>NW_017728911.1:16094243-16113501 GCF_001723895.1 Crocodylus porosus | reverse complement strand
CAGTTCCTGTCTCTTTTTTTTTTTTTTTTAAAGCAAAATAAAAGCCTGCACTTACCAGCTGCTGGTGGGGAGGAGAGAATAAGGCGATCCCTGCTGCCCCCCACTCCGCCCTGCCATTTGGGGGGATATACCATGAGCCCCCTGACCCCTGCCCACTCTCCTAGCTCCCCCCATTGATGCCCTGCCCTCCCCAGCCCCAGCTCTTAAAAAAGCCCTGCCTGGCAGGAGCTAGTGAGTGGGGGCTTCTTTTTTTAAAGAGCTGGGAGCTGGGGCTGGATGGGGCAGCCATGCGGGAGGAGGTCTCTGTGAGAGTGGTCGCCAGTCAGGGAGATGCTTAGGGGAACTGAGAGAGCAGGCAGGGGATGTGCCCTGGCTGGGGTCCCTCACATGGTCCCCTCCCTGCTCCTCCAGCTCTCCCTTTCCCACCCCCTACTTACCAACATGGAGTCTAGGTCTGGCTCCCTGCTGTGGTGAGTGGGGACTTCCTGAATTGCTGAAGCTCTCAGAATCTTTTCTGAATGACTCAGAGAGCTTTGAATTGATTGTGGCCTTTTAATTGGTCTCTTGATTTGATTCGGATTCTAAGGTTCGGCCACTGAATTGGGCCGACTCTCCTCTGAATCACTGAAGCTTCGCACAGCCCTGATTCTCTTTTCTCTTAACCAGATAATGGTATACACTCAAGCCATGATTTAAGAAAAGATCAGTACTTGGGAAAACATTGAAGTTTTGAAAGGTCTTCTCTACTTTTTCCTGTGAGACAGAAGGAAAACAAAAATCTAAAAGTAGAGATTAAAGGAGTAGGTTTTGTTCTTACTGTTCCTCTTTTGCCCACATTATATTTATTCAATTTAGTTAGCCAACTTCCTGATTTGTTGTAAGTCAGGGACAATATTTTTCCATCTGCTCCTTTCACTGGGTGCAGGTCTTGACCACAATTCAAGCTAAGTATGCAGCTTGAGCTGGGCACAAAGTCAAACCCAGGCCTGCATGGGGTTGAGGGGGAAACTTGGGAGGGACCCCCCTGGGCAAGCCCCAGCTGGGGTCAAGGCCTGGGGGGGTGGTGATTAAACCCCCTTTCACTGCTCAGTGCACTGGCCCTGGGTTGGCATGTGGCCATACCCTCTGCTCCAGCAGGGAGGGCGGGGGACAACAGCCCAAGAGGGACTGCCCCCCAGGCAAGCACTAGCTGAGGGCTGGCGTTAGAGAGGACCTGGCCCCAGACCCCAGCTAGGGTTTGCCTTGGGGGACAGTCTCCTGCCCCATCCCATGCCCCTGGCAGCAACTTCTTTCCTCCCCCTGCAAACAGGGAGTGGGGGGAGGGAGCAGAAGCCTGGCTGGTGCTGCCCTCCTGCCCAGGCAGATCTGGGCTGGGGTCTCATGTGGGCTATGCTGTGGGGTTTAAAGATCCCCTTCTCCTGGCCTCAGTGTGCTAGCCCCAGGCTGGGACCTGGCCACGGCCCCTCCACTCAAGAAGATAGGGGGGAAAAGTCTTGGAGCTTCAATCCCTTCCCTTTGGCAGTGGCTGGCAGGCTGGGAGGTGTGATCTAGCCCCCCTCCTCTCCACCCAGCTTCTGGCCTGAGCCACTCTGGGATGTGGCTGTATTGCTGAATCAAAAGTGAATGTCCGTTCACTTGCTTCTCAGTTTAGTCTCTGCAGCTTAAACTAACCAGCAAAGACTGAATCAATTCTGCCTTAGGCTTTTTGACTGTCTGTACTTAGTCTCAAGTTTTGGTGTTTTGGTAATGAGGTAACATATTTGCAGCATATTTCATCAACTTATTTTCATGTTTTTCAACTTAAATTCTTTCTTTTCCTTATTTGAATTAAATAATTTGCTCTGATTTATCATTGCTTTCTAATGTATTCCAGAAGACGTGTACATTCCTCATTTGTACTGGGCCAGATGCATGCTTTGCTGCGTGAGCTCAATAATGCACAAGTTGAGCATTTATACATTTTATGGATCAAGCAGCATATTTCAGTAATTAAATGTTGATGTTTTCACTTACTTGGGCTTTCCACCAAATTAGCTGGGCTGCACATTTCAGCTGCTTAATATTTACCAATGGTACTCAAGTAACATTGCAGAATGTTCCATTACTTTGCTGACTGAGCAACATTCTTTTGAGATCGCCAGGGTTTATAAAGCATTTGATTTGTTCTTATTGGTATAATGTGATGATTAAGTCACATATTTAACCTGTTGACTTTGCTATGTTAGTCATTCGTTTCTAGGGAAAAAAAACATGATTGTGGTTCACAACTTGCTCATGTGGATTTGGCTACAGGCCAAAAAGAAAAATGCATAAGATAATTTTACATAAACTCTTAAGTAACAGTTATTTTCCTTCTAATACTGAGAGAGAAAAGTCCTTGTGAAAAAAGGTAAAAAGAGGCAATAGACTCCTGACCTTTGCCGCCAGAAGTCCCTCCCCTTGCCCCTGGAAGTATTCCTTTCAGCAAGGGGGTTTTGCCATCTCTGAACCAGAAAAATACCAGCTTATATTCTAAAAATCAACCATCTACTATAACGTTCATTAATGTTTTTTGATCCCAGGACCTCCCAAGGTGAAACCCCTCCCCCCACCACCTTGCCACATGGGGAAATGCTTGAATGTGTGGTGTGTGGGCCAGATGTGGCCAGCGGGCCATATTTTGCCCACCCTGCCCTAATCCATATTACTGCACCTGCCAAAGTTTCCATTTTATATGTATGAGGGCAGTATGAGCTGTTGTTTTTTTTTTTATGTACAACAAGGAAGGCACTCTCAGTAATAATGGTTAGCTACTGCATTGGAAAGAATGTATATATACAGTTCTGTATAAACCCGTACAGTTTTACACTGCAGGGTAACTGAATTAACTATGTTGCAGACTTAATTGATTAGCAATATTTGTTAAGAGCACTGCAAGATAAACGCAATTACATAAGTGACACCTGTTCTAAATGCAGAGACTGCATACAAGCTATAGAAGAATAAAGACAAACAGCAGCTGTCTGAACATAAAATTGTATGTTTATTTTTAAACAGATGCAGAATGCCATCAGAAAAAAGTTAGCATGCCTGTCTTTGTGCAAATTTTCAGGTTCAGCTTGTTTAGCATTTTTTTAACCATTTTACAAAACTTAAGTAATCCTCACAACACCTCTGCAAAAAAGGTCAGGGATTGCCTCCATCATAAAGACCGAAAGGCACAATGCCTTGGGCAAAATCACAGAGTCAGTGATGGAACCAGGATTAGAACACAAGTCAAGACTTCTTGACTCCTTAGCTCCTTCCTTGCAATACTGATATTTAAATGTGGATGAATAAATCTACCCTTGGCCCACTAAAACCGAAACAAAGGCTCATTGGCTGCATCCAGACAAGTGTGGCTGTTCAGTATGTGGTGCCGCAGACCTGTCTGCAGTGCCACACACCACACATTCAGGTGTTTCCGCAGGCAGGAAGGGATTTGACCTTGGGAGATTCCGGGATCAAAAAAACTCACGCTAAAAAAACAGGGTGGTGCATATGGGGGCAGCACGCACCACTCAAAACTGGAGCCTGGTCAGCCAGAACCATGCTCCAGCTACTGGCCAGGCTCTGAGAAGCAGGATTACCACAGCTGCAGCTCCCCAAGGCCCCCAGGTAACACATTGGGGCTAGCACAGTTGCTGGCTCCAGCCTCCCCTACCCTACCCGGGGTAACCAGCTGTGCACCACAAGGCACATGGCACGGGTTCCCTGGGGACAAGAAGGAGCAGCACAAGGTGTGCCACTGCTTCTTGCCCCTGGGGAAATAAATGTCCACGCTCGTGTGGACATGACCATTGACTGAGCCCTTAGTTAGTTTACATTAGATTAGTAGGTTAGTACATTAGATTGAGCCCTTAATTAGTTTATAAAGAATATCAGGTGAACAGACAAATAGCTTATGTACTTATTATTACACCAGCCAATCTTGGGTATATCCGTGATGTTCATGATTTTGTCCTAATTTTTTGGTTATGTAGCCCCCAATACCAATGACCGTGAATTTCTTGAAAAGACAAAGGTGCCTTCCGCCAATCTGTCTTTTGAAAAAAAGATACAAGACGAAGTTGCAATGCCCAGTTAGCAATAGTACACCACCTGCTAGACTTGTTACTTCAGGTATTACATTTCTGAGGCAGACATAAATAATCATGGCCCTGGTGCACAGTTGTTGAATTAGCCTTTTATAGAATTTGTGAATGTCTTTCCATTGCCTCCACTCCACATCCTCAAGTTGTTGTCTTCTGTCCTACCCACATTCTAGATCTGAGCATGTTCTCAGGGTAACAATATAGTGAGGTCTCAGTAGGAAGATGCTATTTTGTACAAATTGTCTTAGTTTCCCAGACTGATCTCAGCTTTTCAAGGGAAGTTTGCAATGAAAAATATTATTCTTTGCACTGCAGTGGTGTGGAGGAGCTCTAGCCATGGGCCAGCCTCCCATGGTGCCTAGCATTGTGTGAACATAGAAAGATTGTTTCTAATCCCAAAGAACTAAAACCTATTAGACTGGTTTTCCAGTCACCCCTGAGACTGTCCTGGTCTAGGTATTTTTTCCAGCCAACCTGTGCATCCCTCGTGGACCGTAATCCTCCAGGTCTCAGGCAAGGGCACAGGTCATATGTGAATGCATCTTTCTGTTAGATCCTGCAGAGCTTGTTGGAATGATGCCTGATGAACTGGGCTCATCTCTATAGATACAAGTATAACAGCCATGTGCCCTGATCAGTCAGCCAGGCATTGTTTTAGCAGATACAGTGATGGCTTCTGTTCAGTCCAGTGGAAATGTTCAGTGTTGGGCTTTCCCTTGCACCTAGGAACAATTTGCCATTTTATCCCCATCCAATGGGTCAGTGCCTTCTCACCATCAGCACAGCAAGAATCAAGAGAAGAAGGCCTTGTCTGGAAGTCAGGTACAGGTTGTGTGTGAAGGGATAAGGCTGTCCAGCCAGCCTGCCTCTCAAGTAAGAGCAGTGGCAGTGATGGTGCCCAGAAGGCCCCACTCAGTCCAGGCATTTCTCTTCAAAATTTTCCAGCATAATTTCTTAGCTTAACTATTTCTTTAATGCACAGCTCTTTAGAAACAATGTCTTGCATACCTGATTAAAGGCTATTTTTGTCATAACTGAGGATGCTGCACTAGTCTTGCACTCTGCTGAGCTGTGCATATTCCCACACAAATGAGACAGGACTTGGGGGCAGAGAGAGAGAGGGGAACAAATACCGAGAATAAAGAAAATAAAGAGCTTAAGAATGGAAACAGCAAAGCAGAGGCTTGGACCTTGGCAGATTTTTTCTTCTCCCCTGCAAAACTCTGGAAGGGAAAGCAGAAGAATTAAAGCCCCCAAGCCTCCTCAGCTCTACATATACATAACTGGAGTTGGGATGGCTATAATGCTGGGTGGGAGGGAAATGATGTAGGGGTTCACAACAGGGATTGGATGAGAAAGCACTGGGGTAGCTCTGATGATATGGATGAAGTTTGGGTCTGGTTCCGGCATGCTTTGAGTAAATTTAAGAACACAGGAAACTAATTCCAACGTTGCTAACACCAACATGTTGAGTGCTGCTTTGCTGGGTATGCCTACGTGTAAATTAGTAGTGGGTGGTAGTTTGCTGTCTGCCCTTGTAGGGCTATGACCTATTCTATTTGATTCTCATATATGTTTTCATATTACTTTCATCACTGTAGATGATGAGTGCTTGTTGGTAAAAAAGTACTTTGTGTGATATGACTATCATTTAGCATGTATGGTTCTCTCAGGGAATTATGTATGCAGTGTAACGTTTGGGTAGTTTGGGATTTGGTAAGAAATGTCTTTAGATTGCTATGTGTGGTTTGTTAGAGAAGGCAGGTCAAAGCACACCTTACTCGTGGAATGGAGAGTGGTGAGAGTAATCCCTAATTCCGCAGCTCAGGCCTGAGCCCTGAGAAAGCTGTCTCCTGTGTAGATCAGCTTTACCCTTGTAGAGGACCATTCCTTGTACACCCAGAGCTGCACTGTTGGCCACAGTCTTTCTCCCAGACTATCAGACCATCTTTGAGATATTCTGGGTCCAGGCCATTGTGCGCCTTGAAGAGTAAGGACTGAGGTCTCAAACTTGACTTGCTTGTGGCTGCTGTCACTTTTTTGACATGCAACTTCATCATGCTAATGAGCTAGTGGTTAGCACCCCTTGCAGTCCTGTGGTAGAAACAGAGCAAGGAACGATAGTATGTTTGGTTGTCCACTTCCATGATTTGAGCATGTTATTACAGGTACATGCAAAATATACATACATTTGACCATACATTTGTGTATGCATTTTTGCTGACTTGGAAGCCAGGTGAAAATATAAGCATGTGCATTAAAAATGATATACAAATCTCATCAACTGACAGGGGCTTGAGGTATAAATACCTAGCAGAAGGAAAGGGATCATATGAATCTTGACAGGTTAATGGAGATCTGTTGTGAAAGAGATTTTAAATAGTAGTCTTAAAATTATTCTTAGTTCTTTTCTTAAGCACTTCCATCAAAACAAGACCATGGAAATTGAAGTACAAATATAAGAGAGTGGTCTATTACTTCACAGCAAAGCACTGGAAATCAGAAGGTTTCTAATCCCAGCTGGGTCACTGGAACACAAAACTGGACCTCCTTGAAAACCAGTTACTGTACTGTATCTGAACTGAGGTTTCCTGGGTAAACAACCTAATAAAAAGCAACTAAAGGAAATGTTATGCACCTGGTTTTCTGCAAATCAGTCCTCTGAATCTGCTGCAACTTAAGTCCTCCAGCCTGAACTATTCCAAATGTTGTAAGGGATCTTGAGTGGCTTCACAGCAAAGCTGTAGCTTTAAACAGAGGGGTTTTTTAAGGTTTAGTGGAAATTTTAAGTTTATTTTTTTGAAGGAAGAAGACATTGTTTTATTGTGTTACTACAGGCAGAACTGTTATGAACACTGGGAAGGGAGAACATTAACAAAAGACAGTAAGATAATGTAAAAGTTGTAAGGTAAGCCAAGGAAAGCAAGGGAATTTCCTGGATAAGGCCTTGGTGTTGACTTTAAATACAACTTGCTGAGCCTTGTTATTTCAGCAAATATTGTGTGGTGTATTCAGACACACAATCCAGGGAAAAATGAATTCCATCCTCATTAAGAACATGTTAGAGGTTTCTAGGGTGGCACCAAGGAAGGACCAGTGTCTGTCTGGTGCTGCATGGAAATATCTGTTGGATGCAGAAGGACCTCACCCTTTCACAGGCAGCTGTGGCTAATCAGGATGACAGAAATTCTCTTCTGTCTGCACTTAATTCTCTGGCCAAGAACCAGATGGTACAGTCTCTGCACCTGATTAAGAAGAGCTTGAACTAATGAGACGGGTGTTTTCTTGATGGATGTTAAATGCTGTGTTATCAACTCCCTGCTGGCTCCTTCACTGGTCAGGAGCAGCAAGGAGGAGGGGAACCCCTCCCAAACCAGAGTGTACTGCCAGGGCCTGACCATGTCTTCCCTCAGCTCAGCACTGTGGAAGGGAAGGGAGAGCTCCTCTAGCACCCCCCAGCTTCTGGCCTGAACCACTGCAGGCATGTGTCTACATTTCTTCAGTCCAAAGGGAATGTCTGTCCAGCTGCAAACTGATTCAGCCTCGCCAGGTTACACTAACCTGCAAAGATTCAATCAATTCATGGTTGGGCTTTTTGAATGTCTGTCCCTAGCACTGAGGTTCATTCACCTACTCTTTCACTAACATTATCTATATGCCATCACCTGCTTATGGTGCCTCCCTGCTGTTTATATTATCTACATGAGGGAACTCCCAATTAAAAGAATGAATGGACACCAATTTGACCTCAATTCCAGAACCACACAATAGCCTGTGGTAGAATGCTTTAACCTCCCTGGACGTTTTGTCACTCAGAGTAGCTGTTCTTAAGCAAACCAAAAGAAAACAAAAATTTAAAAAAAATAACTTGAACATGAGCTTGCAGAAGAAAATATCAGGTTCAGACTGGATCGTATTAAGCATATCTGGACAAGGATTAGGATTTCTCACCTCATTACCTGGACTAGCTATTAACTCTATTGTCCCTCAAAGTATTAACTGCCTTATCCATATCAATTAATCCAATCAACCCATTTGTTTCCTCTCCCCTCCCCCAGTTCTTTTTCCTTCTATATAAAACCTTTCTGTCAGTCCTTTCATAGCATCTACTCTAACAAAGTAGATGCCTATGAAAGCTCTCGTCTCTCTGAATCACTTACTCTAAGGCTGAAAATAGATGTCACATTTATCCCAGAACAAAATGTTTTTCCCAAGACCACTTAGGGACATACAAGACTACTGTCCTACTTCAAGTCCTTGTAAAGTATGCAAGATAAAATGTACTATTGCTTTTAATCCTAGAGAATCACAGACTCATAGAGAAGTCATACAGGAAGAGACTTTCAGAGGTCATCTAGCACAGGCCCCTGCCTGAGATTTTCCCAGGACATTGTGGCTTACATCTCTAAGGGTATTGCAGGTCATTCCCTAATAAGCTGGCCAGGATATGTGTTTTTGCCAGCCACCTACTGGTGGAGGAATAGAAATGCAGCTTGGAAAGGCTACACATGTAAATGACTGCTGCTTCTGTTCTGATCTGGGTTAAAACCCAGGACAATTAGGACGGTGTCAAATGCAATGCCTATTTACAGCCTAAAGCGCCACCCTGCCCTATCTCCTGCCTTTCTCCTTTACTTAAACTGGCCCAACCAGAAATTCTTGTCCTGCTTGTGACCAAAAGGAAGTGCTCCCCCTGAGAGCGTGGGTTGACAGCAGGAGGGTCAAGCAGCACTGGCAAAACAAAAGCAATTGTAATTTAATGCGAGTCAGAGGAATGGCCCCTGGAACTGAGACTACGCAAGTTTCCAGCCTGATGGAGCCTACAGAAAATGCACATGGAATACAGAATACTGTGGAACCATGCCTATAACATCCCTTCTGTTGAGCTCTAGCAGGTGCTTGGGACTTGGAAAGCAGCTTTTGAGCTAGGGCCTGGCTGCTCGTATTCCAAATATGTTTTTGAAAAAGCTCCTGAAGGAGAAGTACACTTAACAACAGTGGTTCTCAAGTGTGGACTTAACTTTCTCCCAAGGAGGGTAGTAAAGCACTGGAACTGGTTACCCAGAGAGGTTGTGATATATTCATTCTTAGAAGTAGTTAAGACCAGCTAGACAAAGCCTTAGCTGGGATAATACAGTTGGGGGTGGTCCTGCTTTGGGACCTCCTGAGGTCCCTTCCAACCCTATGGTATCATCATTTTCTATGATTCTATGAGTTCACCAGTGAGAGAATGGACTTTGAGTGACTTGCAATCAGTAGGTCATTTCCCTTCTTTGTGATCTCCCTTGGAGGAAGGTAAATTTTCAATGTTTAAAAAATACGGTTTAGGAATTCTGCTTGCTTTTAAACAGGTTGGCACACAAGGTTAATTAGGGTTCATTTAAGTATTTAAGTGATTGTGTGTGAACTTTGTGTATTGAAAAACTATCTAAAATAGAGAAAATTGCCCTGTTTGGCAGGGCTGAAAAGCTGGAGTACAAATTCACAAAGGTCCCTGTGTCCTTATACAGCCTTAGTCTGAGGTCTTGTTTTGTCTACACATGGCTTTAGTTATTGAAACAGTACAACTGCTGACAGTACAACAAGCTCACAAAGACAGAGGACAAGTTTCAGAAAACTCTGAGACTCAAGTAACTTAGCTACGTGGTATTCCAGTTCCGTGGACACAATCTCTATAATTGTATGCATTACTGCAGAAATGTACCTGTATGAAGTGGCCAATTTGTACGTGGAATGGCAATAATAGCGCACACAAAAGTATACCCATGAGTCCATATCTGCTTGCATCTGGATCTCAGCTTCTGATAATCAGTCCCTAAAACTATGTCTAGATCTCTATTCTCTGTTTATTTGGGAAGCCCAAGCACTCAGTGACAGTGTTACTAGCTAGCCTTGAGGAATGCCAGCAGCACACCAGGCCAGGCTGCAGGTGCACCACCCAGTTCTTAGACAATAAGGTATTAACTTCAGCTTATCCTTCCCAACTCCTTCTATGGGTGTTCAGAAATAGGGTTTTTAGGTGGCTTTTTGGGAGAGAAAGGGTGGAAGAGGGATAAATGTTACTAGTGGTTAATGTATCTTTTAAGAAAAAGATGAACTGGCAATCTCTTCTTCTTGCTTTGCATTTACTAGGTGTTTTTCACTTTGTACATCATCTCTTGAGTATGAGACCTTGCTGACTGCACTGGTGTTTTTTTTCCTGGGATGTGTCATTCCACTAGCTTTCACACACTGGTCATGGGCTAAACAGGATCACATTCCTGTTGTAAGGATGTAATTGAACTGGTAGGACAGGCAGTGTCCAGCTGATGCTTACACACCTGTGAATCGGCTGAGAAGACTGATGTTAGACACAGGTTGTTCTGTTTGTTTGCAGCAATCATAATAACTAATGAAGCAAAATAATAAGTCTACCGACTGTACACAATTACGGCTTTTTATTCTTTGTGTTGCTGCCTGTTACTTTTCGGTTCCTGGGAATTTAAGAGGGTAGCATTGCTCTTGGCTGCTTCCTGGAAGTATGACTCAATACATTCGCTGGGAGGCAGGATGTAAACTATATCAACAGAGAGGATGTGCATCAGATGGTTGCTTTTGGCAACTGTATTTAGGTTTTTTTTAAAAAAAAAAAAGCCCCTGCAGTTCCAGTTGCAGGAGTGGGGCCACTGATTGCAAGCTGTTCTGAAGACAGTTTTGTCTAGATTTGCCTTTTGTGGTTCACCTTTGAGCTCACCTATAGTGCAATAGGCATCTAACCATTCTGTCTGGGAGCTGCTTACATGAAGTTGCTCCTGTATCTTTGAACTTGGACCCTGGAACCTGAGTTCCATCCATTCTGTCTTCTCGCTTTGGCTTGACTGCCTCTCGGAAATATAGCACCTCCCCTCAGGTCTTTCCTGGCTTGAGCTGTGTATTACAGACTTCTGGCTGCACTTGCCAAAAGCACCCATGTGATGGCACACTGCCTTTCATTGCCATTTTACTATCTGTGCAGCCTCTTGATACTGGTACCACATTTCAACTATTCCCAAGAAGCCATGAAATCCCCACTTTATTGACAGACTCCTTTTGGGTGAACACTAATATGCAGCAATGCAGAGAATCAAAGAGCCCATGTGGCTTGGAGGGAGACCAGAGCTGAACAGATGAAAGAAGGCAAGCATCTGATGATCCCAGATTCATGCATGATGGGAGGAATATTTATGCATAGCTTCTGAACTTACAAGTCCACCTCAACTGTCTAGTCCAGATACCAAAATATATGCAGTGGAGTTAAGCTAGTAATTACTGCTCAGACTTAGCACTTTCCTTGCACCCTATGATTATCTTTCAAGGTGGCAAATCAAGCTATACTGTTGCCATATACTCAGTCTGTTTCATGAGCAACATGGGTTTGCATGCTTTGTTTATGATGCCAGTATTTGATGAGTGGAGTGGTAAGCAGGATGTCATTTTTCCAGTTGTACTGGTACACAAGGGATTGTAATTGCAAAACAGCACTGACTGCAAGTATCAGAGTTAACTGAATAAAGACTGTCATGAGTAATTTTGAAGTTTCCAGGATCAGATCTGGGATAATCTTTCAAAGATTTTTGAGAGATTATGTGAACAATTTGGAGGAAAAAAAGAGTTTTTAAAATTGCAGTCTTTCTCTTCCCTTTCCCACTGGTTTTCATTTTTCTCACCAAGAGCAATTAAATGAAAGATGCTCAGGGATTTAATTTACTTGTTTAATCATTTTGCCTTTTGTCACTTTGACTTTTTAAAGCTTTTCCAACTTCACAATGATTACAGGTGGGCAAAAGGGAAACTGGATGCTATAACTGCCACTGAGATGTTTCTGTAATTCATCCAAGGTTGACATTTTTGAGAAAAAATAGAGAAACTGAAAGTTATGGAAGGTTTTTTTGTCAACACTTTCCATTTGAAAAGGACTTTTTTTAGTAAAAATTTCCATCTGCTCTGATTATATAGGCAAAGTGAAAGCATTAATGTAAAACATTTCAAAGTAAAACAATTATACTTATCACTATAGGTGCAGCAAGAAAATGATGAAATTAAAGCTCCAGAAATCTTCAAAGAAAAAAAAAGGGTTTAAGCTAATACCCTGTTGTTTCCTTTTGTGGGGTAGTAATATTTCAGTAGATTTTAGCGTTACAGTTTGATCCTGAGCCTGGGCCTGTTAAAATCTGTGTCAGTTTTGCTGCGTGCCCAGTAGGTGGCAGCAGAAAGTAATGTTTCCATAATGATATCACCTGACTTTTGGTGGCTAGGATCTGGTCCATTTCATTAAATAGCACACAAGACACACTTTAATTTCACCCAAGTGTGAAGGGGGCTATGTATTACATAGGGAAGAATGTATTGTAAGGGAAGAAAAGCAATGAGAAAAACATTTTATCATATTTTGTTACTCTGAGAATTACTCATTCGAATACAGGACTTAATCCCCAGCTCCAAACCACAGGTGTGTCTTTATTCATCATCGGGGGTCCTGGGTTTCTCTGATTTAAAAAAAAATTCCCAATTTTCAGATTAAAAAAGTAACCCCAAATACACATTTTTCTGTGATTAAAATGAAACACCACTAATAAATAGTTATATTAATAACCCAAACGAAACACCACTAATATATATATAATATATAAAATGTGGATTTTGGGTTACTTTTTTAATCTGAAAATTGGGGTTTGTTTTTTATCAGAGAAAACCAGGATCCCTGTTTATCATTCACTGCATTTAATTACAAGTTAGACACTCTTTGCCTATATGCATCATTTCCCCTGTTTTGCAGCTCTGGCCTGTGGAGCAGTAGTAGTCAGCAAAGCACTTTTTGGTGAGGCCTTGAATATATTACCAGGTGCTGCTTTGTCCTGGTTGCTCAGAGAGAGTTGGGAGTGGAGGGGACACTCTGCTCCTCCACCAGGCTGAGCATTCTCAAGATAAATTGTCCAGAGTGAAATTTGCATGAATTTGCACTTTCCCCTCATGTGCTGGCAAGCCACACATCTGGTACTGAGAACATTTTTGGTTGCAACTTAACTCAAAGGCCACAGTGGGCCACTGAAGTGAGAGAGAGCTAGTTAGGCAAGCCATTGTGTCCCTGACCACCACCTTATATCTTCACATACACTAGCCATTTTGGGGTAAACTCTTGGGCAACATGGTGTCTGTAAACCTAAACATACAAATGAAAAAGCATACCACAATCTCACAGCATTACCAGCTCCAGAAAGGATCTTTGGTGACTTGCACCTGTTTTCCAGCATAGGCCGAAGGACATTTTCTTCCCAATTAACTGCCTGACTGTCCAAAAGAAACAAAAACTGATGAGGACAAGTTTATAGGCTGGTTTACTGCCGTTGGTGACACTAGGCTGAAATATGCTGCATGGCTGTGCAAGCACAGACTCTTCATATGTTTTTCCAGTTTGAAACTGGATTTAAACAACTTGCATGAGGAGCAACAAACAGCATCAGTTGATGTAGAATACACAAGTCAGTCTCATTTTACAAATGCAATCATAAAAATCGTGGTTTGGAGTGTTAGCAGAATTTGCAGGTATTACCAGGTATTATCTGACAGGGTTTGTAATGTGAATGCTTCTTCTATGGCCCCTAATCAGCTTCTCAATCTAACTCAACGTATTGGGATGGTTTTAAAAGACACCAAATCATGGTGTCTCCATCAACCTAACAGATGCCTACAATACGCTTAACCACCACCAGCTCCTCCATGAGACCCTGGAAATGACAAAAGATCTATACCTCACACAGCTAATATGAACCCTGCTCAAAAACGGGCATTCTTTTTGTCAAACTGGACTTGAAGTGAAGCAGATGGAGGGGACAGACTAATGTCCTCCCCCAAGGTAGTGTACTTACACCGCTGTTATATAACATCTATACAAATGACCAGCAGACCAATTTGGAAATAAAATATTTCATCTGTGCAGGTGACCTGCATAACAGCCCAAAACACTTGCTTTGACCATGCTGAAAAATCCCTAAGCGAGACATTCATTGGCCTAGCCTCATATTACATTGAAAACCCATTACACACCAACCCAGCAAAAACACAATTATATGCCTTCCATCCGAAAAACCACGAAGCCAACCACCAGCTCAACATTACATGGTCAGGGACCCCACTATCCCACTGTCCAAACCCAGTTTACCTTGAAGTCACCCTTGATCAAACCCTGTCATACAAAGAACACATCATGAAGACAAAAGCAAAGTTGAGCACTCGTAACAACATTTTGTAAACTCGCCAACTCAAAATGGGGAGGTAGCCTCTCAACCATCTGAACCACTGCTTTGGCTCTCAGCTTCTCCTCTGCTGTGTATGCATACTCTGTATGGGAGAGATCTGTATATGTTAAGCACCTTAACCCCATCCAGAATGATAGCTGTCGATGCATCACAGGATGTCTAAAGCCTACCAGCCTAAACAGTAAGCCTGTGCAAAGCGGCTAGTATTCACTTTGGATTCAGTTTGGGGGACAGTGATTTGATTTGGTGATTTGAATCGCTGTCCCGAATCGATTTGGCCGAATCTCTGAATCGGGCAGGCCCATCCATCGCCCACTCTCCCAGCCTGGCAATGGCTGCCGCATCTGCCCCAGCTCCCAGCACTTGAAGTGGGGCAAAAAAGCCCTGACTCACCGGGTGCTGCTGGGTGGAAGTGCGATCCCTGCTGCTCCCTACTGCCCCACACTGCATGGGGGGCCCTGCACAAGCCCCCCAGCCCTTCCCCCACTGTCCCAGTCCCCCTCCACCATGGATGCCCTGTCTGCTCCAGCTTCGGCCCTTTAAGAAAAAAAAACATGAGAAACCCCCCCACTCACTGTTCCTGCTCGGCAGAGGTGATCACTGTGCCACATGGGGGGGGGGTCTTCCATGAGCCCCCCATGAAGTCCCAAGACCGCTGCAGGAAAGGTGAGTCCCTGGGTTTTTCTTTGTCTTCTTTTCTTAAAAGGCTGGAGCTTGGGCAGGCGAGGCAGCCATAGGAGGGGCTGGGGGAATGAGGGGGCATGGGGGGCTCGTGCAGAGCCCCCCATACAGCGTGGGACAGTGGGGGGCATCAGGGATCACCCCTCTCCCCCCATCCAGCAGCACCCAGTGAATGGGGCATTTTTTTAAAGCACCGTGAGCTGAGGTAGGCAGGGCACCCATAAGGGGGTGGTGCTGGGGGAGCAGGCAGGGGATGGGGCCTGGCAGGGGTCCCCTACTTACCAGCTCTGAGTCAGCTGCAGCTCCCTGCTGCATCTACTGGGGACTGTCCAAACCACTGAAGGTCTCCAAGTCTTTTCTGAAGATTGATTGATTGATTCAGACCTTTTAATTGGTCCCTGGATTTGATTGGAATTCAGAGATTCAGCCACTGAATCGGGCCAAATCTCCTCCAAATCCAATCAGCACCCAAAGCTTTGCACAGCCCTACTAGACAGTGTGTACCTGCTGGCTGGTGTTGCTCCTCCTGACATCAGAAGAGCAGTGGCCAGCAGGACAGAATGATCAAGACAAACTGAAGGTGACCCACCTGCTGTACAACCATCCCACAGCACATGAGCATCTGAAATCATGTATGCACTTTGTTACCAGCACCCAACCTCTTGATGCCACATCCAAGAAGATGTGACTACAGATGTGGAATGAGAGGCTGGAGAAAATACCTGAGAGTGAAAAAAAATGGACATTCAAGAGGCTGAGTCTTTACCACCAGGGGCTTACAAATCATAGCAAAGGTGGCAGTGTCTCAACCACCTATGCACTGGAGTCAAGACACTCCACGGAACTAATGAAGTGGGGATAAACCAGCGATTCAACCTCCTGTGACTGAGGCACAACGCCTCAGACTATGCAAAAGCTGCTGCAATGCCCATTGCTTGAAGGCACATGTACAGTGAAAGACCTCATCGAGTACAATAAACGAGAACAAACATGAATAATAAAATGGTCATCTGTGGTGTAGAGGCATGAGAAGAAGAAAGATGAAGTCATGAACAACAGAAAGCTGAACGTTTTCTTCCACTACAGTCCAGAACGAAAATCCTTCCTTTGCACTGCCTCAAGTCTTCATAAACAAGAAGCAGTTATTTGTTGTCATTGGCGATTGGCCACTTGGCAGGATCTTGAAGACCACCAGTGCTCATAATTTCTTCTTCCTTAGGTTTCTCTCATGACTCTGCAATTGCATCAAGTTGTTACTGTTTAAAGACATGTCTGTATCCATAGAAGGATCTTTCTCATTGGCAGCAACATTTCCTTCTTGTGTTCAGTTAGTTCAAGCAGCAGAAGAGAACTATGAAATGTATTACACTCCAGCTGTACTCCAAAATTCATTACAGACATTTGAGGGAGCTTTAGTAGAAACAATATGAGCTATTTGCTTTTAAGAGAAGTTGAAAACACAAGAGTCTGTTACTGATCTAAGGCTGAAGAAGCATCCTTGCAATTTTGAGGGAATAACTGAATCCCACCTCAAACCCAATTGAATGTTTATGCATAACTTTGTGTTTTAGAAGTAACTGTGATTAAGACAAAGAAGGACAAATGGCACCATAGGTGAATTCGCTCTCATCTTTTGTTATTGAAATATGAGACTAATGTGACTTGCACTGTATTGCTAATGGCACCTTGATTTGATAAATGAATAACATCCAATCCAACTTTATATCTTACATGTGCTAAGGAGTCTTACTACTCTACCCCTCGTTGTCTTGCTGTGTCTGTGCTCAACTAGGCCACCAGAACCAATATTTTGCTGCTGTTTGGTCTGAAATCCCATAGTAAGCCACTGTATTTATAATTTAGTGTCAGGCTTCTGATAGTCTTCAAACAAGATATTTTGTACAAATAACTCTGTGGGGGACAGCACTGTGACAGCTTCCACATGCTGGTCTGCAAAATGCACTTCAGTTCCACCCAGCCTTCTCCTTGTCACTTAATCCTTGTTCCCATTCAAGCAAATCCTAGATTTTTGACCCAGACAAAGCATTATTACAGGCTACAGCTAAATGGTTCAGTAGTTAGAGCATTAGTTGTGCTGTAAGAAGCCTGGTGGAGGTTTCCTGCTGTGCCACAAACATTGTCATTTAAGTCAGCAACTCAACTCTCCACTTCCAGCATGGCAACAGTAGCATGCAAAGGACTGTTGTAAGGTCAATATATTAAAGACTCAGAAGTGCACATGTACCATGGTGATGGGGGCAGCATAAATACCATGTGTGAAGGAGCCAGAGGGTATTAGGTGTCCACTTTCCACTGACTTTTATTTGGAGTTGGCTACTTGACTCTCACAGGTACATTTCAAAGTCCTCACATAGGAGGTGATTGTCAAATCTTTGGTCATAGTCCAAGACACAGTGGTCTCCAGCAGTGAAAATTAAGTGTTGCCTGTACAACAGCTGAGCCCCAAGATTAAGGAAAATCTAAAAAGTTCCATCTAGGGAGACCTTAATACTTTTGCGACATTTTATTTTAAAGTATTCAAATAATTTTAATTTTGACAAAATAGCAGCTAAAAAGACCACTTTTACTTTATTCTGGAACACGGAGGTAACTGACTAAAGTAAGTGTTAATAATAAAACCATGAAATTCAAGGCATGTGTATACGGCTGAATAAATTAGAGCATGCTGAACTCCATGCTACAGCTAGACTGCTACGGGTGCCCAGTTCAGCTATCTCTATACCAGTGGCTCTCAACCTTGTCAGACTCAAATCATATCTTGGAGAATGCCAGCTCTTAGTTTTCACTCATTTTTTTGACTACAGAAAAATAATAGAACAATTTTTCTTTTGCAAAGAACTTGGAAAGACCACAACAGGTTTTTAACATTAAAGAAGTTTTTAACACCAAGACTTTCTATTTGTAATCCCTGAGTTTATCATATGAATCATGTTTGCAAACCTAATGGTGCTAACGTTGTGTGACACGCCTCCGCACTCTTGAAAGGATCTCAAGGCACCACTGCTCTACACCAAGATTAGTACTTTTAGCAACATTTTGTAACTTTAGTAACATTTTGTAAGTTTTGTGCCTTTATGAAAATAGTCTGAAGAAGTTAATAGAGTTGAAATCAATACATGTCTATAGACATTGCTGTAAACACATGTAGAATTTAACAGAATATTCCTAAACAAATTCCCCAAATTAACTTTTATGAGTTTCTAGTCTTTTCATCAAAGGGAAGAAGGTAAAAAGTAGGGCTGTGCAAAACAGCACCATTTTGTTTCGACTTCTGTTACACTGTTTCGATGGGACAGTGTTTCATTTTGAGCTTCCTTTCATTTCAAAAGCACTGCTCTGTTTCATTTCATCCAAATTGTTTATCTGTTTTGCCCATAGGCTATAATGGGGAAGCATAAAGCTGCCTACAACTTTGTCTTTTTTTTGGCAGATTTGGATGAAAACAGCAAGGATGATAACCACTTCTGAGGGCATGAAACCTGCCAAATTTCAAGGAGATAGGTATGGGGTTTTCTGGGAACTGCACCTCAAATTCTTGAAAGCAAAACTCATGTCACTTGTAAGTGTGAAGGCGCAGGGAAGTAAAAACTGCAGGCATGGTAGCCCCTCCTGAGGCCACAAAGCCTGTCAAGTTTCAAGGAAATAGGTGCAGGGCTTTCTGGGAAACTGCACCTCAGGCTGCTGACAAGCAAAACTCATGTTGCATGCGTGTATTAAGGCACAGATGGGTGAAAAGAGCAGGCATGGTAGCCCCTGCTGAGGCTATGAAGCCTGCCAGATTTCACAGAGACAGGTGCAGGGGTTTCTGGGAAGCTGCACCACAGGCTGCTGACATGCAAAAGTTGTGACGTGTGACAGTGTGTGTGTTAAGGTGCAGTGGGGTGAAAACTGCAGGCATGCTGAGGCCATGAAGCCTGCCAGATTGCAAGGAGATAGGTGAAGGGTTTTCTGGGACACTGCACCTCAAGCTGCTGACAAGCAAAACTAATGATGTGTGACTGTGTGTGTAGGTGCACCCACACTGGCACTGGGGCCTCTACATGACACGGGTGTATGCCCCAATGAAGCCTCCTCCTCCCCTACAGCCTCAGCCTGGTCCACCACTTTAAATAACAAAAGGTAAAATAATAAGGTAGGCTCTGGAGCGGTGAGAGACGCGCGGGTGAAGCC
>NW_017728911.1:16087406-16094232 GCF_001723895.1 Crocodylus porosus | reverse complement strand
CCCCAGCTGACTTCCTGCCCTTTGGGCAGGGGGCTGGACTCGATGATCTCCCGAGGTCCCTTCCAGCCCTAATGTCTATGAAATCTATGAAAACTTTGTGAGCAGTAGGGCTATGCGAAGCTTTGGGTGCTGATTTGATTCAGAGGAGATTCGGCCTGCTTCAGCGGCTGAATCTCCAAATCCAAATTGAATCAGGAGGAGACCAATTAAAAGGTCTGAATCTATTCGAAGCTCTCTGAATCAATCTGGAAAAGATTCAGAGAGCTTCAGAGATTTGGCCAGTCCCCACTCACTGCCACAGGAAAATGGACCTGGACTCAGTGCTGGTAAGTAAGGGGTCAGGGAGGGGACCATGAGGGGACCACTGCCAAACTTCATCCTCTCATCCTATTCCAGCCTCCCTGAGCACTCCCCATGCCTACCCCGGCCATCCCACCTCTTTAAAAAAAAGCCCCTATTCACTGGCTGCTACCAGGCGGGGGGCTAATTCCCACTGCCCCATGATGTGTGGAGGGCTCTGCCATGATCCCTTCAACCCCCACCTGCTCTCCCCCACCCTCATGGCTGCCCTGCCCAGCCCCAGCTCTTAAAAAAAAAAAAAAAAAAAAAAAAAAAAGCCCTGCACTCACTAGCTGCTGCAGCAGCCTTGAGGCTTCTGGGGGCTTGTAGTAGAGCCCCCCATGCAGTGTGGGGCAGTGGGGGCCATTGAGGATCACCCCGCCCACCCGGCCTGGCAGCAGCTGTTGACTGCCGGGCTTTTAAAAAAAAATTTTGTTAAAGAGCCAGGAGCTGGTATAGGTAAGGGAGCCATGTGGGGGCTGGGAGAGTGAACAGGGGTAGGAGGGGCTCATGGAAAAGCCCCCCACACAGTGTGGGGCAGTGGGGATCATCCCCTTGCCTGGCAGCAAACGTGCTGTTCAGTTCAAACATGCTCTAACTTATAGTGCCTGGTGAGTGCTGGGCTTTTTTTTTTCAAAGATCTGGGAGCTGGGGATGGGTGGGGCAGCCATTGTTGGGTTGGGAGAGTGGGCAGGGAGTGAGGCTGATTCAGAGATTCAGCTGATTTGGCTGCAGCTGGAAGGGACCTCCAGGATGGAAGTCTCTTCCAGCCCTACTTCTCTCTGATTCTCTGATTCCTATCACTGATAGAGTATCAGGAGGACTATTCCTCCACATCAGGTAGCTAATCAGAGATAGCTTGCCTCTCTGATCGCACTTGGGAATCTCCGAGTCTGCAGGGCATGCTGAGAACTCCCCCTACCTGCTGGCCTTGGGCATTGTGAGCCCCTCTCACCAACCCCCACCCGGAACAGCAAATGTCTGTTTGGTTCTAACTTGCTCTAACTTATAGTGCTTTAAGCAAAGAGCAAGAGTTAAAGCACTTTTGCCAAGGACATTTTGAATGTCTGTACTAAGCTTATGATACATACACACCATCTCTTTTCAAGAGCTCAGTGTCTTGTTTGCTGTCAGAATATTCTGATGACCTCCACATCCTGAGTGGTTCAGCCTAAACACCAAGTCACAGAACAGTTATTTGAAGGGGTTTGTTAAAGTGGGGGTCTTTAAGAAGAGGCTTGATAAGTACCTAGCTGGGGTAATATGAGCCCAGTATTCTCTCCTGCCCAGGGCAGGGGGTCGGACTTGAAGATCTACTTAGGTCCCTTCTGACCCTACATCTATGAATCTACATCTATCTGAGAAAGTGTTCACTAGCCTCCACATGATTTAGTCAAATAATATAAAGCTAGAAATGAAACAAATGCAGGGGGACTGGATCCAATGATCTGTAAGGTCCCTTCAAGGCCCTAACAACTGTGAAACAAACACCAGGTGTTTCCTATCTGGCCTTGGCCTGTTTTATATCAATATACCAAAGGCTCAATGCAACGCTTTTGGAAATCAGTGGATATTTCACTATTAACTTCAGTGGGAGCAGGGTAGGGCCATGTGTTACTATATTGGTCCAAAAGTAAATATTTTTCTAAAATATAGGAACAGGAACAGTCAGGATGGAACAGATCCCAGTCAAGTATCCTGTGTTCAATAGCAGCCAATTCCCGAGGCTTCATAGGAAAACAACCCCCCCTGTTATCCATCCCTTACATAATGTCTCTTGCCAATTACATTATATAGGACTATTGACAATCTTTCTCTGACCCTTGCTGACTATATTAGTCTGATACTGATAGAGAGATCTGGACATTTTTATCCAGTGATTTGACCTTTATTTATCCACAGTCTAATCCAGGAGTGGGCAAAATATGGCCCGCGGGTTGGATCTGGCCCAAGAGGCCGTTCTATCTGGACTGCGGGGCCCCTAAAAAATTTAGAAAATTAATATTCATCTGCCCTTGGTTCCTGTAAAAAATGGCAGGAACCAGGGTCAGTAGGACCTAGGGGAAGCCCAGTGGGCTTCCACAACAGCAGGGCCTGCCTGGGCCAGCCCCCCCAGCCAGAAGCCCCAGCTAGGGCTTCTGGCCTGGGACCATGTGGCTGCCCCATGCTGGAACCACAGGTAAGGGGGAAGGGCAAGAGAGGACCCTGGGCAGGGAAGCAGCCTGGGGAAAAGTGGCCTGGGAAAAAGTTGAGCATGGGCAGGTGGAAAGCGGCACCTTCCCTGCCCCGTGACTGGCACCCCATGCTGCGGCTGCTTGCAGCCCACGTGGGGCTGCTTGTGCCTGCTCCAGACAGCCCCACGTGGGCTACAAGTGCTTGCAGCAGGGAGCACTGGCCATGTGGTGAGCGAAGGGCTGCTTTTCCCTGTGCTCAGCACAGCTTCTTCCCTGCCGGTGAGCAGAGGGTTAGGGCTGTGCGCTGCCCCCGGCCTGTACTGCAGGGCTGGGGGGCAATGGGAGTGAGTGGGCAGGGAGTCAGCAGGAGCACGGGGCCCACACTGGTGTCCCAGGGCCAGTGCTGGTGGGGCCCAGAGCAGGGTGGCAGGAGCTTGGGGTCCCAGATTGCAGGGCTCTAAGGAAGCAGGCCACCTCCCTACTCTCCCTGCTGGTTCAGCAGAGCCCAGCTCCACAGACCCCTGCCAGCCTGTGCCCCGCTCTGGGCCCCACTGGTGCTGGCCCTGGGACATTGGTCCCAAGACATTGGGACATTGTTCCCGAGATGGTGACCAGGGGGCAGGGCACCTGTCCAGGGGGAGGGCATCTGTCAAGGGGCAGGGCTACTCATGCAGCCCTCGACAGCCTGCCAAAACTAGGTAAGCGGCCCTCCGCCCAAAATAACTGCTTGCCCCGATCTAATCCCATAAGCGTGACCTCTCCTTGCATTGTTACTGAGACACCAACCTTATTACAATGTGAAGCAGAAGAGCATTCTCTAGGTTAATTATATATTCTATTAAAATATCTTCTTTTTATTATTTTATTATTTCAAATCATCTAGATGCTGACTGCAGATCCACTGACATACATTCAGAATAACAGCTTTGACTTCTTGGCCCAATTTCCAGACTTATACCAATATAAATGATACCAGAAGTTGGCCAATTGCCTTTTAAAGTTAACTGGTATCCTCTTAGTTTTAGATTATAGGACCGGGAAAATAGGCACTACAGACAGGTCTTTTCTTCACCTTTCATTATTTTATATCCCTTCCAAATCTACTTTTACTGCTCTTACTCATGATATTGTGGTTTTAAAATAAATGTAGACCATCTAAACTCAGGCTGACTGGAACAGCATAGTCTTGAAATCTATTTACTTGGCTATAAAAATGCCATGAATTGGAATTGTGACTTAAACAGGTCTTACATCAGGGGTGGGAAAAATATGGTCTGCAGGCCAGATACGGACCATCAAGAGATTCTATCTGGTCCACAGTGGGTCCCTTGGCCCCACCCGATCCAGGTGCGGGGGCTAGCCTGGTTTTGTAGCCAGATGGGGGTGGTGCAGCAGCCCCCAGGGTGGCAGCCCACTTTGTCCAGCTGCTACTGCCAGTCTGCCCTGCACCCACCACAGGGGGCACTAGTTGGATTGGGTGAGGTCTCTATGGAGACCAGCCTGACATAGGTGCTGACTTCATGGGTGATCTGGGGCTCCAGCACCAACTAAAAAAATTAGTGGGTGCTCAGCACTCATGAGCTGTGTCGGTTAAGCTGGGTTGAAATAATGTGTTGCCTATGCAGCCTGGGACTCCCATAGGCAGGGCACACTCAACGGGGCAGATGGAATGGGACTGTGTGTGGGTGGGGGGTGGTGTTCGGAAGTACAATGGGCAGGTGGGGGCTGGGGCCAGGATTGTGGGGTGGTGACAGCACTGGACCAGGGCCCAGGCAGAGCCATGATCTGTGTGTACGTCTTCGCTTGATGATTCACTCCCACGCTGCCTTTGTCTGGACAGCTGGTCTTGCTCACCAAGGAACCTTGTGTAGACCCCGGAGGATTCCTAGGTTACCTTCGGGGTATCCCCCAAACTCACCTGCCATGACTTCGGATGGTCCTTCAGTGAAGGAGGTCCCCTTTGAGGACACCTCCAGAGTTGTCACGCGTCTTGGCGGATGTCCATGGGGCTCCAACCTCCCCTACACCCCGGCCATACACCAACCTTCGAGACAAGCCTCAGGATCCTTTTGTGGCTATCCCCTGTTGATATCTTCCTCGGTTCCTACGTGTTCTCTCTCGCAGATGGGTGCCTTGGGCTCTGGCCAGACCCAGAGTGTCTGGTGACACTCTGCCTTTGGGGTTGTCCCTTTCAATGCCCTGCACATTCTATGATGGATGCTGTCAGTCATCGCCACATTCTCATGTGGTCTTTCATCTTTTAACGGGGTCTCTAATTTCCCCAACCTGGTATGGTATGCTAAGCTAACCTGCTCTAGGTAGAGAACTAAAATAGATCAGACCAAGAAAGTAAAACACAAACGGTACACTCACCACCAGAAAACCCCACACCCTGGGAACAACCCAAAGTGAAAGAAAAAAGGAACTAAGGACAAGACTGCAGGAGAAACGAGATAAAGAGAACAAGAAAAGAGAAGAGGAGCAACCACGGTGAGAGTTCCGTGCTCCCCTCGCTCCTAATGCCCCTAGACTAGTGCATCCCCTGCATCAGGACTTGCATCTTCACCCCAGCCAGGGTCTTTCTCATCCCCTCCAGGATCCACCTCCACCCTGGGGTCACGGCACCTGCCACCTCCAGCGGGAGCTCCCTCACCGGCTCTTGCCGTCGCCACTGCTGGCCTCCCTGTCGGCTCCTCTGGTCCTCACCAGTCTCCCCCGGGGCGGGAATCTCTCACAGCTCCTGCTGCTGCCACCACTGCTGGCCTCACTGCTGGCCCCTTTGATCCCCACTGGTCTTCCCTGGTGTGGGGATCTCCCACAGCCCCTCCTGCCACCGCCGCTGCCAACTGCAGCTGCTGGACACACTCTGCCTGGCGGCTCCCTGCCACTCCTCCAGCATTTGGCGTCCCTCTTCCCATGTTCTTGGGGCAGATTTTTATCTTCCTGGGTAACGCCTCCTTGTGACGTCACCCAGCTCCAGCTGGAGAGGGGTGCAGCTCATAAACGTCTGGATGAGGCTTCTCCCTTGCCTGATCCTGCATCCCTGGGACAATCTGCTTCCCCCAAGCCTCTGCCCATGGAACTGGTGCCCATCACAGGGATGTGCGGGAAGTGGATCATGGATCTACCCTGAGCCCTAGGCACATACTATCACCGCCCTATACTTCTGGCACCACCCAAACATCCCACTCCTGGACACTGCTCCCCACCCACTCACAGCCCCATCCCATCTGCTGGCTTAGCATGTCCTGCCTATGGGAGGCCTGGCCTGTCTCCATGGAGATTCCACCTACCTGCCCTATCTGGAACCCCTTTTGGTACGTGTGGCATAGATGGCCCTGGGGCTGGATAGGATCAAGTGCCCCCCTACCTACGCTGCCCTGGTCTGGGTGAACCCACCCTCCTCCTCTTTCCCCCAGCCTGAAACAGCTGACTGAAACTCCTTAAGTGGCTCTCTAGCCCAAATAATTGCCTAATCCTGTCTTACACAAAACATATGGGGAAGAATTTCCAACTATTTATATTGCGTCAACTGTGACTTGGGGTAAATTCTGCCATGTTATAGCATAGACCATGGTGAAGTGCTTAATTTGCATAAAATATATCAGGAGGAAAAAAAACCCTGTGGAGAATTAATCTCTCTCCAGATGGAGCCTCTATCAATGGAAAATGGTTTTCAAGGAGACTTCTTGAGACACATCCATATGGTTTTTCCATAGGTAAAGCTAGGTCTTTCCTAAATAATCCACAGATGATTCACCCTCTATTCTATTAGGATCAACAAGATCCTTTCTAAAACTGATCATCTGTTCCCAGCTTTGAAGAGATACTCTATTAACAGTTCTCTAGGTATCCACAGTGCTATACAGGTCAAAAAAATACCTCAAGAAATCCAATTTATCTTAACAACTTAATATTTGAACATGGTGGACTTATTGTAGGAAAGAGAAATTACAACAGAAGGTAAAGAAAGTAAAGGAAACATAGGACAAGCATGCACATGTCTCTTGCCCCATCTCAAACCCCTTTGAGATGGGGTAAGAGGCACATGTGGGAATGAAAAAATGTTCCCTGCACTGCAAACTTGCAGCGTGGGGAGAAAATTAGACCTGTGGATATCCAGGGGTCTAAAAAAACTGAAGTTTAAAAGAGTGGGGTAGGGCATGGTCCCAAAGGTTGGCCCTTGCCCTGGTGCTGAACACATGGGCTGCCAGACAGCACAGCACCAGGGCTCCAGTGCCATAAGTAAGGGGTCAGAGGAGAGTGGGGAGGGGACTATGGGGGGGATCTCTGGTGGCTTTGCCCACTCCCCC
>NW_017728911.1:16067746-16087306 GCF_001723895.1 Crocodylus porosus | reverse complement strand
CCCCAACCCTCCGACCCCTGCTCTCTCTCTCTTAATAGTGGTTTTTTGTTTTAATTGTGGAGGAAAATGGAATTTGGGGTATTTTACAGAGTGGGATTTTTTTTATCAGGGATTTTCCAGTTTTCCAATAGGGAACACCAGAATTCCTGCTAGGGAGGCCAGTGGCAGAGCCCTGCCTGCTCAGAGCTGGCACCTTGGACCCAGCTGGCTGTGGCCAATTGGGGCCGGGAGGACATTCTTTGACAGTTCAAAGCAGGCCACCACTCCTGAGACATCTTCCAGGCAATAGCTATCCAGATAGCTGGGCACGGGCACACATGGCAGTGCCACACAGAGGCCAATTCTGTAGCCACAGCCCACTGGCAGCTGCGCAGCAGGTCACAGCCAGGCAGCAGCCCCCACTGCCAGACTGCTGCAGTGGGTAGAGGGTGCAGGGAACTCTCAGGGCTGCTTCAGCTGGCACAAGGAGTAGTGTCCCCAGGTACTAATTAGCTGGGCCCCAGAAGCTCCTGAGAGCGAATAGCCCTGAGCTGCTTGTCAAGGCAACTTTTTGTATGGATGGGGCCAGGACAGGTCAGGTGCTGGCCCCAAGCTCTAGCTATCCCTGGCTGCAGATATAGGAGGAGCCAGGCAGGGTTGTTTTGCCCCAAGTGGCACAATTTGCTCCTCAACAAAGTGCATGTCTGAGCATGTGCGCTGAGCCGAAAAGCCCTGGCTCAAATTTACACCACTTCTATTTGAGCTGCTGCAAGTGCAAGTGCTTGCATGTGTTGACGCACCCATACGGTTTTTTGGAACTTGATTTCCTATTTAGTCATAGATGTTTTCTTTAGCCCAGTTCTTATTTCTGATACTTTTTAAAGCATAAGTTTTTAATTTGAAGATAGCTTTTTAACAAGATGCTACAATATAATGGGATGTCATAAGTAGAAACAGGTTAAAGGATAAGAGGCAGAGTGGATGGCTACAAACAGGAGACTTGGACTGTGATACTGAGGGACTGAATTGAAGACTCAAGTGGAATGAGAGAGGGAGTAGAAAAAAGTGAGAGAAGTAGTAAGAAATGAGTGGGTTTCTCCAAAGCTTGAAGCCTGACTTTTAAAAAAGATATAACTGGATATGGTTATGTTGACTGTCCTGTCTGCCATGTTGGGCTGTTCCAAATGTTTACATTGTTCTTTGTTTCATTTAGCTACAGAACATTTGCTTGCAGGCTTATTCAATCCATGATTGGATTATAATAATGTTCTGGCATGTAAGGTGGAAGGAAAAGCTGGTGGGGTGGGGTGGGGAGGAGGAGTGCAGGGGTGGGCAGAGGAGGGGAAAAGGGGAAACAAGGATTAAATTCTGCATGTCTGCTGAATGTCTGTAAAAGAAACTGATCAAAAACCCATTTAAGTCAAAGGATTTCAAAGTGCTTTATATAAATCCCTACTGCTTATTGTAGCCTTCTCTGTATGGAAAAATTGATTGTAACCTTTTCTTCTGGAATAGAAAAATTATGCATTTCAGCAACACCAAAGCAGTCTGTTACCCTGTGGGTGCATCTACATGAGACATTTATTATGGAGTTGCATAATTAGCTCTGCAGCAAAATCTCAGCACCTACACGTGTGTCCCTATTAGGAAGAAGTAAACTAATAAACTCTGCTGTAGGTTAGTACTTGTAAATACAAGTACTATCCTGCAGCAGTGTTATTTCATAGATTTCATAGACATTAGGGCTGGAAGGGACCTTGGAAGATCATTGAGTCCAGCCCCCTGCACAAAGGGCAGGAAGTCAGCTGGGGTCATAGGATCCCAGCAAGATAAGCATCCAATTTGCTACTGAAGGTGTTCAGTGTAGGTGCTTGAACCACCTCCGCTGGCAGGCAGTTCCAGACCTTGGGGGCTTGGACAGTAACGAAATTCTTCCTTATGTCTAACGTGAAATGGTCTCACAGTAGTTTATGACCATTCAATCTTGTCATCCCTTGGGGCGCTCTGGTGAACAAACGTTCTCCCAGATCCTGGTGGTCACCCCTGATAAACTTATAGGTGGCCATCAGATCACCCCTGAGCCTGCGCTTTTCCAGGCTAAAGAGTCCCATGGCTCTCAGCCTTTCGTTGTAAGGTCTGTTTTCCTGACCTCTGATCATGCGCGTGGCTCTCCTCTGGACTCTCTCAAGCTTTTCCACATCCTTTTTGAATTGTGGAGCCCAAAACGGGACGTGGTACTCCAGCTGCGGCCTCACCAAGGCTGAGTACAAGGGGAGAATGACATCCTGGGATTTAGTGCACCACAACACACATGTAAACACTAATGGGGCTGGCTGGGGCATGAGGGTGCTTCAGTGTGGGGGATGCCTGCCAACTAATCCCACAATGGGGCAGCCAGCCCCTCTGCAGCATGTTGAACTGGGTCAGAGAAGCCAGGGCTGTTCTGACCTGGCTCAACATGCTGCAAACTGTGCTGGAGTTTATTTAATTACATTAATTGCATGTGTAGATGTGCCCTATGTATGTAAGTCCTGTATCATTCCCAAAAGGTAATGTTTTAACTAGGTAAGTCTGTTTCTTATCAGAATCTCATGTCTTCCCCAGGCACATGTTTATGTTAGGAAATCCTGCCATACTGGTTTGATGAGTGATGTTTTGGCCCTTTTCAAATTGTGGGATACACCTTGAAAATGGATACCTGAATTTCAAGTTCTGTTTCCTGAAGTCAGAAGTTAGGATTAATGCTACCTGTAATTACATTTCTGCAAAATGGATGATACACTGTCGATCTGAAAGCTATGCAAGCAAGTGAGGGAAAAATACTCCATGTGCTGAGTCAATAGAGAACCAGGGCTGATTACTGGATATCCAGGGAGTGGCTGTCCAGATTTACAGATAAAGCATATGGCAGAGTTTTAATATATTTGGGTGTGGGACTCCATTTACTTCCTGGTGTATTTCTCTATATAACTTATTTACCCATTCCAATTTAACTACTAGTGGATCACACAGACAATTTAGTTATCCCCTGCAACCATGCTTCAGATTCAATTGCACTAAAACATATATTTTGAAAATATTCAGAGGGAGGCCAGAACCCTGGATCCAAACTTGGGAGGCCCATTTCTGTAATGGGTTAAAATGAAGCCCCTGGTATAGCTCCACATCTTGACAGCACTTGTATCTATTTTTCTCTGCATCGGTACTAAATATAAATTCCAAACTCTGTTATATAGAGAAAACAATCCATCCATCTTTAGATGAACACCTTGCAGTTAAAAAGTGCTTCTGGGGAAAGTTTCTCTGTTTCTGCTTATTATTTATCAGAACTCAAATAATTCATGGGTGAATTGCTCTCTTATTACTTCACCCCAAGGAAGCTAAATAATATAGTGCCTTCTGTAATGGCCAGAGGTTAACTTATGTACCATGTTCCTCTTTCTGTTATGACCATTATTCATCTGTGGAGGAAGGTATAGAAACTCTTGGTCTTGGGTCCTGATGAGGAACTTCCTTTGTTGTTCATGTAGATGGAATCCTACTGGCTGCATGGAATGCCTTCTGTTTGTGTGGTCTGAGTGAGTTTTTCTGTGGAGGGCTTGTGGGACATACCTATTCTTGGTACAACTTCCCTAATATTAATCACATGCAGGTAAATATAATTTATCTTATAACAAGTTTCTTCCTCCTTTCTTTTGATGAACAGTTTATCTTCTTTTTATATGCTGCAGACAATGGGCCAAGTTCTCTCTTTGGCTAAGGGCAATTTGCTTACACAGTTCAAATATGCTGCCTTTTTTTCTCTGCTGTAAAGGATGAGCTGAAGTTGTGTTGGGAGTTGATGCTACCTGAGCCATAAATGCTATGCCCTCAGGTATGAAAGCTAGAGTAGGACCCTTCATCCTACTCCAGACACAGCCAAGCAATGAAGGATCAGGGAGTTGTACCTAGGTTTTGACACAGCAGAGAGTTAGATTCTCAGTTGGTCCAGGTCCAATGACTGCAGTAGAACAAGGCTAGCTTTCAGACTATCTGAGGCTCTAGCTCTTTATGAGAAAGCAAAAACTGGAAGGAAACTGATCCAGAATTCCAAGTGTTTCCTACAAAGTCATCTTTCCAAGAGGTTAATAAAAAAAAGCCTTCTTTTAGCCTTGTACCATAAAAAGAAAAATCATTGTGTATACATGTACAGTAAACCTTCATCCTCACTGTCACTTCCAAAAGACACACTCTTCAGCTCTTCTGCTTCTTCCTAATGGCCCACAACAAGAGAAATATTGAATATACAGCCTTTTAGATTTGATTGCCCTTTGTTATCACATCCAGGGAGGAGACCAAAGGTCAAGTCCAGGTGCTTCACCATATATGTGGGCATGTCTGTTTTCTATTCTGTCTTAATCAGCTGAGTTACATGGCAACCATGAGTCCCACCCTTGCTGCTGTTCCTGTGATGCATTTTTTTAAAATGACACTTATAAGATGAACTCTCTGTCTACTAATTTTTGGTGCGCAATTATGGGAATTAATATCTGGTTGAAAAATACTGGCAAAACATAAATGGCTGGCTTCTATCACTGTCCTTGTACTCCAGCCTTCTCACCCATGTGCAGTGATTGTGTCACTTTTCATAGTTAAACAGTGTCAGGACTGGTTAGTAGTTGGATGGGAAATCTAGCTAGATGGGAAACTTAATCTAAAGAAGAGGAAACGGTGATGATGAGACAACAAGTACTGCTGCTTCCTGCTGAATCAGTACTGAAACAATTCCAAGATGGTGAAACTGGGTGTTGTGTCACTGCAGGTTCCACCTTTGGGATATAACAAACTAGCAGCCCTGAGAACTTGAAAAAAACCCCCAAATGCAACTATCTACCCTTGAGGCAGTCATGTATCAGAAATAGATGAAACCATACTTCATGCATCTAAATGCTTCTGTATCTATAGATTTAATTTATTGTTAAAAGTACCCAGTGCTCTGGGTATATGTACAATACACAAACAAACATAACACAGAGGAACAGACAAGCACAGCTTCATAGAATTAACAGCTTTTCTGGGGGTGTCCTTTCTGTTATTTCCTTAAGCACTTTTGCAGCCAATAGTAAAATCTTCCCAGGCTACCCGCAAACAAATTGTTTTTGGTAGACTGAGAACTTCTAGATCACTTGACTCTCTTTTTCCCCACCTCTGAGACTTCCTGATAAACCTGCCCCTTCGAGATATTACAAACGAGGCACTGAAAGTCATCCTTTTAGAATCTTGGTTGTAATTATTGTTATTAGCCTGTGTGTTGCTCAAAAATAATTACTAAGGCTAGGTCAGGCAGTCAGTCCTGAGGCTGCACCGACCATTGGGGAACCTTTGATGTAGCAATAATTTTCCTCCGCTCTTCCCCATCTTTGTAGAATCAGTTTTAATCCTGTCCAGTCTTTGATGTTGGTGGTCCAGCCTGTTCTAGGTCTTCCTCTTCTGCTTTGACTATCCACAGCACGCTGCAGGATCCGGTTGGTGAGGGTAACAGGCCTTCTTGTTACATGTCCAAACCACTGCATCGTTCTTCTTTCTGTGATTTTGAGTTGGGGTTCCTATGTGCCAACTTCTTGCCTGATTTGACCTTTCACAGATTAATTTGTTCTATGTGCAGTGTAGGGTATGCATAAAAGTCTTCTGAAGCGCCACATTTCAAAGGTCTCAATTTACTTTTCTAGCGCCCTAATGAATGTGCAGGTCTCAAAGCCATAAAGAGTAGTTGACATGATAACAGCATACAGTAGCTGCAGCTTTCATTATGTTGTTTGTTGCTGCTAGTCCAGATTTTCTTTAGCTTTGCTAGTTGTCCAATGACTGGCTATTCTTGTTTTTACTTCTTTTTCTGATGTAGCATCTTCTGTGATGGTTGCTCTAAGGTATTTAAAGTGTGTTACTTTTTATGGCTTCTCATTACCAATTTTTACTGATGCATCATCATTGCTATTGGCTTATGTTATCATTACTTTACTCTTTTCTGCACTAATTTCCATTCCATATCTCTTTGTAGCCTTATGCAGCCTTTGGGTATGTCTAGACAAGCCTGGATGTAGGTCTGCAGTGCTGCATACTGCACACTGCATACACTGCATATGCAGGCATTCCCCATGCTGTATATTTGCGGGGTTGAGGGGTGGGATTTGACACTGGAAGATCCCAGTGTCAGAAAAAGCCATGCCAGAAAAAAGCCAGGCAGTCCATCTGGTGGCAGCATGCACAACCTGAAACTGGAGCCTGGCCAGCCAAAGCCACACTCCAGCTGCCAGACAGGCTCCCTGCTGCTGGATCACCACTGCTGGAGCCCCGGGAAGCCCCCAGGACTCCAGGTGCTGGCCCCAGTAACTCCTGCCCCACCCGGTAACTTGCTTTATGCGAGAGTGCATGTGCACAGGTATTCCCCAGGGACAAGCAGCAGCGGCACAACTATGTGCCATTGCTATTTGTCCCTGGAGAAAAGAATGTGCGTGCTTTTCTGGGGGTGCCCTTTCTGTTATTTCCTTAAGCACTTTTGCAGTTACAGCTATTAGATCAATGTCATCATCAGTAAAACAAAGGTAGTTAATTTTTCATCCTCTAATTAAAACTGTTCCAGCAAAGTTCTCTAAGGCATCTGTAGCAGGGCACTAAGGTGCCTGCTGCTTTGAGAGCAGGGATAAGGGCCCAGGTGCCAGTTGCCGGGACAACCGGTTAATGAGGGTAGTGACTCTCACCTGCCTGGCCAGCTGACTGGAAGGGGCAGGGCCTGGTGCCTATATAAATCACAAGCCTGAGGGGAGAAGGAGCTCTGCCTAAGTAAGTGAAGAGAGGCTGGACTGTACAAGCAGGCTGATACTGGGGGGGGAGATACAGCACCCTTGGGGTGCTCTAATGATGTTACAACAAAGTGGCTAGAACTTATGTTATAGCCCAGGGCTTATGTTTTGTGTTTGCTGTTTACACTGGAGGCTTGGGTGAGGCTATTAAGGGTTGGAGGAGGTCTCATAGGGGACCCACAGCGGCGTGGGAACCTCAGCCCCAGAGAGGGGGCAGCGAGAAGCCCCAGAGGGGGCAGAGAGAGAGAGAGACTGAGCTGCAGAGAGCCTGAGTGTGGGATGAGGGCTGCAAAGAGCCCAAGCGCCAGAGAAGACGCAGAGAGCCCAAACAATGTCCGTTACATTAGCGAGGCTTGGGGTGTGGTAAAGGGCTGGTTGGAGCCACGCATTGCCCACAAGGCTGGGGTGCACCAAGACACCCATTACTGAACGGGGCCAGGGTACAACAGAAAACCGTGTCCAAGAGGACGGATAGGCAGCCTCCCTATTATACAATAACATCAAAGATGTGGCGGGCGAGACTTGAGGGTGCTTTTGAGGCAAACTTGGCATGGAAAGGGGGCACTAGGGGAGATCATGGCCACCCCTAGGATGCCGCCCCATTACAGCATCTAACATGATTTGTTCCCAGTATTAATTAATTAACCAGATAACAGTATTAATGAAACAAACATGGTGAGAGAAAACAACCTTGGCGTACTCTTACTGATGTTGCAAACCACTCCACGATGTTCTTGTCAAATAAGATGCCTCTACTTTTATTGTTGTAGGGTTCTTCTGTAAGACTTATCAATGTAGGACTGATGTTATGCTTCTTCATTGTCAGCCAAAGTGCCCTTCACCACACTCTGTCAAAAGCTTTTTTAAAGTCTATGAAATTATGACGGAGTTCTTTTTGGTGGTCATGGTATTTTTTGCACATGATTCTGCGGTCGAAGATTTGTTCTGTGGTGCTTCTTCCAGACCTAAATCCAGCTTGTTCTTCTGCTAATATAGTCTCTACCTGTAGCTTGAGCCTGTTTAATATTATTCTAAGCATGTTACTTGGATGACTGATGAGGCAAATGGTGCGCTAGTTGGTACATTGGTATAGATTTCCCTTTTTTTGGGATAGGGATTATTATTGATTTTGTCCACTGCGTTGGCCTGGTTTTCCTTTTCCATATCATATTGCAGATTTTGTGCAGTATGTCAATTGTCTTGTTTCCTGTTTTTAATAGTTCTGCAGGTATATTGTCCAAGCCAGTTGCTTTTCCATTTTTCATGCTTCTGATTAGCTTTTTCTACTTCTCTTGTGAGGTCTAAGCTTTTATCTTATTCTTGTACAGTTCCAGATCCTCCTTTCTCTAGCTGACTTATTACTTCTGGGCCTGTTTTGATATTGTAATTATACAGTTCTTTCACATACTCTACCCATCTTTTGTGTATTGTACTGTTTCCAGTGAGAAATAAGGGCAGACAGACATTCAAAAAGCCCGAGGCAGAATCAATCTAAGTTACAAGGTGTTGTGTAAGTGGTGTAGTTTAGACAGTAGCAAACAGACCACACATTTTTCCTTTGGTGATGGAGGAACAAATCTTAGACTGGCCTCTGTCATTTTTAAATCTATCTATGTTAACTGAATTTCTGTTCTGTTATGGGTATAGACAGGTTTTGAGTACCAAACTTCTCTTCTCTTGTGTATAAACCAGTTTCGATCACATAAATTGGTAAAAATGTAACATCTGTACCTGGCCTATGTGCCTGATCCTGCACACCTTATCTTCCAAGTACAGTGTGCTGGCTCGGAGCCCTACAAAAATAGTGGGGGAAAGTGCACAGATATTTGTGTCCAGATGCACATAGATCTCCCCTGTATTACCACAGCCATTACCTAACTCACTTCGATAAGAATTTTATGTGCTCAACCCCTCCCCAAATGAGGCTTTGCCTGACTAATCCATGTTGGTGTTTCTGATCTCTTTTACAAGAAATAATTCAGTACAATATGTTGTTACTGCGTATCTAATAGTAACTTAGGAAGGGCTCCATTATTAATGTTTATAAAGTGCTTTGAGAACCTCAGCAGAAGTGTGCAGAGTAAGCTCAAGGTACAACTACCCAGGGTCCTTGACAAGTCATGAGGGAACACTCCTGAGCATGCCTGTCCTCCTGCTTGCTGCACCAGACCTAGAAATGTGGCAGTGATGCTGGTCTCAGACCTGAAGGGGGGTCTCTCTGGAGCAGGTTCACTGTTGTGTTTCTGGATTAGCAAGGGTGAATACGGAGGAAATGGTTAGGAGCCCCCCTGCACAGACACATGGGGAACAAAGCATTAGCATAGCCTTAAAGTAGCGTAACTTATTATACTATTTGTATAATGGAAAATAGAACAACATGATCAGTTGTGCCACAATTCCCTATCATCAGTGATGGTTTGTTATAACTTCATATCAATTTCTTTTTTGATTGAACATTGCAGTAACCGAAAATGATCTTTGCCTCAATTTACAAATCTGTAATTACTTGTGGATCCTACAGGACTATTGTTCCATTTGAAAACGTCTAATCAAAGAACGTTTCTTTTTTCCCCAGCTTGCTTCACCCTTTGCTAAGTAATGGGACTTTTTTTCTTGAACAAAGAAGATCTAGCCTTTTAAAATGTCTACACGTGGGCATACACAATTGATAGCATTATAATTTCTCTCTCAGTTCTGAATTGCCTCCTCCCTATGTAGGCTGGCCATAATCTAGCCTCCAAACTTGTCTGTCCTCTGGGACACAAAGGTGACCAGGAGCATATGTATGAAGGCCTGGTTCAGATGTCCCCTTTCAGTTTCCTAGTGGTGCAGTTTTCTCTGATTTTCCCCAGAGGAAGTGTAAAGAACATTTGTACAAAGTTAAGAACTTGTCATGTATGGACTGGCAATGTAGCGCAGGCTTTGTGTATCATTCTTAAGGATTCTACAACAGCTGTTGCTCAAGCAGCGCATCCAGACTGCAACATTCTCTTATGATTTAACCAGAGGTTTGCTTCTGCAGGTTGCTGATGTCGGAAAGGTGGAAGAGGCAACCTAATAATTGCACATGTATCTCTATGGGTTGTCCCTTATTTTGGACACTGGCACCTTGAAGTATATCCAAGTTGGAGATAGGCTCTATTTAAAAAAAAAAAAAAAAAGGAATGAACAAATTGAGGCACTATCCATGGGCCAAGATGGTGTCCCCAGAGAGTGTGCAGGACTGGAAAGAAACCATAAGCCATATGGGCAGTGCTGAGGGAGCTGCATTGCCATGTAGTCTCTGGAACAAATTAAAACATTACTCTTGGGCCAATCTCTTCTTGGTTCACATTGCTAGAGAAGTTATAAATGGTAGCCACAAAATGGAATGATTGAGGACTGGATTTCTAACACAGCTTCTTCATAGTAGCTGTAGACCTTACATGTTCTCCAAGGGATCTTCTTATTGTCCTAACAAATCTCAGAGCACAATTGGAGGCCTTCTCCCTTAGTGTGCATGAGCTCAGGTTCCAGGTGTACCCCCTCTCCTTCACCGATTGGGATAGTTGCCTGAACATCTGCACTTGAGTGGCTAGAATTCAGGTGTGTCTGTACATACACTCTTTCTTAGCAGTGAAGTCCAGGAACTCTACACAAGACCACACTGAAACACGAATGCTCAATAATTATGAATATCACATATATGCAAACTTATTCTGAACCAAAATTGCATAGGATGGCCTCTGGCTGCATACCAGCACTTCAGGATGACATTGGAGCAGTAGAGGGTAAATAGAGAACAATAGAAGGGCAGGTTGGCATAAATAATCTCCAAAGTATCATGGGATATCAGCAGAAGGATTTGGTAGGTGTACCCATCTTATGTCATATTTTTGTTAGTGGGTAAAATCATCTTACATCTCATTAAAGCCACTGTGGAACTGGATTTACTGACATGCATAACACCAGATAATTCAGAACCAAACATTTTGTTTTTAAATGCATATCACCAACACAAAATAACTCATTTAACCATAAACACATGACAATGTGGATGAACTCTGTGATCATCTTTAACTTTATAACCTGTACAACTCTAAGCTATAGTCTCAGGTAATTGCTGCGAGCATGGGGAAAAGGATGATGAGAGACCCCCCCTCCCAGCTTATTTCTACCATGCTGAGGCTCCAAAAGCATGTGTAATCCTATCCCCTGTTGGATTCCAAATCTGCAGATGCTGTTCAATGCTATCCTCAGGATGAGGAACTGGAGGTGACTCTCCATGCAGAAGTAAACCTTTGATAGTTTGGAAAAAGGAAAATTAGAGCAATGTAAATTACTTTCTTACTGTTCTTGAAGTCAAGAAGCACTACAATTCCATGCAACTTTAATTCTGCTCCCTGGCTACACATTATGAAAGTCTTTAAGGTACATAATTGTATCTCACAAAATACAATATTTTTTCTGAAACCTGTGCTGCACAAACTTGAGACTTTCTATTATTATGAACTACATGGCACACACTAGACAATAGGGGTGTGCAAAATGGGACCTATTCAATTCAGATTCAGCCCGAATGGGGGGTAGAGATTTGATCAGTTGATTTCGATCACTGTCCCCGATTCGATTCAGCTGAATCCAAACCTGAAGATTCAACACTGATTCGGACATAGACACAGCTTTAAATGTTTTTTCTATATATGTTGAGGTACCAGGTGCAGCTCATGAACGGTGCGATGCTGGGGCAGATGGAGCATCCCACAGGAGTGCAGGGGGGACCTCCATGTGCATGGCAGCAAACCTGGAAGTGGACCGGAAATCTACCGGCAAGCATGCTGGGGGGCCCCCAGTGTCCCCCCCCCGGCTCAGCGATAGGCTGCAGGGGGGCCCCGAGTGCCCCCCAGACCCAAGAGGCACCAGTCACTGGGCTAGGGGGGAGGAGGGGAGGGCATGCGGTGCCCCCCTGCATGCTCCCTGGCAGACCAGGAAGTCAACTGAAGTGCTGCCGAGCATGTAGGGGAGCCCCCCGCACTTCTGTGGGACGCTCCATGTGCCCCAGCACTGGACCTGCCTGCTACGTAGAGGTATGTAGAAAAAAACATTTAAAGCTACGTCTATGTCCAAATCACCAAATCTCTCTGAATCTCCAAATCAAATAGGAGGGTTCTGGTTTAATTAGGAGAGATTAAAGGGTCCTCTGATTTGATTTGGAGATTCAGCCACTGAATTGGACCGAATCTCCGCTGAATTGAATCAGGGACCAAAGCTTCACACAGCCCTACTAGACAAGAACATGTGTTCCGGAGTTGGGGTGGGGAGGGGCCTTTAATTAGAGCAGCTCTGAGAGCAACTCTAATTAAAATGCTTGGAGTTAGTTCATGTATCAGCATCCCTGTGCTTAAAATTGGTGGCAGGGTCGCTTTAACTGAAGATTGTTTGACAAGCTTTAGTTAAAGTGCCCCTACCACCATTTTTAAGTGCTGAGACACTAATACATGAGATGCTGGAGCACGGTAATTGCCGTGAGTGCCTGGTGCTGCCTTATTTGGGGCGGGGGGGGCATGTGCCCTCCCCCCAACGACCATTTAGTGACCAGGGAAGGGGTCCCCTCACAGCCAATTGCATTGGCCCACAAGTGTCTGCGGCACTCCCACACCCTGGCTGGTGCTCACAGCGGGGGCACCGCCACTCCTGCCTGCGCCCCTGCCAGTCACCTGAGTGGGGAGTGCGGCCTGTCAGGGGGTGCACCGGCACTCTCAGGGGGTGCATGTGCACCCCCTACGCATCGCCATTGGTAATTATCACTTTCCAGCAGACTCAACTAATTGAGCTGAGCCTGCAACAGCATACTGTAATTGCAGCATGCTGGAGCAGCCTCACTGCTCATATATAGGTGCAAATAGAGCCTAAAACAGGCAACTTGAGAACCAGAATCTAGACTTGGGAATCTTAAATCCAAAACTATGATTAAAAAACCTCCTTCTCAGCTGTTGCCTAATTCTTGAGGTGCCTAAACTTACTGGGGCCTCCCTGTTTGACTTTAGAGTTCTTTAGATACCTGCATGTGCAATTAATTTGAACCAATAAATTCTGGCACTTACCATGTGCTGGAGTTTATCGCTCCTGGGTGCACCATTTGGACGTGTGTCTGGGATCACAGCTTGTTGAGCTGAATCAGAGCACCTGACTGGAGCACCCTCATGCCTCAGCCAGTCAGGTTAGCACCTACATGTGTGGCTCCTGTGGAGTAAAAAAATCCTCCGGGACAGCAAGTACTAGGGTGCAGAGTTTTTTAGTTTACTCCAGCCTAATAGCGCTGTACATGTAGATACTGGGCACGCCTACAAGTTTATTAATGCGCCATAGTTACAATGCATTAAGTTTAGTACTTTAATAGCTAAGTACTAAATGAATGTGCAGTAACTCAACTCCTGAGCACTAACACTGGTGCATGGGTTTTTAGTGATGCTTACTGCATAGTAGCATAGTAGTACAGTTTTTGTCCAGTACGCTGCTCTGCAGTGTTATTAGGCTACTGTGCAGTTAGCATCTCATCTCATGCCCACTGAGATGTTTACTGGAGAGCTAATTAGTCCATTGCAGTAAATGTCTTGTGCAGATGTGCCTTAGAACTGTGCTTCTGCACATGGCCAGAGCTGCCTCAGTCTGAACAGCACTGTACCTATTTCCCATGTAAAGGCATTCATGATCTAGGAACTAGACCAGTGCTTCTCAGCCTTTTTAGGCTCAAGTTCTCCTCCATAACTTTTCTGTATGTAGCACTGCCCCATTTCAAAAACAAATTAACTAACTACAGTACATAAAAATAATAAGACTGGAAACACATTTTTAAAAAACTGGAAAATATGCATGAATAAGCATAATATTAGACTACAGTGCTGACCTCAGACATCCCACAGGGTTCTCAAGCTGGGCAAGCAAGGAAGTGGGGGCTATAATGAGGCCTGAGCTAGTGCTAGGTACTTTGTGGGGAAATCCAGGTACACACACTTCAGAAATTGGCACAAAATGTCACTATTTAAAATAATGGGGACCTCCATGTGCATCCTCTTCCAGGATGTGGGCAGTAAGGATTAGCCTCTCTGAGCCCCTGCCCCTGCCCCACTCATCTTGAGCCGTCTGCTTTAAGAGCCAGAGCAGTGGAGAATCTGGCTAGGAGTGGCACTCCCCAAACTAACCCTGCTGGCTGGTGGAAAGCTTTGCCTCTGCTGCTTACCTGCTGGCAGACCAGGTGTTCTGGACCGAGCAACTTCAGCACCTGAGTTAGAGGTAGGTGGGAGTGCTTGGGGCACAAATGTGTGATTCCCTTCCCTCATTCTTGCTCTATCCCTTGTCTGACAGCTTTAAAGGTGTTGGGTAGCCCTGGATCACATCCAGAAAGTTGTAGTGGGCCAGCTGGACATGCTTCCCCCTTGCACTCCAGCAGCAGCCTCCCCTCACAGCTGCCTGGTGCTGTATCCCTGGCCTCCACTCAGCCCATTATGAGAACTCACTGTACTTTGTGTCCCTCCAGGGGCGTGAGCCCCAGTTGCCGCACTAGCCCTCCAGCTCACCGCATGTGGGTGCACTTTGCTTGTCCACCTCCAGCTGCTGCACTGTCACCACCACCACCACCACCACCACGTGCAACTATCCCCTGCACCTGTTGCCAGGAGACCGGACCCAGAAGCTGAGCTAGGAGGGGGTGCCCCTTAAGTTTATCTGATACTTATTTTTATCCTTGAAACAATCTGGTAGCAGTCTTGAGGGCTGGACATTAGGGATGTGCAAGGCTTCAGATCTGGTGCTGCTTCAGACGCTTAAGTGTCCAAAGCAGCATGTCCAGATTGAAGCGTGGGCTCAGTTAAGCTGCCCGAAGCAGTTTGGAGTGTCCAAAGTGCTTTGGAAATACTTCAGACAGCTTAACTTAAAGTTAGAAGAGGGGTAGCAGGGGGGAAGACCTACATCTGTAGGTGGCCAGTGAGAAGGATTTCTCCCTGGCTGCCTTTCCAATGACAACGTCTGCGCGGTGGGACTAGAAACAGCATAAAAGCTTCTGTTTGGAGGCATTCTGTGCCTTTTCCAGCTTGTTCCCTGTCAGTAACTGTGTGAGAGAGGAACGCTCAGACTGAGGCATTGCAGCTTGCTGGCTGTACTCAGTATTAGTTGAACTTGCCTGCTTCTTTTTCTTGTTACAAAGGATTGGGTAGGATTTAGCTTAGCTTAGCTTAGCTTAGCTTAGCTTAGCTATTCAATTACTATTAGTATTATACATTCAAAGAAATGAATTGAATAGTATTTGCTCTTTTTTTTGTGTGGAAACTTTGAAAAAAGAAAGCTGTGTTTTCCCTGCCAGTGTGATCCATTGCTGTGCAGGGAGGCACATATATTACTCGCATGCATGCACACATACAGACACTCAGAGACAATATAGAGAAAAATCAGATATTCATAGGAGAAGACAGACAGATAGCACACAATTTTTATATAACCCTTAACACTGAAGCAAACAATCAAAGAAGAGGCCAGTGCACACACGCAACAGAGGGAATAAAATGCACAATACACACACACAGAGATCTTTTGCAGCACAGGAAAGATCAAGAAGAAGCATGCTGGAAAGGCAGGTGCTAGGTCTTCTGGCAGGGGAGGGAGAGGGGGAGAGCTACAGCTGCAAGCCCCCCCTCTCCCAAACACATATGGATTGGCTTCCCAAGCAGCCATGACATCTGTGCTGCCAGTGGAAGCCACGAGGTGGGAGCAGTGTCTGCACCTGCACCACCTCCACTCAGTTGAGAAGTGGGCACCAGTAGTGGAAGCACTGCCTTGGCCACCCCAATTTCAGCTCTCAGCATGAGCCTCCCACTGCCAGAGGAGGAGCTGGAGCTGGAGCTGAAGCAGAATTGCTGGCTCAAGCAATTCTGGGGACTGAAGGGGAATCAGAGTTTGTGCTCCACACCCCTCAAGTTTCCCCTAGACCCAGGTCTTCTCCAGAAAGCAGCACCTTGGAGGAGGCTGAGGTTGTGGAGGCAAGTAGCTCAGCTGAGGCAGCTCCTCCTGCTGTTGAACCTCAGCCTGCTGAGGAGTGGGAAAAGGCAGGATCCTCACCCTCAACCCAGAACTGGGGGAGTAGTGTAGTGTGGGAGCATTTTGAGGTGGCAGATGATCTCAGGTTTGCCATCTGCCAGCACTGCTGAAGGCACGAGCCGTGTCAAGGACTTGAGACACTTTTCCACTACGGCGATGCTGCTGCATCCAAGGAGGCAGCACCCCCTTGCCCTTCTTCCTGCTCAGCCTGGCACCAGTGCGAGTGTGCTGAAAGGGAAGTCCTCCACTCACTCCAAAGCCCCCTTCCCCTCAAAGCAGAGGCAGGCCACCCTGGGCCAGTGGGAGAAAGGTGGACAGAAAGGGGGGCACGTTCCCAAGGTGAGTGAGATCACCCAGAGCATGGGGGAGATGCTTGCTCTGGATAGCCAGCCCTTCTCCCTAGTTAAGCAGCCAGGGTTCAGGCAGTTCGTAGCACTTCTAGCCCCATCTTACAAAGTGCCCGCATGCATCACCTTTAGCAGGGCGGTGGTGTCCTCTACTGCAAGCCAAGGTGCTGGATGGGTCCCACACGGCCAGGGAGATCATGGGGGCCATGAACCGCGTGGTGCAGGGGCAGCTTGTTGGGCAGGCCGAGCTCACCCGTGGGTTTATGGTCACTGACAACAGGGCCAATATGGTGAAGGCTGTCCATGATGCCAACTTTGTTGGCATTCGCTGTGTGGCACACAGGCTGCACCTAATAGTGAGGGATGACTTAAAGGGGAACAGGGCTGCCTGTGATGACACCACCAACACTACTGCTGCAAGCCAGCTGATTTTGAAATGCAGGAAGGTGGCAGGCTACTTCCACTGCAGTATCAAGCGGGGCATGGTGCAGCAGGAGAAACAGGCAGAGCTGAGCATCCTGCAGCACAAAATCATGCAGGATGTGGAGACCCGGTAGAACTCCACATACCTTATGCTTGAAAGGTTGGTGGAGCAACAGAAGGCCATCCATGAGATGGCCTTGCTTGGGGAGATTGGGATCAGTGGTCCCCTGAACAGAGCTGAGTGTGGTACATCTCCCAGATCTTGGTGGTCCTCAAGCCCTTCCTTGAGGCCACTGAGACCCTTAGTGCTGGCGATGCCTCCTTCAGCCAGATGATCCCCCTAGTGAGGGAACTGGAAAACCAAATGGAGAAGTTCCAGGGGATCGATGTTCCTGGCTGGAGCAGGCTGCTGTTACCAGATGTGCAGACACTGGTGAGGTGGCTGAAGGAGGGCACCAGGAGATGGCTGGATCCCTTGTGGTCCAGTATGGTCCACATGATGGCAGGCATGTGTGGGGAGCATGTGCACTGGCAGCCCCCAAACCCTCGATCACTGGACGAAGGTGCTGGTGAACAAAGTCAGGGAGGCTGAAGTGCAGAGGCGAGGGGATGTAGAAGAGGGGGATCCACTTTCCCATGCCAGCACCAGCCAGTCTCCTCCATGCCAACCACTGCCAGTATGGGCCATGGCCATGGCTTCAATGCTGGGGTCCAAATGCAGCAGACCCCAGCCTCAGGCAGGTAGTGCCGAGGCTTCGGTGGCTACCTAGCTTGCTGAGGATGTGGAGCCACTGGACTACAACCCCTTGGCCTACTGGGCAAACCGCAGCCAGACGTGGCAGGATGTGGCCACAGTTGCCCAGCAACACCTGTCCTGTCCACCAACCGGTGTTCCAAGCAAGAGGGTGTTTAGCGTTGCTGGGGATGTTGTGACACCCCACCGCACCTGCTTGGATCCTGGTTTGGTGGAGCAGCTGGTGTTCCTAAAGGTGAACCTCCTGCTGTCGGGGTTCCCCAAGCTCCACCTGCAGATGGACCCAGTGCTGACACCCCAGGCACCTCTGCACTGTGCTGCTACATCCCCCTTTCCCCCCTACCCACCCCAGTGTGTCCCTCCCCCCCTTGACACCTCCATCTCCACTTCCATTTCCATTTTCACTGACTGGCGAAATTGCCTGCATTGCGGGCCAGGCCAGCCTCTGCTTTACTATTCCTTCCATCCAAGACCAACTGCAGGTACTGTCTCAGCCTGACAAAGAGGTTTTCAACCCTAAAGCTTCCAAAGATACATTTTTAAGTGCTCTTTTTTTCCCCCCCATAATACACATATAGACATAAAAACACAAGATATGATGTTATTCGTGGTGTGTGATGGCTTATGTCCAACGTGACACAACATCTTTACTTCTTGCTGTCAATTCCTTTATAAAACGACAGGCTCTGTGACAGTTCTGTGTGGGTGCCTTTGGTGCTGATGCTACTGATGTTGAGCTAGCTAAGTCATTGTACCTGTTGTCACAAAGTGGAGGACTGGGTGTGAGGCTGTAGGGGAAGTGGAGACCTCACTGGGGCATGCTGCCATGTTGTGCAAAGGCCCCAGCGCCAGGAAGGGCGCACCTTAACACGCACACAATGTCACTCACCCACATCATAAGTTTTGCCTGTCAGCAGCTTGAGGTGCAGGGCCCAGGATGACAGACTCCCTCAGCAAGCCACACACAGTTGGTAGGCTTCGTGGCCTGGCAGGCCCAGCACCCAGGCCTGCACTAGATTTCACTCCCCTGTGCCCCAAGACAGACGCAGGACTTGCCCAAGCACCCACCTACATCATGAGTTTTGCTGTCAGCAGCTTGCGGTGCAGTTCCCCCCAAACCTCTGCACCGATCCTCTTGAAACTTAGCCCGTGGTGAGGCCACAAAGCCTGCCATCACCCCTGCAGTTTTCACCCACCCGTGGTGTAACACAGACGTGACAGGAGTTTTGCTTTCAAGAAGTTGGGGTGCAGTTCTCTTTGAACCTCTGCATCAACCTTCTTGAAATTTGGCAGGCTTCATGCTCTCAGCAGAGGCAACCACTCCTGCAAGTTGCACCCAAATATGAGCTAAAACAACAAAGTTATATAGATGTCATTGATCCTTCATTACAGCCTGGAGCTGCTTGGGCCGGATCAAAGCGGCAAACAGATCCTGAGCTCTGGATCGGATCGCTGCCGTCCGAAGTGGCCGGATCCGAAGCCGGATCGAATAGCTGCCGACTGGCACAGGCGCGCTGGACACCCTGCCCGGAATCACCACGCCAGGCCCATCTCAAAGTCCTCTGAGAGCCAGCTCGGGCAGGTGGGATTTGGGGCACCCCGGGATGCCTCTGCGCCACGGGGCCCCTTGCAACAGGCAGAGCAGCCCTGCCGGCCAGGTCCCGGCTCGGCCCACGGGCGAGAGACGCTCCTCGGACGCCTCCTTGTGCCGAAAGAAGACGGAGGGGAGAAGGGGATGAGAAGACGACAAAGCACCCGGCAAATTCACTTCTGACGAGCTTGAAAAATTCACTCCTCGGCTGGGATGACAGCAGCCTGCCCCGGCCACTGTGCTGGGGGCCCCGCCTGGTGGCGCCGCAGCGCGCGGGACGTGCGCGCAAGTACGGGCGAGACCCGCACTTGGGCCCGGGCCGGCGGGGGAGGACGCGCCGTCGCCGAGCGCTGCACTTGCCCGCGCACCTGCGCCACTTGCGCGCCCAGACCGTCCCGCCCCGGCCGGGGGCAGGGATAGGGCACGGGCACCGCCCCAGCCCGGCCGGTCAGGCAGCACCTGGCCCCGGGCCGGGGCGGGGACTGCGCGAAGCCGCAGCCAGGCGCGGACAGGGAGCGGGAGCAGGTCCGGCCGCAGGATGCTGCGCTACAGCTCCGG
>NW_017728911.1:16048089-16067646 GCF_001723895.1 Crocodylus porosus | reverse complement strand
GCCCGGCCCCCGCCGTGTCGCGGTTCCGGCGGCTGCGAAGAGCCGACTCGGACTCCACTTTGTATCGATTTATTTCTGCGTTTACCTCCTGGGGGCGGCCCGCGGCGGCTCCCCACGACGGAGCTGGTCCCGGTCCCGGTCCCCGCGGACTGCAGCTCGTCCTGCTCAGGCGCCGGGCGGCCTGGGCTGCGCTCGGCTCGGCTCGGCTCGGGGCCGCTTGGCCTCGCACGCCCGTGTTTAGAGCTGCAGCCCCGCGGAGAGGGCGGGTGGGTTTCCATGATGGACTTTTAAGGACTTTCCCGCTCAGACGGGGCCGGGGTTTAAGATGCTGAAAGAAGGCTTTCGCCGCTGCAAATAGTAGGTGTTTGTTTGGAAACAAAGCGCTTTTTAATGGAACAGGCCTCCGTTTAAATGGGGTGGTTTTGAAACCTTTGGCAAGGAAGAACCGATGCCTCGTAGCCATCCACGTATCAATCAGGTTGCAGCGCTTCTGAAGTATCCTTACACGGATACGAGAGGAATGTCCTGACTGCCACCCCACTTGAAATAACTTTTCATCAAGTAGAGCAACATAGTTTAGTTATCAGCGAGCACAGCATTCTTGGCATGCTGCAGCGCTAATGCATCAGCAGGGATCACATGAGAGGCTTGTCTTTACAAAGCAGTAATACTGGAGGATTGTAATGTTATCAGAGTAGTGAATAACTAGCAATCTAAGGCAACAAGGATCTAGGATCATCAGAAGTAAACTGATGAGAAGTGTGAGTTTACACCTGTTTCAGGCATTAAAACCAGTGAGTGACACAGCTGCAATTATTGTACTGAAGTCACATCCCGTCATATGCTAATTAACGTGTTTAAAGAACTCAGGAGTTTAGACTCACACCTGAGGTATTTTAATTAGAACGGAAAATCTAGGAAAACTGTAGTGATTGTTTCTAAAATTCCTGCCCTTCCCATTCTAATCAGTTTTTCTATTTTTTAATGTTTCTTGAAAATATTTTATTAATTTACTTTAGAATATACATATATTTTTTTGTTTTAACTTAATCCCCTTAGCGTGTTTCCAGGGATAATGTGAAACTACGTAGCCTGATTATAGCTCAGGTTCTAATACCTTTTTCTCTTGGAAACAACAGACCTAATTTGCAAGTAAAACTTTTCTTCATGTGGCGCTTTTCTTTTTTGTAGTGAAATGTGAGTGCTTAAGCCTGGCTGAAAACAGTTAAAATGACAAATTGGTCCAACAAAAGATGTGTGTCACATTCCCATCTACCAAGGATCACAGAAAAAGTGTCCATTAATCATGTTATCTTTAAGATGAATCTAGTGCTGGTTCTAATTACGTTTTCTCTCATGGACTATCTGCCAGTAGTCTCATACTTACCAGATTAATCTTTTTGCTCTGCCTGAAATTGGATACTGCTGCTTTTGTCTCACCTTGGAAGTTATCATTTTCTGGCTCTTGGAGTGTGTTGTTGTGTTGGGTAGGTTTGCTTTTGAAAACTCAGTCACTCAGCAAAAATCCCAAATGGATCACAAGCAGCATGGAATTACCCAGTTAATAGCCTGATCCCCAAACCATTTAAATATCTGAAGTATCATTCAGTATTTATTGAAACAATAGAGTGAGCTGGGTAGTTTTCAGTCCAGTCCTGTTCCCACTGAAGTCAGTGAAGATGCAGTTGATTGCTCCTATTGCCTGTGACCCAGGAGCAACAGACTTCTTGAAATGGGATTTCATCAGTAGAAAAATGACTTATTTTTTTCCTAGCAAAAATATTTTGTTCTTCTAACCTTATTGCTGGTATTGGATATGTTTTATTACTGGCTTGCTTCCCCGCATCTTTCTTTTGTGAAAAAAGGTGGAAGGATTATTGTCACAGTAATCATTCATGGTTTGAGGCTCTGGCCCTTCTTTGTGACCCTACTCATCCCAAATGGGTGCTTTTTTTGGTAAGAATTACTCCTGCTATTTTTAAGGCAATCTAAAAATCTGCTTTTAAAAAGTAGGGAAATAAAGAATGTTGCACTGCAACAACCTAAGCTATGCTGTTAGTGTCTTAGAAGCTGGCTGTAAGCATGTCTCCGTCTGTTCATTTCCATTGCATTTGGCAAACTTTGCTGTCTGCTTTATGCATCTGTGTTATAAATGATGCCAAATACAGCTTTGGAAATACTGTTTGTGGGTTGGTAACTTTCTTGGAGCCAACAGTAGACATTGGCCAAATTGGAACAGTTTTCCTTGTGCAAGTAACTTGGTAAAGCTATAGCTACTGCAAATGCAAAGTTTAAAAGTTCCCTGCGGCTTCTTTTTTTTAACCGAAGTAACACTCTTAGATCTATCAGGACTTCACCAACAACAAGATAAGTCAGTTTTATTTTAATATGATGTTGATGACATGAAGAGAGATTAGAAAGGACACTTGGATTTCTACTTGGTTAACTACCTCCCATTGGCAGCTGTCATTGGGGAAAAAACCCCCTAAAATGAATCTCTTCCTCTGTGACTTCAAGGAATGATCTCTCCCTCTCCCCCAATTTAGTAGTTAACCCTTCTTCCACACCATGCAATTGTTTGTCTCTTTATCCTCTGCTGTCACATTCTCTTACCATCAGTCAATACTTAGGTGCATCCCACCCCCCCAGCTGCCTCCCTGTTTTTGTTTGAGGTTCCCTTTTTGCAGTTGCTGCAACCCCCTCTGCAGCTGAGGGCTAGATCTCCACAGTCTGAAGGTTGACCAATAAAACTGCAGACAAATTATGCAAAGTGCTGCTTCCCTAGCAGCAGTACATTACTGCTTCTGAAGACCGAGGGAAACTGGTGTTGCTTGTTCTTCCCTCCTCTCTAACTTGATCCCAAAAAGTAGCAAAGGATTATGCCTGTAATCCTGCTTCAGCATGGAGTACTTCACTTGGGAAGCAGTGGGAGTGACTGAATGACCATTTATACTCCTGTTGCTGTTACTACTAGTGTAGCTGGAGAAATACTAAGTAAAAAGGGAGAATTGGTGGTATGCTTTGCATCATTAGAAGCTGCTACTTCAGAGGAGGTTAGACTGTGGGAGTCCATGTTTGTCCTGTAGGACTATTAGTACCTGCTTCTTTGAAGGTCGTATGAGAGACATACCCTCAGAATGGGAATTCCTTAAAAGGCTGAGCAACTGGCTCTGTTTGTAAATGTGCACTTCTTTGGATGCGTAGGCCTGTTGGGATTGGCACTGTAGGCACTAATTTAGTTGGGGCTATTGATATTTTAGAAGTGCAGCCATGTCAGTTGGTTTTGCCTTAGTCTGTAGAGCCCTAACAGCTTTATAGAATTTGATAGGATCCAGTCTTCTCATCAGACTTGAAATCTAAAACTATCCAGTCTTTACTATTCTATCAGCCTTACAAGCTGCAAACTGAAACAGTAAAGTTTGTTTTGCTATGCAGCTCCCAGCACTGTGCTGCAAACATGCCTAAGGAAATAGGAGCTACATTCTGTGCGTCAGAGGGGTCTCCAAGCAGGGAGGTTACGAGGGGTGGAAAGTATAGGGGCATAAAAGTCAGAAAACAAAAAAGGTGGGTTGGGCAGAACGTAGAGAAGGAAATCTGCAAGAAGGGTGCTGCTTCACTTTTTTTTTTTTTTTTTACAAAGCAGAAAAAAAGGGGGAAGAAATAAAATCTCAACATGATGATAGTACTAAATATGTTAATCTTAGCCACTCAGGGTAGAGAGCGTACACAATCATTTAACCTGGATTTAGAACTCCTCACCAGTTCTTTAGTTTCCTGAACTCTGGCTGTGTGTGCACCATAATTGTTTGGTTTTTCCACAGTAAGCCACATTGTATATGAATACTTGTTTCTCTCACATAGTTGCAATTCACTGATTGGCATACAGATGCAAGGGATTTGTATAATTACAGTTGATTATTGACAGTGCATGTGTAAATATGATTGTTGTAGCCCCTCTATGCCAGGCTGGCAACCTTTTCAAGCCATAGGCTGAAACAATCTAACTCCTGTCCAACCTGAGCAAAGTGGTTTCCATGGTGCGTTGATGGCAGGTGGGCTTTCCCTGTGCCCATTCTAGGGCCAGGCAGTTGTGAGCTACATATGCCTCACTGCATCTACAGCACTGCTGCTTCTCTCAGCCCCTTGCTGCTGGCTGGGGCATGGGTGCAGCTTTCAGCAGATAGGGATCTGCACCTGGGCTAGGCACCTGAAAGCTGTGTAGGCTGCTCTGTAGCTTGGGGTAGGGGAGGAAGGAGGGACAACTGGCTGCAGTGTGGATGCAGTTTCCGGCTGCTTAACGGTAGCACAGGTTCCCAACAGCTGGCAGGATGTGCCCATACCCCACCTGGGGGGAAGGCTAAGGGAAGGGGGAAGGAAGCAATGTCAGGAAAGGCACAGCGGTGGGTATTGCTCAGCCCTGGTGTAGCTTCTCATTGCTTAGCTCTGGTTTTGATGTGGGCAGCCATAAGCCAGAGCCCTGGGGCTCTGCTGGCTAGACCCAACCCACAGGCAATACTTTGACCTCTGCTCTACACGGATAGGCTTCTCTGCTGAATAGCTCTTATTCTGTCTTTGAGGATTGTCTCATTCTCTTGCCAAAGAGCAAGGAGAACATTTAAAATAAAAGAAACAGTGGTAGTCTAATCCAGGAAGAGTGATTGTGTTTCAAAAAAACCTGTTGAATGCTCCTTTGATGCAGATCAGTTTTGGTTGAATTCTGCTTCCGTTGGGAGTGAGATTTGGTTTCTCATATTGCCTCCCAATACAATCCCCTAAATACCCTTCCTTTCCCAGAGTCCAGCAAGGCTTTTGTCTTTATAGAAGCTGACATAAATTTTAGTTTATAAGATGCACTTCTACCCAGCTTTTTGCCTAAATTCAGACTAACATGGCTAACTTTTTAAAAAAAATTAAAAAAAGGTTCCAAGCCAAATCAAGTCCAAATCCATGAGCCAGTCCAGAACCATAAGTGGCCCTATGACTGGCAAACATCCTCCACCTCCCCACCAGCGGCTTGAGATATTTCCAAAGTTTTTTGGCAGGCATCCTATGTGCAGGCCCAAGCCCAGAGGCTTAGGGTTTGGATGCCCCCAAGTTTCGCCTGTCTTCAGCCATATGGCCGCAGGAGCAAGCTAGGGACGAGCCTCCCGTTTCCATAAAGTGGGCTTTAAGGTCCAACACCGTGGCAGGTACTAAACCACACCAGAAGAACAGTTATTCCTGGGAACACTTAAGGAAAACTGCCTTAATGGACCCAGCTACATGGTGTTTCCCCTGCCGGGTAAGTAACTAACTACCTCCCTCTGTGTCTTTTGTTTGCTTATACTGAAAAACATCAACTGCTCCCTTCCAGTTCACACTTACAGACAAATCCTTGTGAGAGGTAGTTAGCCATATTGGTCTAACAGTAGGTAAAATAGGGCAGCATGGTGCCTTATAGATCAGTGGTTCTCAACTGGGGTGCCATGAGGCCTTGTCAAGGGTGTTGTGCCACCAACAGTGCCACTGTGGCCTGGTAGACTAGTCTGTTGTGCTTCAGCTTCCAGGAGGGGATATGTTGGGAAGACCGGGAAGCACTTGCAGCAAGTGTCCCTCATGCTGCGGCCCTTCCCAGTCCGCTTTGTGCACCTCCTCCTGGAAACAGAGGTGCAGGGGGTAGTTTCACTTGGCTGGAGTGTGAGGTTGGAATGGCGGCTGAGATGCTCAGCCAGAGTCAGCAACACTTACTGTGTTAACCCTTCCACAGCTACAACCAAATTAAGGCTGTTATGACCCCCAAAATTCCACTGGATTTGTTGGGACTACTCTCATCATATACCTAAAGGTTTGTACACTTGCAGGCCCTGAACTGTTTAACAAAAATCAAGCTAAACGGTCCTTCTAATAAGACATTAGAAAAGTCATTTCCTAATCGATGAAATGGGGTTAAGGCTCCTTTTCTTTCCCTGTTGTGTCTCCTCTATTTCAATCATAAGCTCTTTGCCACAAGAACTGTTTCTTACTATAGGTGTACAGTGCCTTTCATAAGAGGGCCTCAGTCTCTTGAAGCCTCACTGTTTAAATACAGAGCAGTAACAATTCAACTTGTGGTATCTGCTCTCAGGAAATACACAATGAAATCTGGACTGGTCACTGACGTCTCCTTGTGCATCTGTCAGCACAAGATCAACATGGCTAGAACAGAGCACCTTCAAACTCTTGTCCTTTAACTGCTCCTAGCTACATCCTTTTTCTGGTTACTGTCAACAGCAGCACCAAGCTACCTGCCACACAGGCCTATAACCTAGCTATTATCTTTGACTTGGACCTCTCTACATCCAGGCAATACCCAAATGTTACAAATTCTTGCAGCAGAACATCTGTAGATTATAGCCTTTTTATGCATGCATGCAGACAGCTCATTTCTGGCAAGGATCGCATTTTACGTTTTGGCTACTATAATGTCCTTTTCTCTGGCCTTGATAAATGCCCTCTTACCCTATTCAGAATTATGGTGCAGAGATCATTCTCTTAGCCTGTTACTTTGTGTCACCCCTCTTTTTCCATCCCATCAGTGGTTCATGCTTTTCTGTGTCATCAAATGTGAGCTAGCTTGTCTGCTTTCAAAACTTGCCCCTCATTCACTATCAAGATGTGACTTCCACTTGCATGTTGCCTTCCTCAACATTTCATTTAAAAAAAAAAAGACGGCACTTTGTGCTTTCTCGGCTGTCCTACATGCATGGGAGAACCTTTTTAAATATCCACAAGGCTACTTACTTTATTATCCCTTCATTAAACTTTTCCTTTGTTATGCCTACAAAAAACCTCAATGGTGGTTGGGCCAAAGTACACTGAAAACACTGCTATCATGATCAGTACAGGCAACCCATCTGTTTCCATCTCTGGTGTCAGTCCTTCTCCCATAGAACTAACAATCTATCTTGTTCTGTGTTATATCTGTGATTAGCACAGTGGGAGTCCTAGCCCATTAGAAAACTCTGAGACACTGTAATAGTACAAAGAAAAGCTATGAAAGTTAATGAGGCTAGAGTTCAGTATACTTTTTTCTTTAGATATATTCGCCAAGCCTGTATGTTGGTTAATGTCATTAATCCAGGCTCTGTTATCAAATCTTATTCTGTAAGAAGTGACGTGATATAGGAAGTAAAATTTAGAAGGGAAACCAGTTTTAATTTCGAAACTTTCAGTAGAATTTACTATAACTAGTAATATTGATTTTTAATGATGAATTCAAACTTGACTGTATACAGACTCAACAGTGATTAGGTGCTGTCTGGAATTTACATGAGAAAAGAATTCCAGATGCTTCCTTTTGCCTGTTATAATGGTGAAGGAGGCTTTTCCTGTTTACAAATTAATAACTATACACAAGGCTAACACACCCCTTGACTTCAGAGTTCATCAGCCCACAGTCTGACTAATACTATATTTATCTCATCCTTTTTTTTCTTACCTGTTTAATTTTTATTTCTTCCATCTCAGCAAGGCTTTTGCCCCTAACAAATATCTGTTTGGCAGAGGGCAGGACATGCTGGCACTTTATAGACTAAATTGTTCAGAGATGCATGAGCTGTCATAGGCTATAGCCTGCTTTCATGACATCTGATGAAGTAAGTTGTAGCCTGCTCATGCATCTCTGAAATGAGTTAGTTCATAAAAGTGGTTCTCAGCCCTCCATAACTTTTCTGAATTTGGTGGCATCCTGTTGGAGAACCATTGTTCCAGAAGTATAGCTAGTTTTTTCTGCATCCTGGCCACAGTGGGGAGATGGGGAAGAGGTGGTGCTTGAGTTCAGGAGAAGGGTGGGAGGCTAGGCAGTGTTACCTGCTACAGCATGGGATTACCCAGGGACAACAGGTTTTCAGTGGGGACCCAGGGCAAAGTCTCCCCCATCAGCTTCACTCACCGTATTTTCTGTTGTCTTCTTACAGCTGCTAATGATATCCATTGGACTGGACACCAAAAGCAGGATCCATTCTAGAATGTATTCTCTATGTTGCCTCCCATTTTAAACATCAAACTTGTACCAACTCTGCAAAAATAGTTGAGAAAGTTAAGAGAACTATTTTCATGATTGCTACTTTATAAGAACAGCCCCAAAATTTCAAATAATGTATTTCGTATATTTAATATTGTCCTTGACTTATTTTGTGTCAGCTAAAGAACCCAGCCATCAGAAAGTAATTTTCCCATTGTTTGAGATGGATGAAAACTCAGATGCTAGTGCATGATTTACAGAGCAGATTATTAAAATGACCTTCCTTAACATTACTAAAAATAAAAGCAAACTTTTTTTCTATTCTAGGGCAATGTGTGTAGATTGCGCTTGACTCTGCCACCTGATGAAGGCTCACTTTCTGATCAAAGTGCAAAGAAAACTTCAAATACAAAAAAAGTAAGTGCATTATATTTAGTCCTTGCATCTAAACTTAACAAGTGGTAAATATTGTGGATGTATTTCACCCCTCCAAAGAAGGAGAATTTAAATTGATGTGAATTATAGCAGGCTTATAATTTAAACCAGAAAACTAATTATTCAATTGTGGCACTGAAGTTGGTGACAACAAAACTGAGCATGGAGGAAGAAGGGTGGGAGCATGTTTGCAGCCCAGGAGTTGTAGGTGGTGGGCAAGTGAGGTATTATGAGTTTGTTTTTGTTTGCTTGTTTCTTAGTTTTTGATATTACTTGCAGCGGTAGCCAGAGGCCCTGCAGGGCCCCATATGCATGTCAAACAGGGCTCTGTGTTTATAACCTCAGAGCTGGCTACTTCTAGGACTTAAGCACATGAAGAGTCACATTGACATGTGTGCAGTTGTGAAGTCTCAAACAGATGGACAAGATTTGAACCTTAAAAATATGTATGAGAGCTGGCCTGCCTATGACTTGGGGAGGGGGAAGAGAAAACATTGTAAAGTGTTAAGTTGTTCACTGTATTTATTACACAGTAGAGGCAAACTTACTGCTGGTGGGAAAAATATGAAAAAAGAAAATTAAGGTTTCTCTGGAAAAAAAGTGGTGGTAGGGCAGGGCAAGGGTCCTAGTTCTCTTTACACAGAACCAAACATTTCTGTGACTTCAGGGATGAAGGACTGAGCTCCTAAATGCTTTTCACTGCACTACAATATTTTTAACTTGTCTGAAAGGATTTAAAAATGCAGATGGGTCCTTTCTGACACTTAACCACATGTGCGCTTTAATAAACCAAACTCATCCAAAAATGGCTGAGTGCACCAAGATGAAACCTGAACTGTTATGTAGCAATAGGATTGCTTCAGAACGGCAACTCCTTTGTACTATCTCTTAAACCAAAGGAACCAATAAGAGACAAATGTTTTCCGCATATCCAAAGTTATTTTATTTTAATTATCTAAGTTATGTGCTTTATCAGATCCCCATTTCGGAAAGTTAAAGGGCTGGATTCCCATCTCCACCAAAGTGCCTCTATACTATTCTAGCTGTGTAAAAGGACCTTAAAGTTGTAAATTATGCTGCCAGATTGGTGTAAAGGGACTATGGGGTCAGTTAGAATCAGACCTAGCATGAACGACAAATGTAGTCTTCCAGAAATGTTTAGTTGTAGCTTGTAGAAGACTTGGTCACTTTAAAACTGTCCCCCAGGTATATCTAATAGCTGAAAGTATTTGGACCAGATTAAAGTAATGAAAGTAAGGTACACCCACAATACGCATAGTTTTAGTTTGTTTTTGAGGAGGATAGATATTGACTTGAGCTCACTCATCCTGTACTGTGCAGGAAAGAATGATGAAAAAAATATAAATGAGGTAGGGCTGCAGTAGTTCTTGTTACTACTGAGCCCTTTTTACCTCAAACTCTTTGGTTTAGAGGAAGGAAATTGGATGTTTTTTCTTTTAACACAAGTCAAGGCAAGAAATTATATGGGCAGAAGGCAGGGTAGATTTCCTCCTTATAAATCAAGTAGAGCACTTTGTAGAATGGAGAAGGCAAAACAGTTGTGTTTATATATAAAGTAATGCCAACCTTTGTGAAAAAAAACTTGAGACTTGCAATTTCCAAGTCAAATTGACTCATGATCTCAGGATAGAACCCTCAAATCTCGGGATTTCTTCTTCTGGCAGGTGTAGTGAGTGCTCAGGTGGTAAGTCTGTGGAGGGGTGAGGGGAGGGGGAGAGGGAAGAAGCAGAGGGGGGTGCAGGTCGAGGCCTCCATGGTGAGGAAAGGAGTGGGGCGGGGTGAACGGCCCCTTGGGGCTGGGGCAGGTCATGTAACACAGATGTGGGTGGCTGGTCCAGAGATGCTGGGAGGGGAGGGCAGGCAGCTCCCTGGCACTGTGTGCCCCCCCACCCCGGGGAGGCATAGGGGGTATTGCCCCATGCACAAACCTGGAGGGCATGAGGTGGGCTGTCTGCTGCAGGCTGGGGCTCTCTGCAGCCTGCTGCCTTTGCCCTGGGAGCTGTGAAATGCCAGTGTACTTCCTGCTGCCCAGCGGGTGGGCAGGGGATGTGCAGCGTGGGCTGTGCTTGACTCCTGGGGTGCTTGACTCTGCCCTGTGCATAAATCCAGGCGGTACGTGCCCCCTATGTCTGCCCCCAAGGATTCACACAATGCTAGGGAGCTGCCCACGGCTGCCATGTGACCCAACCCATCTGTGCATCTGTCTCCAAACCCCACACACCCACAGCTCCTCACACCTTCACAAATCGCTGCCCCCCACTTGAAATAGGATCTTGTGATTCACATACCAAATATCTTGATTTTTTTTTTAAGAGTGTCTCAAGATTTTTGTCAGGGTGGGGTTGGCAATACTGTATATTCCTGAAGGATTTTATTTCTCTCCTTTCCCCCTCCCCCACATTATTTTATTTTTTACAGTTGAGATTAAAAATAACATAGACTTTGTTCACTTAGTCTTCATTTAAATTCAGAATAAAGAATAATTGTGAGGGTGTATGCTGAGGTCTTCTCTAAGAATGTACCATTTTGTCAATAATCAAGGCTGAGATTCAGGAGCGTTTTTTACTGTGTCAGATCTGCTCTGTTTTGATTATGCTGTATTTTCTGTATGTGACTTCCATCTTTTCCTCCAAAATCATCTGGGGAAAATTGTGGTGCGCGTGATATGAGAGGAAAAGGGCTCCCCACTGATCCAGCGATTTGGTGGGCAGGGAGGGAGGCAGAATGGTGGCAGTGTTAATTGCTGTGGCTCTGGGAACCATGGCAATTTATTACTTGCACTGCTCCGTCCCCATCTGATCCCTGTCCCCCATTGCCAGATTTCCTGATTGGTAGAGAGTCCCTCTTCCAAGATGTGTTACAGATTAGGCGGCTGTTTGGGTTGGTCCTCGGCTGGAGCACTGGCTCTGCAGCTGTGTGGCTCTGGGGTGCACAGTCCTGGACTTGGTATGCCTAAACTTGCATGGGACTTCAGAGCTAGTGCAGGGTCCCAGACTTGCCTCATGGCCCCTGTATTGACATGCTGGTGTTGGGGCCATGTGGCAGAGCTTGATCTTCCATGCCAGTGCTGGAGCTGCTCAGCGAGTTGAAGATGCCATGCTGGCTCTAGAGCCATGTGCTGGGTCCAACATGATGCATAGCTCCAAGCCAGGGCACAGTCCTGGACTTAGTGAACCTGACTCTGGAGTCAGTGTGGAGTCCTGGACTCACTGCATGGCCCCAGTATCAGCATACTGGTGCTGAGGCCATGTGATATGGCCTGATTTAGCATCCTGGCACTGGGCAATAAGTCTGGGACCCTGCACTGACTCCAGAGCTGTGGGCCAGATCTGGGTGCACCAGTCCAAGACTGGGAGCCATGTGCCGAGTCAGACTTAGCACATGGCTCCACAGCCAGTCATGGGTTCTCAGACTTGCCATGTGGCCCAAGTGACAGAGGATGCAGGATCAGGTCCATTGCACAGCCCCAGCATCATCATGCCAGCTCAAGGTTAGGACCAGTGAGTGGCCCCCAGCCCCAGAGAGCTCAGGTTTTTGTTTTTTTTTAACTTAGGGTCTCAGTAATAAGGTGCGTAGTGTATGTGTATGTATATATATATATATATATGGGGATGTTCTATATTTGAGAAAAATACAGTAGATTTGTTTTCAGCACTTTTTTTCGCCTCCCACTTTCCAAAAAAGCCATGGTAACTTCACTTTATATGCAGGACTGACCTGTAATTAGGCCCCTTACCATTTGACTTCGTATTTGCAATGCTTTTGTGCATGCAGTAAAAATACCAAGTCAGTTTTCTTCAGTGTCATTCTCAGCAGGGATCCTGATTTTTTCCCTGATTTAAAAAAAAAAAAAAATCCCCAATTTCCAGATTTTAAAAAGTAACCCATAGTGGTGTTTCATGTTAATCATGGAAAAACGTGGATTTTGGGTTATGTTTTCAAATACAAAAATTGGGGATTTTTTTTATCAGAGAAAATCAGGAACAGATAAAGACCACTGATGCCCATACACAGATAAGACCCACTGGTGTGCATACCAAATCTCACAGGAGACTAAAATACCAAAGAAAGGACCAAAAGGGTTAAATGCATTAGATATCTGAAAATTGTGGGTTTTTTTAATCAGAAAAAAACAGGATCCCTGGTTCTCAGTTTAGTATTTTTAATGCATTTAACCCTTTCTGTCCTTTCCTTGGTATTTGAGTCTCCTGTGAGATTTATTTGTATGTGCACCAGTGGTCCTTATTTGGGTCATCAATTTATATTGGGCACGGGGGAAGTGGAAGCTGTTTTTCTAAAATTTAACTTAAAAATCTGGGTTTGATTTCCAATTTGAACAATGTGGTGTATCAGGGGTATTGGGCTCATCATTCCCTGAGGAACAGATGAGTGGTGTGCAGCTGGTTTGTGAGGCAGATTCAGCCCATAGGCTGGCCCCATGTGCAGCAATATGCCCCAGACTGGCCCCACATGCCATTTGCAATTCCAGTTTTGAGGTCCAGGGGCAGCAGTGTAGGCTGAATCGGTGGTCTCCAAACTTTTTTGATCATGCACCCCTATCAGTAAAAGATTTTTGAGCACGCACCCCCAATATATGTATATTTATATTAATGCACCCCTTTCAGTAAAAAAAATTTTGAGCCTGCACCCCCAATATATGTATATGTATATAAACAGAAGTTCTAATATTTTCTTCCTGCACCCTAACTGATCGTCTTGCGCTTCCCTTGAGGTGAGCGCACCCCACTTTGGAGACCACTGGGCTGGATGATAGGGCTCTGCAGGTGATGGCTTTGATGTCTCTGTGGTAGCTAGGAATGGACAGAGCAATATAATATTAAAAAAAGCATCTGGAGAACATTACCTCTTGATCCATCAATTTGAATCCTGTGGCCCTTGTTTCATTCAAAGGTAAATACAGTGTGTAGAGACACTATCACAAGACACAGAAACAACTGCAAAAGTTACTGACCATGAATCAGTTTTCAGCTACCTTAAAAGATTGTTGTAACTTATAACTGGTAGGTTTAGTGTTGCTGGAATGGATAGTTGTATAAATTTTAAGCAGTTACGAGGTAACTGAGAAGGTAAGTGATTTGCTTTTTGATGCTTTTATTTGCAGACTGATAAGACATTTGATCACAAGCTTTCAAGAGAGTTTTGTATCTGTGCTAATTTGTCCATGCTTGAGTGATTCAGTCTTTAAAAAAATTACTTAATACTTTTGATTTGACCTGTATCCACCTTTTATAAATGAAGGTGAGAGAGAGACTCGGTGACTATTCAGTCTCCGCCATGCATTTAACAGTCAAAGTCCACGAATACATCTGTGCCAAGAGCTAGTCTCAGTAGCGTGACAATGGACAGCAAAGCTGTACAATCACAGTGCGCTATTGTCTGTAAACACAAGATATCATGAAGGAAACAGCATTCCAAAAATGTGTTTGACAGGATTTAGAAGAAAGTTCTAGTGTTAGAAATGAAAATAAATCTAAGAATTGTATCTAAAACTTTACTGAATGCTATAACTGTCTCTGTTCCATAATGTACCATCTGAGGCTTGTTTTCTCCCTCTAGAAGCATGTATAACATATGGAGTTGTACAGTTTTTACTGGAGTCTTTAGGGAGAATAGTTGCAACATCTGTATTGGCAGAATACTGTGCCTTGCAAGGTAAGAGTATTGCTAAGCAAGCTGCTAGTCACATGGGGTCCTGACAGGTGTGCAGCTCCCTGCCATAACCCATGGCATTTTGCAGGAAATGTATGAGTTGCATCTATCCCTGGGACCCAACAAATGTTTGCTGTTGGGTCTTGGGGATTGGGAGATGAGCTGCAGGTTAGAGCAGCTGCATCTTTGCAGCTGCTATCCCCCTACCCCTGCCCTTCCCCCCCAAGCCCAGGCACTCCAATCCACCCATCCTGCCCTCCAGTGCCTGCTGGGCAGCCACCAGAACAAGCTCCCTCCTCTCCCTTCCCCCTCTCTTATTTTTGAAGAGGGTGCAGGGAGTAGAGCTCGGCTGTGTCAGCTAAGGAGGCCTGCCCTTGGCCACACCAACAGACTTTAATGAAAACACTCCATTGCCTGTTTGGGCATTTTTAAAGTGCTCTGCAGCTGTGCACATCTGCCAGTGCATGACAAACTGTCGCATCTATCAGTGCCACTGTCATGTCTTTCTGCACCAGATTGTTTCTCTGCCGCTGCTAAAGAAGAGCAAGGGGCAGTATGTTGTCAAAACACAATACCAGAGAACTATATAAATATCATGGTATAATGGCTGAGTTGCAATGTTGTGTTTGTAATCTTTTGTTGATGTATGAAAGAGGCTTTAAGTTGCATTACTATGCCATCACAGCATTATACATTGTTGTTGGTTGGTTGGTTCTTTGTATTTCTTTAGCTGATGGGATCTCCAGTTGCACATTGCTACACTAGTGTTTAATAGTAAAATCAGCTTCTGCGCTGTCAGATGAATACACCAGAGATTTCATTAATTCTGATATTCTCAGTTCTGTGAATTGGTGACTCAAGCTACTGTCATGATTCTGGCCCTAAAAATGCTACTGAAGTAATATTGATGTCTCCCAACACCCAGTACCCCTTGATGGGGCAACAACTTCAAGAGGAAATGTGGATTGTTTAAATAAACAAACAAAATACAAAGTTCCATATCAGTTTGTACCTGACAAATGATCACTCTGTTTGGTTCCTATGCTGATTTCTTGGCTATGAGTTCCCATGAAATAACATCAAATAGCATGATGTATTGAAGACCATGAATTGTGCAATAGTAGTACAACCTTATCTCGTGATTTTGCATAATGAAATAGACTTCTATGAGATGTTTTTATATGGTGTTTTTTGGTGTGATCCCTATAAATAGGAAGATGATCCTGAACTCCTTAGCGTCTGCCAAATCTAAATTTTGATGTCTTAAGCTTTATTATCTTAAATTCAGTGTGCCCTAAAGTCACACAGCTAGACACAATTATTTCCTTGTTTTTCAGGAATAAAACCCACTGCTAAATTTCTCTGAAATCCTAGGGTCACTAGGTATTTGAAAGTACTGCACTTAAATTTTGGTCAAACAGAATTTTGGCTATAGTAGTAGTTTTTAATTAATTATGGACAATGGAAGATGTTAGTACGTGGCTCTTTGTTCATTACAAAGCACAAAAGCATATTGTGCAAGTCTGATTGTATGGAAAATTGGTTGTCTTGAAGCCTCTCTTTGTCTTGTACAATAAAGGGCTTATTGGACAATTCTGTTGTCTCCATTTGGGTGGTGGCCTTTACTGTTTGTTTTTCATCAGTCCCTTTTGTGATGCATTTCACTGGCTAAGGGCCAGACTCAGACATCAGGAGGAGCCGTGGGTGGGTGAATGAGGACAGAACTTGAACAAAGACTTTTAAAAAAGTTTTATATGCATGCACAGCTGATTGAAAGTAAAATGTAATGTTTCAACTCAAACCATCTGTATGACTTACCTGTAGGAGTTGCTCCCCATAGAGGCTCTGCACTAGCACATTCATCTTACCAGTGCAGTTTTTCCACACAGGCTTAAATTTGAAACCATTTTTAAAAACCAGTACACTTAAATTGGTGCAGATCTCTGTATGGCTTTTTGAAGAGGCAAAATGCAAGAAATTGGTACCAGAAAATGATGCAGTGCTGTTAGAATTAATTCAGAAATAAGTTCAGCCAGCAAGACCTCCTCTTCACGTGCAGGTGTCTTGGACAAGAAAGTAAAACAAAAATGCACACTCTCTCATCCCTGTACCTGAACTTCCCCCATCTCTGCCTCCCAAATGGCAGCTCCTATAGATCTTCACCTTGACAAGGAAAGCTTCAGTTAGTCCCTTGGTTGCCAGAGGCAGGTAATGCAACCTTCCACACATGATCTTGGAGAGAGAAAAGTAAATTGCAGAATTAGTTAAGCAGAGAAAGTTGGGAAGAGAATAGATGGGGAGGGGAGCAGCAAGAGAAAAAGGCTGGACAAATATAGCAGCAGTAGAGAATATTATATGCCTAAGCTATGACTTTATTGCTGTGAAAAGAGAATTGCGATAAGATGCTACCAGATGCTTTTTGTGAGAAGCTCACAGTATGTAGGCACAACAAGAAAACCATGCAGCATCAGACATTTATTAGAGTTAGAATATTTTACAGACTGACTTAAAAATCTTTGAAAGAGAGGAAGGAAGAGCTTGGAATGCTTTTCTTAACAAATTTCTCTTTCTGAAAGAAGGCAGAGAACCTGGAACAGGTGGAAAGGCATGGTTAGTGAAAGCAGGTGGCTTGTGTGTATACCTACACACTGCCATTGTGCTAAACATATGAACCTGCTCTTTTGCAAAAGGAGAAATGAACAGGGTTTACTTGGGTGTCCTTGTGATAACAGATGCTGAATCTGTCTTTGTCAATAGAGATCTTTCCAATGCCATTCCTTGCAAGTATAGTGTATGCCTTAGAAAAGCTGAAACTTAATGACCTTATTTTGTACTTTGTGCTGGTTAGGCTTTATTTAGAGTACTGTGGGAAGTTCTGGGCTTCACATTTTGAGAAGGATGTGGAGAAGCTAGGTAGGATCAAGAGGCAAGTGACACAAATCAGAGGTTGGAAGTATGAGGGAACAAGGCATTTTAATCTTAGAGAAAAGGCTATTAAGGGGACATGATAAGTTTTCAAATGTTGGCAAGGCTGCCATTAAGAAGAACTACTGTTCTTCCTTGCTGCAGAGGGCAGGTCACGTGTGGTTGGAGGCTGGGGTGGGAGCAGTATTGGGCTGTGTGGGGCTGGCCCTGCACATTGCCGCTGTGTGCAGCCAGGACCTGGCTGGCCCCACACGCTGCCGCTACCTGCAGCCCAGGACTGGGGTGGGAGCATGGATCAGGTCAACTGGACAGCTGTGTGCTATGGAGCTGGGTGGGGCTGGCCCTGCTTGCTGCCACCCCCTGTGGCTGGGGTGGTAGTGCAGGGACCTACATGCTATGGCGATGGGCAGGGTCAGCCCCGCTCGCTGCCACCACATGCAGCTTCAAGGACTTGCACACTCCAGAGACTCTGAGGACCACCCCACACATGCATATCCCCCCACCATACTCCTAGACTCACCTATCCCTTCCCACAGCCCTCGCATACACTCCCCCCCAACCATATACCCTGCACTCACACCTCTCCACACCCACCATTCCCACACCCCATACACCTCAACCACACACAGTTTACAAGAGTAAGACTGTATTTTGAGCTATTATGCAATTGCCTGTAGCTATACTATGCAAACACACACAAATCTGGACAAAAATATATTTTTAAATAAAATTTAAAATAAGTCATAGTAAATGCCTGATTTTTTTGATATGACTTTTTTTTTTTCTGGTTTCAAGATGCTCCTCCCCCTGGGGGGGGGACTTCCAGTGGCAAAGGTTAGTGGGTTCAGGGGGCAGAATGTCTGGTCCCAAGATGGTAGCCAGATGGCAGGGCACCTGTCAAGGTGTGGCTACCCTTGCAGCCCTTGACAGCTCCCTGAAACTTGTTAAGCGGCCCGTTAGCCAAAATACTTGCCCATCCCTGATCGCGACCAATTTATTCTGGACTTCAGAAAAGCAGGCTTGGACTTGCCTGGGGAACTCATGGGCAGGATCACCTGGGAAGCCAAACTGAGGGGGAGAGGAGGCCAGGAGAGGTGGCTGTACTTTAAAGAAGCCATACTGAAGAGTGCAGGAACAAACCATCCTGACGTGCATGAAGACTAGCAAGTATGGCAGAAGACCTGCTTGGCTTATCAGGGAACTCTTCAGTAAATTAGATCACAAAAAGGAAGCTTATAAGAAGTGGAAACTTGGACAAATAAATAGGTAGGAGTATAAGAGCATTGCTCGGGCATGCCGGGATGAAATCGGGAAGGCCAAAGTGCAATTGGAATTGTAGCTAGCAAGGGAGGTGAAAGGTAGCAAGAAGGGTTTCTCTAAGTCTGTTGGCAGCAAAAGGAGAATTGGGAGAAGTGTGGGTCCTCTACTGAATGGCAGAGGCAACCTTGTGACAAGATGCAGAAAAGGCTGAAGTGCTCATTGCCTTTTTTGCCTTGAGCAAGATCAGCTCCCAGACTACTGTACCAGGCTGCACAGTATGGGGATGAGGTGAGCTGCCAACAGTGACAAAAGAATAGGTTAGGGCCAGGGATAGGCAATGTTTCAGCTGGAGTGCCGAAAAAAGCACAATGTCTATCTTGGAAGGTGCCGGAGTGCCAACATGCTGCTGTTTGGAACCTCCCAGCTGCAGCCAGCCCACGGAGCTCAGTCTGCTTGCAGCAGGGCTTGCAGCCTCCCAGCATCCTGCTGGGAGCAGCCTGGGCTCCGTGGCTGGCAGGAGCTGCTTAGAGCCTGGGCTGGTGGTGGTATGCCGAGCAAAATCGCCTTGCATGCCATGCTTGGCACACGTGCCAGGGGTTGCTGACCCCTAGCTTAGGGGATATTTAGAAAAGCTAAACATGTACATAGGGCCAGATGGGATGCATCTGAGGCTGCTATGGGTGTTGGCTGATGAGATTGCAGAGCTGCTAGCCATTACTTTTGAAAATTCTTGGTGATCAGGAGAGGTCCTGGATAATTGGAAAAAGGGTAAACATAGTGCCCATATTTAAGAAAGGGAAAAAGGAGGATCCAGGGAACTGCAGACCAGTCCGCCTCACCTCAGTTCTTAGAAAAATGATGGAGCAGATCTTCAAGGAATCCATTTTCTAAGCACTTGGAGGAGAAGGGGATTAGGAACAGTCGGCATGGATTCAAGGGCAAGTCATGGCTGACCAACCTGACTGCCTTCTATGTATGACAAGGTGACTGGCTCTGTGGATGCAGAGAGACCAGGGGATGTGGTATACCAGTGGTTGTCAACTGGGAGTACAGGTGGCCCTAGGGGTACACATGGGCATGTGGGGACAGAGCACCGCTACCCACCACCCCATGCTGCCGCCTTCCAGGAGCAGGACTGGGAGGAAGGGGGATGAGGCCAGTGGTGCCCCTCTGTGGGCTGCACAGGTGCCGCGTGGCTCTCCAGATGGGTGGGATGCTGTTGCCACTCCAGCTCTCCTTCCCCAGTCCATGTCCGGCCATGTGCC
>NW_017728911.1:15963500-16047989 GCF_001723895.1 Crocodylus porosus | reverse complement strand
CTCCGCATATGGCCATGCACCACCCCTCACCCCTGCTCCATGTCTGGCTGCCAGGGGTGCACTTATTAAAAAAGGTTGAAAACACCTGTGGTATACCTCAATTCTAGCAAGGCTTTTGATAGTTTCCCGCAACATTCTCCCAGGCAAGCTAAAGAAGTATGGGCTGGATGAGTGGACTGCGAGGTGGATAGAAAACTGATTAGAGCATCAGGCTCAGAGACTAGTAATTGATGGCTCGATGTCTAGTTGGCAGCTAGTATCAAGTAGAATGCCCCAGGGGTCAGTCCTGGGGCCAGTCTTGTTCAACGTCTTCAGCAGTGACCTGGAAGGTGGCATAGAGGGCACCCTCAGCAGGTTTGCAGATGACACCAAGCTGTGGGGGAGTAGTAGATAGGCTGGAGGGCAGGGCTAGAATTCAGAGTGACCTAGACAAACTGGAGGATTGGGCCAAAAAATCTCGTGTGGTTCAACAAGGACAAGTACAAAGTCCTGCACTTACGATGGAACAGTCCCTTGCACCAGTACCATGGGGGCTGACTGGCTGGGCAGCAGCTCTGGAGAAAAGGACCTGGGTGACACAGTAGACAGTAAGCTGAATATAAGCCAACAGTGTGCCCTTGTTGCCAAGAAGGCTAATGGCATACTGGGCTGCATTGGTAGGAGTGTTGCCAGCAGGTCAAAGGAAGTGATTCTACCCCTCTATTCAACGCTGGTGAGGCCACATCTGGAGTGCTGTATTCAATTTTGGGACCCCCACTACAGAAATAATGTAGAGATATTGGAGAGAGTCCAGTAAAGGGTGACAGAAATGGTGAGGGGACTGTTGGACATGACTTATGAGGGAAGACTGATCGAACTGGGCTTTTTTAGTCTAGAAAAGAGGAGATGGAGAGGAGATTTAATAGCAGCCTTCAACTACCTGAAGGGGGGTTCAAAAGAGGATGGGGCTAGACTGTTCTCAGTGGTGGCAGATGACAGAACAAGAAGCAGTGGCCTCAAGTTGAGCAAGGGAAATTTATGTTAGATAGTAGGAAGACTTTTCTCGCTAGGAGAGTAGTGAAACACTGGAACAGGTTACCCAGAGAAGTGGTGGAAGCTCCATCCTTGGAGGTTTACAAAAGCTGGCTAGACAAAGCTTGCCTGGGATGATCTGGGTGGGGATGGTCCTTCTTTGAGCAGGAGTTTGGACTAGGTGACCTCCTGAGGTCCCTTCTAGCCCTAATTTTCTACGGTTCTATGATTTTTAAAGTAACTCTTCTAATGTTCTGGAGCACAGTAGAACGTTATTTGTGACTGGTGTTCAACAAATTTGGTTATTAAAATGGAAAGAGGGAACAGTGAGGATTTGAGAGGTAGAATGGCTGACAGCAGCTGTTCCATGGCTAGTACTCGGGTCCTTAGAGGCAAGCATGCATTTGCTACACAAGGTTGTGAAGTAACTTGCTTCAACTGTTTGTTTGTGTATCTGCAGCTGGATTTTTTTTTAATGCTTTAATTCAAATATTTATGTAGGAGAAGTGTTTTGGCGAAACTATGAAATGAATTGTTCAGTCCAGGTAATGGTGTCTGTCTTGAGTCATGTCCCCACCTAAGTCCTGTAAAACATGCTTTGTTTTCTATATGATTTTTACAGAGTGTTTTTTTTACTAGTATGGTAGTATGTGATTATGCAACTTCTTAAATTTTGAGTATCCAGATATGAAATTAAGCCAATGGAATGATTACATTTATATCTAAGCTACTCTGTGTGTATCTTATAGGTGTGGTTGGTTGCACCATCTGTTGTTAGGATTGCAAAATACTTCCCATAATAACACCTTTCTTACAGTTGGCAAGAGTGATGCATATCTAAGTTGTACTGTGAGTATATGTATATTACACATAAGTGATCAGCTCTAAATGTTTGTTTTAGGAAAGTATCTTGCATTGATTTATGTTGTCCCATAGCCCTCAGGTCATAATTCCCTTTAGGACTAAAGGAACTTACATACTTGCATCTTTGAGGAATACTTAGTGTTCTGTGAAATTTGTCACTTATTGCATACCTGTAGCATTCTCCCTTTCCTTTTCTGACTTTATTGTACTTATTTTTACATTTAGTAGCACTTCAGGTTAAAGAGTGCTTGCTTTCTTTTTTGATAGCAACTCTACCATGTACCAAATGGACTGTCTACCAGGAATTTCTCCCGTGGCATGGTGTATGGTGTAGTACACAGGACTGACAATAACCATAAGAATGAAATGGTTGTTTATGGTTGGTCAGCAGACCAGTTGAAAGAAGAGATGAATTACATAAAAGATGTGAGTTTTATATATCCTTTTTAATGTAAAGATCTTTTCTTAAATGTCTTTTCCATTTGTTATCAGTGTGAATACATAGGATGGTTGTCCTGTCTGTTGACAGCAGGTATGGAGCTGGGGAAGGGTTCCCCCAATGTTAAAAATTTGGCTCTTTCATTCAAGCAGGAGAGATTCATGTCCTGTTCTGCTATGAGACCCTATAATAAACTTACATTTGCTGGTTGCAAAGGGAAGAAACCTAAGCACATGCTGACTAAAGTGATTTCATTCCCACTTCCATTAGAGAAGTAAACTGCCAAAGAAACCGCATGCCTCCCCTGCAGGCCTTATAATCCCAAATCAAATTTGGAAAACTTGTATAAGCAGCCAGTTAAAAGAATGACTATAATGCCTCTAGGTTTGTGCTGGCTTCTGAACAAGGTGAAATTGTCCCCATAAGTCCTGAATAAATGGACTAACTTGAGAGGATTGCCTAATAAAAATGGGCTTCATACAGATTTCTCTGCAGTTATTTAATGTGATGGTAATAAACTAACCTTTCTATAAACATGTTAATAAATTCAGGTTGCAACAGCTCTCAAAGCACAATGGAATTTAATGAGCAATCCACAGTTACACCTCCTGCCATTCACATGTGCAAGTCAGGAGGTGTGATTGTAGGATTGATCATTAGATCCCTTTGTCCCTTATTGTTGATGTAGGGGGAGCCTGATACTGGGCTTCCCCTGCACCAGCAAGAAGCAAGCTCGGTTTGTAGCCCCTTCAGTTGAGGGGCTTCCAGCCGCGAGTGTGTCCCAGGTACCAGAGGAGCTGGGGGATTGCAGCTGCCATGATCCCCAGAGTTTGGGAGTGTATGAAACTTCCGGGCCTAGTGGATCGTGGCAGCCATGATCCCCCAGGCCTGCGGGTTTCACGTACTTCCGAGCCTTGGGAATTATGGCATCCACAATTCCCCAGACCTAGGGGTTTCCCGCTGGACATGGTGAACCCCTGTGGTGGGAAGCCCTGTCAGTTGATGGGGCTTCCAGCTGCAGGGGAGACCCTGCTACACATACAAACTAAAGCTTGATAGCAACCAGCTATAAAATTAGTACACACTTTTGAGATCTAACTTTATATAGGAGTTTGGAGTTTTATTTATCATGTGATGAGTACTTTGCATGTGTAGCTGATTTTAAGGTAATTGAGCAATTTACTAGTTAATAGTGTGGTACCTGTAAGCGTAGTGGGAGCCTCTGAGTTCTGTGCTTAAAGTCCAACAATTTATTTTGGAGCCAGATGTTTCACTTGTTGCTTTTTGGCTCTCCAGGGTTTGTCAGTAGTCTCCCTAATTAGTACAGAGCAAGTAGTCTGCTTTTTTGATCATTCACCTCTATTGTCTGTGAAGGCTGTTTATGGAAGATGGCCAACAAATAGCATGGTGTAGTAATTCAAGCACAAGAGAATAACATTGATAATAAAATGAAGAGGATCATTGAGAGTTGGGCTAATCTATCTGTACTTTGTTTACGGGTACTTGCAGTCTTTTTTTCATGGTTACAGACTGTTTTACTAATATCAAGATTATTTGATTTCTTCTATCAAGTGGCTTCTTGTAATTGAAGGGACTTAAGGTATGTCTACATGGCACAACACAGTGCTATGAAGAGATACCTAAGCTAGTTCTGAATGGTTGAACTTGGGTATCAGAAGGAAGATAGTCATGTTAGGGGTGCTCTTATCCTGGGTTGATTTAGCCCTTTAGAGAAGCAGGGCATTTTAGTCCAGACAGCACCACACTAGCATGACTTTACTGTTTCTGATACCTGAATAGTGGCAGATATAATCTGCACAACACTGCACAGATCTCCAGATGGACTAGTTTATCCTCTTGAGAGGCAGGGTAAAATAGCTCAGCTTGGTGGTCCATGCTGTTGGAAGTAGATTGCTTCCAGTACCCATGGTATCTCATTTTAGAGCTGTATCTAGTGTCTTTGCGCCAAGCTGCAGCGTCCAGTGCAGGCATACCTTCATTTTCTCTAAATATTCTTGTTCCTGTTCACCATTGGTCTGTTCCTTTTATATAATCATTTACACCAGTGCAAAGAGGGCCAGCCATTATGGGGTGGCCGTGTCCATGTTCAGAGTAGTTAAGGCCATTTTCTAAGAATTTATTCTGTAAAGTCCCCTGAAACATTGTACCTTTATGTGTATGTGTTGTCTTACATGCATATACAAATGAGTCCCTCAGAGTACCAAAGGATTGTCTGCGTGGGAGCCTTCAGGAAAAATAATTCTGGATGAATGTGTCCACATCGAAGCCTGATGTGGCTTGACTGATCCACTCTAAAATTTTAATGAGGCCTTAATTCATTTTCAGAATAAGGCCTCTTTTAATTAGGAATAAGTCTGTCCACATACAGGTGTAATGTAGTTTAAGTAATCCTTCTCAGATTCCTCTATTACCCTCATTTCAGTTAGATTAACTTTCTGATGCCCAATGAATACAAGATCTGAGATTCTCAGATCAGGGAAATATTTGAGGCATTGCAGATATGATTGGGCAAATGTTTGTTTAATAATGGTGATCGCTGTGTGCAGTCCTTGTTTTTTGGGATGCAGTGTTGTTTGGTTTTTAATCTGAAAGATGCTGGTAATAAAGTTTGAATAATAAAGTTTTTAAATTTGCCTGAAAACAGGTGAGAGCAACTTTGGAAAAAGTGAGAGAGCAAATGTATGGGGAGTATGATGAAATGAAACGGAAAATAGAGCAACTTACCAACGAATTGACAGTAAGATCACATTTATTTGTAATTATGGTGCAATGGGGGATCCGCACAAGATTTGCCCAAGAAACTTTATGGACTGCAGGATGTCAGAGGGGGAAAAGTATTTTAACATTTTCAGTTTTACTTTTCATGTCTATACTTCTGAATTTTTTTTCCACTAGCAGGAAGCAGACATTCTTCTTTAGAAACATTAAAACCTCTTGTTTCTGAATGTAATGTATTCCCTGAGATGCTGAGGGATTGTTGCATGATTCTTTTCAGTTTCACTGCCCTCCATCATTGAATAGCAGCAGAGAAACTAGAGTTCGTTTCCCCAAGGGTCCTGGTCCCATGACTGAGCTGGGTTACTCTATAAGCTCTGGGATCTATGTGGTAAAACTGCTCCAGAATTGTCTCTAGTGTCTTACTGGGGAGGCTATCAACAAATTGGGCAGGATGGTAACCCTGCTTGTGTTTTCATGGGAACCTTGATTTTTTGTGGGGGAGAAATGTTTCACTTTTAATGAATCTCTATTTTCTGAAGAATCTGTTTGGTCTAAAAATTCCTGACAAGCTGTAGTAGCATCTCCTAGATTTGCTTCCAAAACTAAATGAATGAAGGAAAAAAAGTCCTTCTTCACCCATTGTTGGACACCTTCCTCATACTTTTGTATGCCTTTAAAATATGTATGTTGGTTCCTTTTTCACTTCCTTTTATTTCCTGTGGAAAAATGTGAACAGAATATAAGTTTAATTTCTTATCTTTGAATGCTTTTTCTACCCTAAATGTTGTCTTAAAGGCTAAACCAGATCCCACTGAAGCCACTGGGAATTTTGCTTTTGATTTCAAAGAGATCAGGATGTGGCATAAGAGGTGTGTCTACATGCAGCACTACATCACTGTAGCAATGGGCTATTGCGCTGTAGCTCATTGCTATGGTGAGATATTGCTGCTGGGCAGGAACCGTGACAGCAATGGTAGTGTGCAGTAGCAGCTAAAAATAACTGTGCTTAAGCAAGTACTAAATGATGGTGCTGTAACAATTGCACAGTCCAGTGCATGTATAGACACGCCCAAGAGGCAAAACAAATTTCAGGGACACACCTAGGCTGAAGGCAATTGTGGTATAAAACATTTTAATCTCTGTGACCAGTGTTAGGGTATTCCACCTGCTGTATGCTAAGCCTTTTTTTTTTTTTTTAAAGTTTAATGGTTACTGATAGATCCAGAAACCATAAATTTTATAGCTATGAGGACAATAATGTCTTTCAGCCCTGTATGAGTCAAATGAACTGTATGCAAGATAACAAAAGTACTATGGGTAAATGGATCAATATACACTCAGTGCCTCCCCAGTATCTCATTCCTCAGATTCCCTGTAGCCAAAGACTGAGCTTTTTTACCTCTAAGCACTCTTCTCTTCCTGTTGGTTGTTGCTTTTGACCTCCCAAGCATAATTTCAGTAATTCACACTCTTACAGTCTTGGTTTACATGTATACACACTCCGCTACTAAGTGCACTAGCTTCTGCTGATCTTCTGACCCAGTTTATGTGTGGCTTGATTAATATATAGTAATTGGTAAAATAGGGGTGGGTAAAATACAGCCCATAGGCTGGATCCAGCCTGCCAGGCACTTTAATCCGGCCTGCAGCACCCCACAACAAATTGTGCCCTGCCCAGCCCTTCCCCCCCGTGAGGTTGGGAGCGAGGCAGCCATGTGTACAACCTCCTCTTCCCCCCTCGCCCCCCAATATAGGTCCTTGCTCCCATCATCTTGGGCAGAAGTGCCCTGCCCAGCCAGCAGCAGCTTCTGGGCGGGGCTTCTGTTGCAGTTGCCCCATGGGAACCTGCTTGGCTTTCTGGAAGTCCAACTTGCTCGGGACAGCATGTAGGGGCCAGGGGTGGGGGGGATTTGGAAGCATAAAGCACAGCACAGACTCTGCGCCCAGGGGAGTGTTGGGAGCATGGAGCTTGGCTGGGCAGGGTGAGGGTGCACATATTCTCCCCCATGGTGTGCAGCTCCTGCTGCCAACAGCAGCAGCAGGCGGGGAGGTCAGGGTGCTTGTGCCTGGTGCAGGCACCCAGTGGGGCATGGCTCTGACCATCACTGCATGCGGCAGGGGAGGGAGGAGTGCAGCCTTCCTGGCGACCTGTATTGCCGGGGCTCCATGCTGTGCGCCTGCAGCTCCATCACTCACAGCAGGGGAAGCCCTGTGCTGGAGCCTGCTGCCTTCCCTGCTGCCTGCAGCACAGGTCCCTGTACTCTGCCAGGATTGGTGGGAGCCTCACCCTCTCCTTCCCTGCGGAGTCGAATGCGGGGCTTTCTTGCTGTGAGTTTGGGAGCTGCAGGTGTGTGGTACTGAGCCCCTGTGATAGAGGCTGCTGGGCAGGCTGCCCCCCTCTCCCCCAGTGCAGTGCTGGCCACTTCTATCACAGGGGCTTTGTACCACATGCCTGCACTTGTGGCAGGGAAGAAGCCCCGTGCTGGACTCTGCGGGGAAGCGGGGGGCTGGGTTCCCTTCATTCCTGGCAGAGTGCGGGGACCTGCACCTCAAGGGGTGAGGAAGGCAGCAGGCTCCAGCACGGGGCTTCCCCCACTTCGAGTGATGGAACTGCAGGCCCGCAGCCTGGAGCCCTGCTGATAGAGGCAGCTGGGTAGGCTGCACTCCACCCCCACACACAGCGATGGCCAGAGCTGTGCCCTAGCAGGCCCCTGCACCAGGCCCAAGTGTCCTGACCTCCCCACCTGCTGCTGTTGCCAGCAGCAGGGGCTGAACACCATGGGGGAGTGTGGGGGGGTCCCTACACCCCTCCCCACCCTCCCTCACACCCCATATTCTGCCCCCACAGCTCCCATTGATATGCACCCCAACATATCCTATACTCTCCTACACAACCACACCCTCTCGCAGTGCTCCCACACCTCCCCCCACGCACAAATATAAAAAAGTGGCACTGTATTTTTTGAGTTATTGTGCAATCCCTTCTATATATAGTACACAATCACAAGTCATGACACATATTTTTTGTCATAAAATTAAAATATGTTATGGTAGGTGTTTGACATCTAGTGTATGATTTGGTTTTTTTCTGGCTCTAAGACTGCAACTTCCCGCTCCCCAAAGGAGTATGGGGGGGGCAGCAAGGACAGTGACTTCTGTTGTCAAAGGTCAGGGGCAGGACTTCTGGTTCTGATGTGGTGACCGGGGGGGCGGAGCAATTGTCAAGGGGCAGTGCTACCTATGTGGCCCCTGAAAACTTGCCAAAACTTGTTAAGTGGCCCTCCACCCAAAATAATTGCTTGCTGCTGTGTTAAAATATATAATCTTCATATCTACTCCTAGATAAATAGCCCATGTGTGTGGTAGGATTAGGCCTCATTAATAAATAGTGCTCCACTACTGTTTGACAGTCTTCATATTAATTTGGATCATCTGTTCTATTTTATTTCTTTTACGCTCATGTGAACTTAATGGCTTGCTTGTTAACCTTCTGTTTTGTAATGTAAAACTTGAAAAGTTTATATACAATAAATCTTTGCGCTGGCTCATCTTTCTGCTTTCAATCAGTTCCTGTTTCTTGTGATCATAAAAGCTTTTGGCTTGCTTCCTTACATGCTTGATCTCATCTCCTCCTGTACAAAGTCCTGCTGTCTGCTCTCTGCACAGGTCTCCCCGGGCTGTTCCATTCTGTTTACTCATCTAGTCCTGACTGCAGCCTTTTGCACCCCACTGCCTGTGCACGAAATGATTTTCTTGGTAAACATGTGTCAAAAATCCTCGCCTTTACAACACCAGTTTCATGGCATGGGAATAACCGTAGACAAAGAATAAACATATGTACTACTAGCTCTTCGTTTTTGTTTCTATACTAGGGTTGTAGGTTTTTTTGGGTCTGGAACTTGATCAGTTTTGTGGTCTGTGTATTTTAACCACTCTAAACATCGTGGAAATTTAGCATCCTATTTAATTGCTATGTATTTTTCATCTTCTGGAATACACTTACATGCACATACAAATCTGGCTTGTCCTGGAAAACCTCGTGGCAGCTCATAGAGATACTTAAAGGGTTTTTTTAGATAAATTGGCTTTTTTTTTTTTTTTTAAAAGGCTTGAAATATATGAAGTAGAACTGCAGTGGAGACGCATTCTGTGGGTAATCTTACTGAATGAAGCTTGCCTCTTTGAACAGGGTCAGTCTGGACAACAGTTAAGTCCCACTGAAGTACACAATGGGTCAGTTCCCTCTATACCAGATTAAATTTCATTCACTGAGTTTAACTAAAAAAATATTTCCTTGCATCAACCACAAAAGGTAGAGCCGAAGTTCCCTTTTCACTTTAATGTGTAAGTTGCTGTAGTTTAATGAGAAAATACAAGCATCTTCTCTGAGAACATTAATGCAGGGAAGGCTTCCATTTAAAAATGCTGAAAGATTTTAACTTTTTATTTCCAGTGATTTTAATCCTTCCCCCGTGATGCAGTTTGACTTGTATGGTTTTTAAGAGGGTAGCAGCTGTCTTGCTTCCAAAAGACATGGCAAATTTAATTTTTCTTTTTTCTTGCACTCTCCAGGTTACAAGTGTTCAACAGGAATCCTTAGAGAGCCACATGCGAGTGCAGGCTGCAGCCTTGGATAGCTTCAGTGAAATGAACAGCAGCTTGACATCTGCATCAATCGAGCTGCAGGTACGCTGTTAATAGCTCTGTTGCAGTATATAGCCTGATCTGTTGGGCTCCTTCTAGTGTCCATTGTTTTAAAAGTATCCACATACAGATTTTAATCTATTCCAGTAAATCTCACTGTTGGTGTTTAAGATGGTTGTACTGTGAATTTAGGAAAACGCTTAAGTTTTGTTGGTTTAATATAAATTTAATAAGATAATATGCAGCAAACCACTGTTCAACTTTGTTGTTACTTAGCTAAAGTTCCTGGCCTTTTGCATTATGGAAAGCCCCAGGTGCTATTTTTGCAAAATAACAGCCCATCCCTTGTTCTTATTCTTCTATTTTATTTACCCTTGGATAGAAATTTTGGTTACATTTCTCGCAAGTGTTAAAAAAGCTGTATTTACCCCAAAATAAGACAACCTTGAATTTAAGATGCCCTCCCAATAATTAAATCTTACACATGGAAAATTTATAAATTTATTATAAATATCCATGTGTGGAATCCAATTATTGGAGGATCATCTTAAATTCACCCTCCCCCCCCAATAACTGCAGGCAGTGGAGGGAGAGAAGTGACAGTGGGGACGCTAATGGGGCAGATGGGGGGGGACACAATGGGGGAGACAGTAGAGGAGCTAGGGCAGGTAGTAGCAGACAGGCAGAGTGAGAGGCAGGCAGTTTGCCCTGTTGCCTGTTTCTTTTTTTTCCCCCTCCCTCCCCTGCCTCCCCCCTTCCCCTTGTGCCTGCCCTCCCTACAGCCTCAGGCTGCCCTGATCCCCTTTCCCCTTGCAGGTTTGGGTCCCTACCCTACAAAGTCTCTGCCTCCCATCTGTCCCTCCTTTCTTCCCCCCATCCCCACTTTGCTCTACAGTAGGCTCTGTCTCTGCTGCAGCTTAGGTCACAGAGCATAGCTTCAGCCTCGCTCCATAGCAGTGTCATGGAGCTGGCACTGCTGTTACAGGGCTGGGCTGGCACATGTGAAAGGTGAGGAGGAGGGGGAACTAGGAGTAGTGTCATGGGGGGGCTGGAAACTAGGGGCTGTGGGGGAGGAGTGGCTGGGCAGGCAGAGGTAATGGGGGCAGGTGGCAGCTAGATCTCCTAACCCCTGCCACCCACTACCTCATGCTTGATTGTAAGGTGAGGGTCTCTTTTGCCCTGTGTTAAATTGAGGGGGGCACCTCATCTTTTAATCAAGTAAATACAGTATTTGGCAGCCAGACTTGTAAACCAGGGATATTTTTTCCAGTTCAAATAAAACAAAAAACATTTGATAGCCATCCTACCAAGGTAGCTTGACTCTTCTGTCCTCCCATTCATCCCCTTTTTCTGTTTCTAACTTCAGTTTGCTCAAATTTTATTAATTTATGATTTGATAGCTGGAGATGAAAGGGGAGAATTCAGCATTTCACATCATTTTACCTTGCAGTGTAAAATGAAAACAAATTTGCTTTGTAGTGGATGTGAAACTTTCTCTTGGTTATGGCACCCTAGGGCTGGATTTTAATGAGCATGTTCATGTGGGGCAGTCTCTTAATAAATTACATAATTGGAAACCAAACTTTAAAGGGTTAATACTATTAATTAATATTGTATATATATCAAAAGATTAGTCAACTGTTGTAAAGAGGCTCAGTGCTAGATAGTTTGGATGAATTCTACTTTATCATGCATTTCAATGTGTGTTTTGGTTTTTCTTTTTCTTTTTTGTTTGTTTTAAAGAAAACTTTAGTGGATGTTACTTTGGAGAACACAGACATAAAGGATCAAATAAGGAATTTAAAACACACACATGAGAAATCTATGGAAAAACTGAAAGAAAAGCAAAAACAGCTGGAAACTGCTCAGATGGAAAATCAACTATTGAAATTGCAGGTATGGTATGCAAATTTCCCTTTCTGAGGTTGTACCATAAGGATATTGCTGAGGCAATAAGATTTGTTTGGAAAAGAGATCTAGCCATATCTGCATAGAATTCTTCACTGATCAGTGCATGGTCCTTTCACCCTTGTTCAAAGACCTTAGATCCACGGTGAAGAATTAGCATTGCTGAAAGCAAATAAACAAATAGGGAACCACCTTAGCAAACTTGGGTCTTGAAATGTTGCCTGCCCTACATAAGGCTGTTGTTGGCAAGTGAAAGTCGACCTATTAAAATGGTGATGCCCGTGGTGCGCACTTCTGTGAGAATCTTCTCATTCGAGGCCAGGGCTGGTGAGGGATTGGGGGTTGCATGCTACGTAGGCTACCACCCATTCATATTCTCTCTGCCTCTCCTGGACCATGCACTTGGAATTTCCCCCTCCAACTCTCCCCTGCCGCACTGCATGCACAAGCAGCTGTTGCATTGTGTGGGTGGTGCCTCCCCATATTCGGCACACTTGATTGCCTCCCACCCTGGCCACTGCAGCACCCTTACTGTGTTGTGCTGTGAGCTTCTCCAGTGTTGCAGTCTCTTCCAGTCTGCCCCCTGGCTTGGGAGCAGCAAGTGAAAGCTCAGGGAGGAGAGGGAGTCTGAAGCCCCCGGTTGCAGAAGGAGCTGGAGCAGTAAGAGTATCCCAGGGGCTATGCATTAATCCCTCATGGGCTGCTAAGCAATGCTATATGTCCCTCCTAAAGCTGATACCATATTTCAGGCCATACTATACACTGGGTAGTTTTTCATCAATAATCTGCTATATTTCATTCATATGTGCTATATTTATTGGTCAGTGGAGATCTGCCCTCACAACATATTACCTTGAAAAGAGAAATTAGTTGTAGGACTGGTTTTCAAATGAACACAAAGGAATAAAATACAAACATGTTATTATGGGTCTTTTGTGAGACCGCTGGTCTTACACTTGTTAGTTTCCATAAAGTATGAAAAGAACCATTTAAAGGTGCCTGAAATTAACTAGAACAATATGAAAAGCACGTTCTTTCCCTTCTTTGAAATTAGGTGACTGCCACGTTACAGGCATTTGCCCAACAGATAAGCCAGAAGTAGACTGTTTTAGTGGATTTCTTTTTAACTTGCATTAATGCTTAATGATAGATGGTCCGTACCCCCTGCGCTAGAGCGAGTATGTCCACTTAATAATGTCTTATATATTCGAATTCCCCTTCTTTAGTAGGATTTTTTTGGGGCTGTGAAAAGTAACTCTGAACCTGTTGTAATCTAGAGAGAACAAAAAGGAGAAAAGTGTTATTAAGAAGGGAAGTAGAGGAAAAGCAGAGATTTATTGCTCATGGTGCCTGAAGTAGACGAACTCAAAGGGTCTCAATTCAGCTAAGCACTTCAAGCACATTGAAATCAATGAAATGTGGAGTGTATGCTTTTCTTTAAGGAGGGAGTCATGCCAATTTAAATAGGTTAATAAAAGTATAACTTTGCCAAGACAGAGTGCCAAAGTTATATACTAAAAGAAATCATTGCTCTTTTTCTTCAGTTTGTTTTAAATTGGAGTGATGGTTATTTGTTAAATTGCATGCCCATGCTACCAGAGGGATCTGACTTTTTTAATTTTAGAAGTGAAGGAACAGGAAGAAATGTTGTCCACCAGGTCGGCTGTGAAAAAGCAATTACCTTAGTTTCAATTGGATCTAGTCTACCCTGCTCACTAGAATTCATTTCCCCTCCCCCCACACTTTCACTTGGATATTACAACAGTTGCCTCCTCTTACCTCTTTTTCTTGTACCATTGGTGCTCAAATTGTAAGTGAAAGAATGTGGAGGAGTCAGCATAAGAAATTTATACTCCACTCTGACACTTTTAAAGAGGTTAGAATCAAACTTTTTTATTCAAGCTTCCTGGAGTTCTGAAGGCATAATATATGCTGGATTGAGACTTAATTTCGTTCCAGTTTCTTGTGACTGCATAGGTAATAACTTTCTCTGTGTTGAGAGCTGGGTCAGAGGCCACAGAGGGCAGCTACAGTGCAACTGGCATCCTCCTTTTTAAGAGACAAAATATGTTTATGGTTTACTGCTCTGCATGAAAACAGTTTGTTCCCACTGAACAAGATAAAAACAGGGGTTTGATAATTCTTGCAGTCCTTGAAACAAAGTAATTCAGTTGCCCAAAATACCTTTTATGCTAAAAATTCTAAAATTAAATGCTGAGGCCTAATTCTTTTTCCATTTACACTGGTGTAAGTGAAGCAACTCTAATGAAGCAAAGAGACTTTATTCTCGCCTTGTTTTCTGACGGAGTTACTCCTGACTTGAAACATTGCAATTAAGAATGACATTATAGAAAATCATTATTTTGTTTTGGCTTAATTTTTGCTTTTATATTTGGGCTGCAGCATAGATGGTTTGAAACCTGTTAGATTTTGATCCTAGCAGAGCTTGTGAGCATTTGGATACAGTCAGGCCAATTTCTAATCTACACTTTATAAAATTAAAGGTAGAATGTAAATTACTTTTAATGGTGGGGGAAGTGGGGTCAGTCATCAAAAGAATGAGAGGAGGTTATGACAGAATTGAGTCAGGCCAGATACTTTGTTACCCTAAAGCCACTTACGTGCAGGCAGAGGAAAAGGGACCTGATCATGTTGTGCAAATGAAGCTTGCAAGTATGTTAATTATTCCTTTTCATTGCCATACTGCTGAAAAGTGCTCTTGGTGTGGATGAGAATTTGGCCTAATGGTGCCAAATTGTATGGCAAACCTAGGCCAAGGCTAAAATCATCACCCTCATTTTAATTTCTCCCTTTTTTATTTGTTCTGGTTTTATTTGTCTTACCTCCAGGAACACTGGACCTAGTAATAGATCAGTTGTGGAATTTCAGTGTTCTCATTTTCTCTTATAGGTGGAATCCTCCCAAGAAGCCAATGCAGATGTAATGAGAGAAATGACCAGAAAGCTATACAGTCAGTATGAACAAAAGCTAAAACAAGAAGAACAGAAACACAAAGCTGAGAGAGAAATTCTAATAGTATGTATAACCGGTCCTTAACAGTGCTCTTTGGTTATTGCTTAGAATCTAATCCCTAAATTAATTTAAGAAACAAGTGCTAGAACTGATGGCTTACATTATCACACCAGTTTCATTTCCTTTCATGCCTTGTCACAGCCAGATTTTTTTTAACATTACCGTGGCTAATAAAGTTTTAGAGCTGAAGAAAAGTCTAAATGTGGTGGATATTAAAAATAATGTAAACTTCAAAATTAAAGTGAAAAACAAAACAGGTGTGTTTCTAGTTTTGGTCCAAGAAAATGCGAAGCCCAATCTGATTTGTGAGGGAAACCTAGAAAGGAAAAAATGAACAATTTTAGTAGATACATGCTTAAATAACTTGAGCAAATAAATGCTCCTTTTCTTCAGCAGAACTTGTTATGGTCATGCTGTTTTGGATATTTCTAGATCAGGAACAACAAAGTTTAGAATGTAAAAACTGGCTACTAGCATAGACCAGTGGTCCATCTGACCCAGTATCCTGTGTCTGATAGGGGCAGGGGCGGATTCTGTGGAGAGCTTTGAAGCAGATGCATCTGGAGTGATCTATCCCTTATTCATTATCCTCCCTAGCATCTACCATTGTTGGTTTAGAGAAGGCAGAGAAAATGTCTCCAATTATTCTGTTCAACAACTCTTAACAAATTTCTTGCCCTTAATTTGTCTAGCTATTAATAAATCTATCATTCATGAATGCGTCTAGAACAAGGATGGGCAAAATGAGGCCCACAGACCAAATGTGGCCGCCAACTGATTGGATCCAGCCTGTGGTGCGTTGCATGGGGCTGAGTCCTCCCCATGCCTGTGCCCCCCGACGGCCGTGGGTGCAGGGCAGGGAAGCTCACCCACCCCCGCTGCTGCTGCCACACCAGCCCAGTGAGCTTCCCCACCCCGGCCTGGCCCAGCTCCTGGGAGGTGGTGGCGCTCCAGCCCTGCCTGCCCTCATGCCGTCACCGCTCCCCCGCTTGATGTCTGGCCACCGGGGGTACTTAGACTAAAAAAGGTTGAAAACCCCTGAGCTATATTATTGTTTGTGGATATGAATGTCAGTCTTTATTTGAAGGCAGAAACAAATCGGCTTCTGAAGGCTATTGAAGAGGCAAATAAGAAGATGCAGATTACGGAGATAAGCATACAAGAAAAAGACCAGAGGATTGGAGAGCTGGATAGGTTCATCCAGCGCATGGAAGAGGTAACTCTCCCCTTGCTAACTGTTAAAGTGATGGTCAGTTTTTATGCTCTTCATAGAAGAAATACAGGAGTTGCATGGGAGTGTTCCTATTTGGTCCCTTGCTGCTTAACAGCCCTGCCTACCCAGGGCCTCTATTCCTCCTGCCACTTTTGTCATGGTCATCTTTGTAAAAATAAAAAAGCTTTATTGTATGTAATGTGTAGACTGCTATGGGGACATCATGCAAAGGTGACACCGTTTGCCACCAGTGCTGTTTGTAGTGGCTGGTACTTTGAGGACTTCTTTGGAACAGAGAGTAAATGAGTCAGGGTTTTGGTTTTTTTTTCTTTAAACTGTCTCTTCAAAATAAAAAAGTACAGTTTATCCCCTAAGAGCTGGTACAAATTACTTGGAGTTTCTGGTTGTCATGTTCATAAATTCACTTAAATATGTAGTTTATGTGGTTGGCAGGTATATGCTTATTAGAAATAAGCTTTTTTTAGATACACTGGGAATAAAGCCTATAACAACTGACATTGGTTTTATTTGGTGTTGCATCTCCAACTTCCTAAACATCAGGATGAAATGCTTATTTCAGTACTTCAGGTTACAAGTTCTTTTGAAATGTTGTTTTCAGGCTTTGTGAGCATGTAACAGTCATCGCTACATGTCTATGCATATAACTTGTTTATGTATCATTCCTCAAACTATCCTGATAGTAACATACATTTTCAGCTTTTACTGCCCTCTTAATTTAAAATATGGTTCTTCTTCTCCTACTTGCACACTCATGCTTTTAAAAGTTTTTCTCCTTAGTTCAAATGTTCTCTACCAAGTTGTAGTAGAGAGCAGATTTTTTTACGTATGACCAATAACCCTTGGGACGTAGAAATGCACTGGGATGTTTATTTTTCATGACATCAGTAGTGCTGTGTTAAAGCTAGTTGTAGCATTTTATGTCCTAACTTCCCTTTTTTTGATGGGCTTTGCTCCAGGACAGAACTTGTACTGTTTTTCAGATGATAAATGTCCTGAAGTCAGTACTGCAGTCACTTTTCTCACATAGCTTAATTATTACCTAAACCTTCTGTCTTTCAAGATCCCTGGTCTCTGAAACAATCTGGATCCCCTAGTGTTTGTTAATTGTGTTGAAATTTCTTAGTTATACAAAATTATCAATAACGTGATCACGTTCAGGTAGTTAAAGCTGCATTGTTTTTTGTTTAATGTCTTTAGTGTGTTTGGCATTGCTTAGCGTATGCAAACGAAGGTAATCCCTCCCAGAGAATTTAGACCTGGCTCCTCAAAAGTATCTGGCATTGATTTACATAGGAGTTAAGAACCTGCATACCTTCTGAGGGATTTTGACTCTGTTATCTAAAACAGAGTTACCAACCTTTTACCAATGGCAGGCTTCCACTTGTGAATGGGTCACTACTGAGGATGGTGATTTCAGCCTTCTTTCTCCCCAGCACTTGCATCCCAGCACAGCACCAGCAGGGGTGTAACTGATAAGAGGGTTGCATCCCAGAAGTTCTGGTCCCCTAATCAGCCTCACACCACTACTTTTTCTCTTCTCACTCAGCATCTCCCATAGGATTAAGGTGTGTGTAGCTGATGGGAACCAGGAGTACTAGGACGTGATCCCATTCCGATGAGTCGCCAGCTGCCCCAGAGGCTATGGGAAATTGCTGCCCTTGCTCCCCATGGCCTTGAACTCTGCTGCCCTTGCCCTTTCTCCAAGAGTTGCAGGCTGGATTGATCTCCTTGTGTCAGATCCAGTCTGCAGGCCATAGGTTCTGCAGACAAAACTGCAGAAGTCGGGATAATTTGGGGTTTCAGTACTTCAATTCATAAGTAACTGTCTGTTTTTACGAATTACACACTTGTGCTTTATCTTTGATTTAAATGCGTGATCAATTTTTAATGGGCAGAACTAGCGAAACCAGGCAAATTTGCAAACTAGGCTTTTATTCCAAACCTTGGTTTAAATTGTGTGTGGTATGTTAATGCTTCCGTGGATTATGGAATGAAAGCATATTAATGAATTGTAATAATATATTATGTCTTTTTAAGGCTCTAAGATCTCTTAGTGCCATAGCTTTATTTTTATTTCTCATCATTTGGCAGTAATACAGGGTCTTCATAAAGTCCTTGTGCACAACTTAAGTTGTTAAAGTTTAAAAGTGCACAAGGACTTTATGAAGACCCTGTATTTGATTTGGTCCAGATTTGAAATATCTTTACTTCAGGTACTTTCACTCAGTGGACTTACTCTTGGTTATAGGGTATTATTCAGTGAATTAAAATGTCTCAACATAGTTTGTAACATTAGGAAGTATGTATTCTGGTTGTTTAGGTTGTGAAGCCAGAACTACATTTCTGCTGTAATCTGTGATAAGACATTTGGTTGATATTTACAGAGCCCAGTAGATGGCCCCTTTTCTTTTCCCCATGAAACCATGGATCCCTGCCAGCATAATGGCTAATATTTGAAAAGCATGTGTAAGACTTGGAGAAAAACAGGAAGATGTTTTACCTTTGCTGAAAAACTGTGCGCTAAGGCTGCCATTTTAGAGAATATGAATATTCATATTAACAGTAAAAATGATATGGCTCATTTAATCTCTGCAGTCACAAGCTTAAATCAAATAATCTCTGAATTTTTGATGATTTTTAATATGTAATAATATCCCTTTATAATCTGCTGAAAATCCCATTTTTATTTTAGTGTCTGTTTGGGAATTCAGAGTTTTCTTTGTCCAAACTTTATTATTTACATCCTGTGCCTGGACACAGGAAATACCTGTCACTTATGCTAAATAAGTAACATGTTGCAGAATCCTTTTCTGTTTATTTTAGTGTATTGTGAACCTTTTAATGATATTTTACGGTTACTAAAGTTTAAATTAAGCAAATGAAGAATAACTTTTTTTTTTTTTTTTGCTTAGGAACGCCACCAGCTACAAAAACAACTGGAAGAACAAGAAATACAGATAGCTGGAGCAAAATCTGAAACTTGTTCTGGTAGAGAGAGGTGAGATCCAACTATTTACCAATCTTTCTAGTGTTAAGAAGTTTTTTTCAAACTTGAATCTGGGTTTTGTACTAACACCATAGAAGACCTTTACGATACATTTATCTTATTTGTGAAGAATAACTGGAAAAAGTTCACTTTTTTTAAAAGAAAAAAGAATTCATTTTTCTGAGAATTCAATTACAGAGATGAATAATTCTAGAAAGAATTCTATGTTACTACAGAATACCAGTCTTTTAAATCAATATACCATATTTACTCAAATCCAAGATGAATTTTGTTTTCTCCCCCCAATTCAACGGGGAGGGTGGGAGTAGGAGGGCTTGACTTGGATTTGAGTACAGGGCAGAGGGGGAGGCAGGTGTCTGTTGTGGCTCTGACTCCGGCCTTGAGTCTGGGTCGGGGCCAGAGTCAGAATTGCAGCATCTCCATATCCTTTCCTCAGCCTGTGCCCTCTCCTTCCCCCCCACTGCTCATTGTCAGGGACAGCCCTGGCTCCAGCTCCATCCCCTCAAGCATGGAGTACACGCAGACTTTGGCTCCTGTCTGGCCACACAGCAGCATCCTGAGGCTGGAGCTGCTGCTGCAATTGCTGAGCAGAGGCTGTAGGGGAGTGGGGGCAGAAGCCTTCAAGAGTAGGTAAGGGACAGAGGCTGCAGCGGGGAGGGGGAAGAGGCTCTGAGGAGTAGGAAGGGGTGGAGACTCCAGGGGACAGAGACTGGGGAGTAGGCAGGAGGTGTGCAGGCTGCAGCAGGGGACAGGTAGTGGGAACTGTCTGCCCTTTGCTGCTGTACTGAAGCAGTAGGAGGGACTAATTTAAGATAACCCTCCAATAATTAGATTTTATCCATGCAAAATTTATAACAAATGTATTATTTTTTCCATATATAGTATCTAATTATTGGGGGGGGTCATCTTGACTTCAAAGTTGTTTTGGATTTGAGTAAATATGATAGTTCTGTGCACATCTATGATACTATATTAAATAGGTATAAAAGCCTAATGGCCTGATGGCAGAACTGCGCAGCACCTAAGATTAGATCAGTATGATCTTTATGCAAACCACATTTTTATAAGACAGTTTCCCAATCACAACTTCTGTTGAATTTATTGGACAGTTGCAGGAGTATAACCCTGAATACTCTTACTTCCTTCACCAGTCATCTACTTTCCCTAGCCCTTCATACCAGGCATTGGCCTCCTCAGCCCAACAAGCCCTGGCCAGCTGGATGTGAACGAAATGCTCCATTATTGCAAAACTTTTTCAGATGTTTTATCCTTCTCGCAGTTGCTTTTTATTTTTTGTCAGTAAGTGCCAGACAGTGACATTGTAATCCCATCTCTCAAAGTGGAAGAATTTTCACCCTGCTGTTTTAGCATTATGCACATGCTTCTGAATCATTGAATATAGACTAAATATCCAAAGCTGTTACGAACTGAATGTAAACTAGTTTTGTAGTCTTACTATGAGAATTGAAATTTCAACAGCAAATGCCCTGGTTTTGAAGAAAGTGCAGCTGTTCTGCTGGTGTGTGGGACTAGTTGTGCAACAAAAACATGTAAGCATGTACAACAAGAGCATTCAGTCCTTTACTATAGCCAAGTGATGTATCTTATCATTTAGTGTTGTGCATAACAGCAAGGATTTCAAAAGGTTTTTTCTCAAATTCTGTTCCAGTGTGAAGCTAGGTGTGCAAGGAATGAAGTTTGCTTCCTTGTTAAGGTCACAGAGCACATGCTCAGGTGAAAGAGACATTCCCATAGCTGGAATGTTGAAAAGTGAAGCAACCTATTACAAAACCTGACTGCAAAAATTCTGTGTATATGCTAAAACCCCCTTTTTGGAAACCTGTCAAACCAACTTAACACACAAGTAAAGATCTGTAACAATCTACCAACTCTAAGAATAAAGTGATATCTGAAGGAATCCTGGAGTTGGGCAAGGCCTAATCATGAGAACTATCTCAGAAAACCCATGCATATTACTACATATTACTTACTTAATGCTCCTCTGAGTTGCATTCAGTTGCAGTGATGACCCTGCAAAGTTTGACCCACATCTTTGGTTCAAAGCTGGCCTCATGGTACAAAGTGGACTTAAATGACTAGTAAAGGATTCCTCGGATGTGCTCCCTGCTCTTTATTTGATATGTGTTTTAGACTGGCCTAAGGACCTGACTGGGTTTTGGCTGAAACATTCTTGGCCAGAATAGGCTGCGCTTCAGCAATTGTAGGGAGGAAGGATTGGTCCCTAAGAACTGTTCTTGTTTACTGGAGCTCTCCCACTTCCTTGTATCAGAAGTTCTGCATTTCACGTGTCATTTTGATCTATATCTCTCTAGATAATCCTCCCCAGAGGGGTGAGCGACTTGCATGTCTGTGGGAGATGGATCATGCCCTCATGCTGGATATATCCAGCTTTTATGATAAGGTGGTGACTATGTTAAAAATAGGTGACAGCTACCACATTGTAAAATCCTTATGTTGACAGTGTAAATTGGAGTTTTACCTTTTATGCAGCTGATCAATGTGAAACTTATTTTATATGCTAGCTATTGTTTTGTAAAGCCTCTTTCCCCCACTCCTTGATTAGCTGCACCATGCTATTTGTTTGACCTTACCATCAAGTCTAAATTGAGACAGCAGTTTCTGTCAGGTGACTTCAGCTTCCCTATTGATCTTGCTGTGCAAAACATCTGATCTAGTTCTGGCTATGCTTCCTGCCCTACAAGAGATGGGTCTCCTGGTGTATTAGTATTTCTGTCTTATTTTCTTTTATTATTTTATGTCTCTGCTTTATTTCCTGATTTTTGTATTGCTTTCTGTTATGGAAATGAAAATGTTTTGCTTGGATGTTACAGAATTCCTTATAACTAGCAACATTTTGCTCTCAATGAAATAATATGTAAGAAATGAGTGTACATAATTAAAAAATCTCCCTTGCTCTTTGATTTAAAAAAATGGCTAACATTTTGCCAAAAGGGAACAAATGGTCTTATAATCTCTTAAGAAATATTTGATTTATTTTTTTCTTTTATATTTACTTTTATGTTACTCTGTTTTTCCAACTTTTCCAGTGTGAAGAAGTAAATAAGCTTGACTGGAAAAATACTGGATATAGTTTCTCAACAGAAAAAAAAAAGTATGAAAAAACAATCAAAAATATGCCTGTGTACACTTCAGTAGCCTTAGCATTCTGCATTTTAGACTGAATTGCAAAAACAGTTCTACTCTAATTCTCTGATTTGACTTTAACGGGAGACTTAGTTAATGGAGTGACTTGTATGTTTAATGTGCGAGTGTTTACAGGATTGGATCTTCAGGTTCAATTGACATTTTTGCATGTTGAGACGTCATAAAACTGAAGAGTTTTTTGTTTAGGTGACAAATCTGAGTTTTGTATTCCTATCTTATTACCTTCCAGTTTCATTTATACTAGAACTTCAAGCTCTGTGGGTAACCAAGCTTGTGTACAAGGTAAAGGAGAGCTACGCTGGGTGGTGGCTGGCAATGACTTATGGCTGAAAGGTGACTAAAGCTGTTCTTGGCAAAGGAAGTGACAGTGACAGACAGGGATCTGACTTATCTAACAAGGTGTGTGTGTGTGGGTGTATGTTAATCTATTCTATCTGATAAACAGTGAGTACTATTTTTGTGTTTTATTCATGTTATATTGCTTACAAAATTACTTTCATTCTTTTAACTCATGCTAGGTCTCAACATCTGGAGGAGGTAGCAGCTAATCTGAGAGAGAGAATCAAACATCTGGATGATATGGTCCATTGTCAACAAAAGAAAGTCAAACACATGGTTGAGGAGGTGAGATCTAGCAGAACTACGTATTCCCTAAATATCTGCTTTGAAGTTTTAATGCTGGATAATTTAGCCCTGGAAGGATCTGTTTTCTAGGTGCTTTTTCCCTTTTACTAACAAAAGCTCTGCATCTTGTTTGCTGTGAGCCTTACTGTGTCAGTGGAAGACAAGTGATGCACTTGGTAATAGCAAGTAGAAAGATGAGTTAAGTTACAAGCAAGCTGACCAGAAGCTGTCACGTTATAGTCCAGGGACCAATGCTGGTTCTGGAATCCTTTGTGGTGATCCAGAACATACAACTGGGGATGGGGCCAGGAAGGTTGGTGCTTTCTTGAAATAGGTGGCCTGTGGAATAACGAAAAGCCAAAGCACTACTGCCTAAGGAACTATGTGTTTGTTTGTTTTTTGGGTTTTTTTTTACGTATGTGAGTCCTTACACTACAGCAGAGAGATAAGAAGTGGCCAGCCTTTATTCTCTTCTCATCCTGGGGCCAGATGTGGACTGGTCAATTTACCAGTGGAAGTTAAAGCAGCTTTTTGTGTGAATACTGCTCTAATTTACCATCTGGTCTCTAGTCAAGGGATTCTTCCAACAGACCTGGATCAGCTAGTGCTCCAGCTGTTTCTCTTTGCTGCCAACCTTGGAAGGTGTGCCACAGGTTAGGTACAGTTAAACTGAAATGGCACAAAGTAAATTGTACCAGTGTATTGAATGTAGTAGGATGCTCAGCATTCACTTCCATGTTATATTTGTCCAAACATTCAGCATGGTGGAGCCTCTTATGAATGCTGTTCCTCATCTGAATAGGATTTTTTCCCTCAATTCATAATGTTTTGGTGTTTCCTTTGTAACTGAGACTGTATATATTGTTTAAGAACACACTGTGAATGCAAAGCCTCTCTATAGGTATCTTTTACTTGCATACTTCAGAAGTCAACTCACTTCAAAAATTTGAAAATTTCCTCACATCAAACCTAAAATTTAATATTTAAATTTTGATGTAGTTTCTTTGGGTAGATGTTAGAGCACCTAGATGTTGATGTTGTATTCAAAATTAAGTACATTGATATACAACATAGAGATATATTTCTTTATATCTGTACACCTGTGCATGCTGTATATGTTGTGGTATCATTCTGCTAAATTATAAAGCAGTGTTTTCGTATATCTTGTACTGTGACACCTGTGCTTTTCTCATTAATTCTTTTGCCTAGATTTCTTCTCATATTCTACAGCTCTGTGAAGTTTCAAAGAGCCGTCATTTTAAAGATGACCTGCCATAAAAATTTCTCTCCCTTTCCCTGCATATGGACAATATCAGTTGTAGAACAGTGACCATTTTAAGATTTAATAGTTCATGTATGGCTAGTGGAATACACAGAGGGTAATATCTGATTGACTTAAAGCTACCTGTTGACTACTTAGCTAGGGATTTTCTCCATAGCACGTGCTTCTACTCTTGAAAGGTCCAGAGTAGAGCTGAACCTGATGTAGTTTTAAAAAAAAGTATTCAAATTTTTTGATAAAATCAATAACTATTTTCAATCCATTCTAATTCTAGCATGTCTGGATTTGAAATGATTGCAGTATTTCATATGTAAAAAAGTACTTAGCTTGTCTCTACAACAGAGAAAAAATAGACGTCTAGTGTTATAGTAAGATTAAGGGAATTTGTCCCTTTTTTAAGGCAAGAAGCACTTTTGGTTTTTTTGAATGATAGTATATATTGGATCAACTGTAAAGTTGGCATTGATACTAGATAAAGTTTCTAGTATGAAAGGCCCTTCCTCAGGTTCCTCTTTACAGAAAGAAGGATGCAAAGATGAGTAGCAAAAAGGAATTGGCAGATGGCCACAAATACCTAAAATTATCCATTTCTTTGAGTAAAACTTGTGGCATATACTGAACGTAGGAGTCTGTATAGAAGGTTTTTTGAAACTTTTGCTCAAGTGTCCTATTCAACTCATTCTTCTTCAGGTGTAGGTAAACCAGCTAACAGGCTATAGATTTTTTTTCTTTCCCAAAGTACTGAAGTATTCAGTTATGTCTTTCAGGGCTCTCGAAGTGATTCCTTTCAGGACATTCTTTGCAGGGCTATCAGTATTTAAAGAGGAAAAAAATAGGGGGAGGGAGGAAGGGGAGAGCCCAAACTGTAATTCTTTATTTGGTAACTAAGCACTGAATTTCACGGACGTTGGTTTTAGGTAGTCTGCATTTTTAGTAATTTGCCTCAGTAGCTAGACCTCTAGTGGGGCAAGCTAAGTACTGCAAGTTGTCAAGGACATGAAAAAAATATTGAACGAGTCAGTCCCTAGTGTAAATTCATAAATATCAGTAAAGTTATATTGAGGTTTGTTTAGGTTCTGTGTAGTATAAAGAAATATATTCATCATATACCTATTTAGTCAATACCAAAATGGGTGTTGCCCTTCTATCCTTCTGTATATTAAAAAGCAGGGCTAGGCTAGAAGACTTTTATCAAGAAACTAGAACTACTGCTACTGCTCCCCCCCCCCGCAGAAATAACATGTCCATAGTGGGTCAGATATGGGTTTCTGTCTACAGGCATAAGTATCCATTTGAATAACTTGGATATTGTACTAGATAAAGTGCCATAGATGTGATGGGTTTGTATGCCTTCTGAAAATAGTTGATGAAGACACACCAGTGGTTTGGAATGAAATTAGATGATAGGAGGCAGTACGAAATGCATTTTTCTCAGTTTCCTAAATGTGTGAGTTTTTGGAGCTCAACACTGGGTAATGTTCAGAGAATTTATTCATCTGAGTATATGCACAGCCAATCCCCTGTTGCTTTTTCTTTTTACATAGTTATTTTAAAAGGAAACGGTTAATAAGTTGCTGAGGGAGAATTCATGAAGTAATATGCTGTATGTCTCATTATTGCAATATTTGTGTAGCTGGTCTCTATTGGAAACAAAAACTAATAAAAACCCCATCCTTTTCAGTGATTTTAATCATCTTATAAAGAATACTAGTGTGAATTTAAGTATTATCATAGACTGTGATAGAACACCTCACACTTCTGGAAATTACTTTGTGTGCACTTAAGTCACCGGCACATAACTGAATACACAGGTTAAATTGGGAACCTTAAAACAGAAATATTTTGAATGAGATTTAGATGGCTGGTTGAATTATCAACTTCTGCCAGATGTTGAAGCTTAATACAGTGTATCTTTTAATCAGAAGCCTTAATCTATTGAATTTAGTGAGAGGAACAGGTAAGCATCTTCTTGCTTCATTGCTGACTGAGCTTCAGTTAGTTGCATCATACCTCTAAAACTATCTAGATATGCTTAAAATGCTATGAGGTTTATTCCTTCATTGTAAATAGCACTTTTGGTAAGTAGTTTTGATCGTTATTCTGGTGCTAGTTTTAGCAATAAAAGTGGAGGAGCACCAAACCAGTCTGGACTATAGGCAGCCTAAAGTCTCAAATTATGTCCCCCAAAGTTAATTCCCTAGCTTTATTGCCCCAGCAAACTCCTATTTGACTGGGGAGGGAGGTGGTTCTGAGAGTAAAAGACTGGTGTGCTGAGTCACTATAGTAATAGGGTCCTGGACGTAGCTAGGAGAACTTGACTGCAGTTGACTGGTACGGTCCTGCATGCTGTCCTGACTGGGTCTGATCCTATCCCCGTTGACTCTAACAGGACATGGTTCTGGCAATAGGTCCCCAAATATGGGATGCAGCCTTGTGAGCAGAACTGTCAAGTAATTTGGGGGATCTCTTTTACTGAGCAGTAGGAGTTGGAGGACCTAGGGTCGTAAATATCAGACTGTACTGAGCTGGTCCCTCCATGCCCAGATCTCTCTTTCCCCCTCATTTCCCCTCCAGCTACAAAATTCCATTTTTTCCCCCTGCCACAAAGCTTTTTTCTATGAAGAAAACCTGTTTCTTTATTAATAAATGTGGCTTCATTGTAGTGCATTACCGATTCATATATAGAGGTAGCTCTGCATTTGTGCCAAGAGGTTGTGTGAAATTCATGTTCTTTTTACCCAAAAGATGAGGTTATTAAACATGAAAGACTCCCCACTGAAAGATATTCTTGTTTAAAAACATACTGGTAAGAGGGAGCTAACCAAATTTAAAGCAGTGCAGGGTTTTGTTTTGTTTTTTATTGGAATGCTTCACAGAATAGGTGGATTTTCATTTTTATTTTGAAAAAAGGGACTTGGCAAATGACAAAAAGCAGGGTTTACAAGCCTGAAGGGCTACATGAAAAACAGCATGGAACTAAAGAAGGATAGGCTCTGTGTAGAGCTGGAAATACCTGAGATGACTTGCTAATACTCTTTGATGGCTGGTATAAACAGGATTTTAAAATGTTCATCACCCTGAATCTAGACATGTGCGAAGGGAACGTGGGGATGTGAGACAGTGAGATGTACAGAACAACTAATAAATCATTCAGAAAGTGTGATTCAGTAATGCTGTTGATCCTTTTCTTAAAGGTTCTGATCTTGCTGGCATCAAAATCTGGAAATTTGTTGTAGCAGCTGTTGTGGACTTGGACTTGGCTGTACTGAAAGCAATGTTTGACATGCATCTCTGTTTTTTTCCAGAAGACCCTTTGCCACCTACTTCTCCCTATGTTAAAATCCCTGTCTTAAAAACACAAGTCAAATTCTAGCCAACTTGAGCTAGGCAAACCAACTATGGTTTCAGGATATAAATTAAATGAATGTACACCAACTAACTGCCAGAGGCAAAAAAAAAAATGTTTAAATGAAATAGGAAAAAGGAAGGCTGCTAGAAGCTATTAACTTCATGATCTCTGCAGTGCATCCTCTACACAGCCATTTGGCAGCCTCATTAGGGGTTCTTTACTGTGAGGCCCACAGATGAGGTTGGTCAGAGTACTTCCTAGCCAGCTTTTGTTGTTGCATATTAAGAAAAGCTGATATAACAAGCAGAGAAGAATTGAAGATGAGATAAAACTGATTAATTTTTCTTAAAGCAGAATTTCCTTGGTAAATAAATCTCCCAATGCACCATGTATAGCCAGTTACGGAAAGTGAAGCACCTCCATGTGACAACTGTGGGGCTGTCCACTCTTGTTTGACACCAACTTTACATCCTTTCTAAAAGGAAAGGTCTACCTTCAGAAGTCTACAGTGTACTTGAGACTGAAAGGAGATACATTTTTTAGAGAAGGGTTCTAGTAGGCCTATGTGAAGCTTCAGTAGCCAGTTCAATTTGGAGGAGATTTGGCCTGATTTGGCAGCCAAATCTCCAAATCAAATTGGGAGACCAATTAAAAGGTCCAAAATGAATCAGAAGCCTCCAGATTGATTTGGAAAAGGTTAAGCACTGCTTTGGAGATTCAGCCATAGACTAAACATGCAGCAGTCCTCACCATGCTGGACAGAGGTGCAAGTCTGTGGTGGGCAGAGAGGGAAGGGAAGGGGTGTGGGGGAGGCAGGGATTGGGGCTGGAACAAGCTGCCCATCTTGGGTGGGGGGCATGGGAATCTGAATCCGAAGTGAATACTTGCCACTTTGCACAGGCCTAGTTCCTAGAATCCCAGAGACTAAATCAGTAAGCGTTAATATAGAAGGAATTAAAAGAATCCACCAGCAGTCTATATCGTGCTCTCCATCTATACCGAGATCAAAAGTCCAGCCAAGACTAGTGGTCACCTCTGAGGGTGAAGTTGTATGTTATACTTAGACCACATTCACTATGTGGAATGTGAAGTGGGGTGCAAGTTAGAACGTGCTATGAGCAGTTGCATATTAAGGGTTAATCCTGTTTCTTGCCTGCACAGCTCTGATTTGCCATGCCCCTGCTCACCACCCCCCTAGTGGCACAGAGTCAGGGTATTTGGGCTCACCCCTGGTTTGTTTGGGGTAGGGAAGGCGGGGATTGGGAGCAGTGCATCCTGGTATGCTGGAGAGCAAATTGCTCACTTTTTTTTTATCTCTGTGGGGCAGGAAGAACCTAATGTGAGCTAAGCAGTACAGCTCAGAGTTAACCCTTATCTAAAATGGCATAATTTTGAGATGCTCAGATGGCATTTAGCATGGGTTAATGAGCTTTAATGTGCAGATACTCCTCTTAAGTGTCCTTAGTATGGTCTGAGTATTCACCCTGAGTCACCAGCCTAAATGACCAGGTATCCATTTACACCTGGCTTACTTAAAAAGCAAACAAACAAAATGACAAACAAACCTTGAGCTCTGGTGCTGTAGTGAGACACTTTAACCACTCTGCCACTGACTCCCATTCTCTTTCCATGTACCTATCTTTAAAATACCACACAGAGCTCCATAATGCAGAGCAGGAGAGGGCCGGGAAAGTAGAACTCAGCCATAGGCTGATCTCTCATATTGTCAGATTTTCCAGCTCTTTCATTAGAAAGATCAGCCACCAATAAGGAGATAATCTACCACTGAACAGGTAGATGTATCATAAGCTTGCAAGCAGGTCTTAAGTCTCAACTGGTTCTGCTTCTGCTATTGCTGCCAAACTAGTGCCTCCTTTTCCCAAAAGCTGAAAAAGGTGTTTAAGAGAACTAGGTGACATCTTCCCATTTAGAGGAATCTCCTTCTCTTTTGCCATAGAGTAACATAGTGGATGGGAAATGCTATTGCTTGTGACTGTCCCAAAAAAGCTGACGTAGATGTATAAATTAAAATAAATAAAAATGAAGGAAAAACTTTAAAAAGTAGTAAAAAACTTGATTAAAAAAATGATCTAGCTCTGCTGAAGTTCAGCCAAATACGATTTAAGAGCTCAGTTTTTTTTCCCTTTGTTTTTGAGAATTATGCAATAAAAGCAAGCCTTATTTTCATTAAACCAGGGACTTCCTAATAAGTAACTAAAGCAGTTAATCACTAAGAGCAGAGGGAACAAAAATTAACCTTTAAATTTGAAACAACTTATTGGGGAAATGAGGATTTGGGGAATTTCCCTGATAATGGACTTCAAAAAAAACTAAAGATCAATAGATGGCTTAGGGAATTGGTTTTCTCAGGAAGGTTATGAGATTTTTGACAACTGGCAGCAATTCATGGACAGAGAGCTTCTCTTAAGGATGAGTTAGTTGTGTTGGGAAGTGGGTGGTTGGGATTTTGGCTTCCTGGGCTTGTGCCTAGCGTGATTTATAAGAATAACTTTAAACTAGGAAATCTGGGGAGAAAGGTGTATAATCTCCATGTTCAATGGAGAATGGAAAACCAGAAACTGTTTAGGAAAGATAGAAATAAAGGTTAAGTTGGTTGTGTGGTAGTAGACCAATAAAAGATTGTGTTCTTAGCCTAGCAAAATGAAGATTGAGGGAGGATATAGTTACACTTTGTAAATACATTCCAGAGTGAGTATCAGAGAAAGGGAAGTGCTATCCAAGTTAAATAGTGATATTGTCACACACTGTAAAGTGGCAAAAAACCAGCTGTGTACAAGTTTAGACTGGAAACAAAATATTTCCAACTATTACAAGAGTAAAATCCTGAGTGGTCCTCCAAAGCAGTGAGAGCAAGGAACATGAATTCCTTCAAGGAGCAGTTTATACATTTAGGGAAAGGATAACGTAACAGGACGAATAGTTGCTCTTGGAATAGTAATTGGGGCATGTGATAAGTGTTTAGTATCTCAGGGCCAGGGGAAGGGAGGGGAGGGAGTTTGAAAAGAGACTTGAACTCTGTGTAGGTTGCTCACGTAAATTGAAGGTATCTGGTAATCTCTTGCTTGAGGGCTTCTGCTGGTTCCTTGCAGGGGTCAGGAGTAAATCCTCCACAAACACTTCCTTCATCTTGATTGAATCATTTGGCTTCTGGGTTTTTTCATCTTCTTCTGAAGCGCTGGATGTCGGCTGAGGCTGGAGATGGTAGACTGGCTTGCGTGTGTGGTGCATCTAATAGCATGGAACAATTTCTTATTTGCCTGCCTGATGGGTCTTGCTTGCATTAAATCGATTGCCACATTTTGGGTCAGGAAGAAATTTTCCTACATCAGATTGGCAAGGATTGTTTTTTGTTTTGTTTTTTTCTTGCTGTTCTCTATAACATGGGGCATGGTCCACTTCCTAAGATCATCTTGGCATATTTTACATAAGTTCCTGGCCACTGCAGTGGTCTAGAAGTTGGAAATACCTTTGTGTCTCTCTTTTTTTTCTCTTGTGGCATACTATAGATTTTGTTTCTGTTTTTAATCTGGTGCTTTGTGTCTTTCATGTGGGCTGGAATGAATGTTCTTGTGGATTCTTTTGGAAAAATTGATGCCAGAGAACACCTGGATTGGACTTGGTGGCCCAGGAGGCCTCTTCCAGTCCTAGGTTCCTGTCAGGTTGTTTCTCATTGACAATAAATTATCTACAGAACCTAGATTTAGAATGAAATCTCCCTAACCTACTGAATTGAACTGTCTCCAGGTCATGGCACATGAACTATTCTCCACGTTTAGTCTCAGATTCATTGGAACATGATAAATGGTGACCAGATACAAGAAAAAGCAGCTGTATCCTTTTTATTGAAGAGGAGGAAAGCAAGGCTACTTCAGTATAATCTGCTACTGAGTAAATCCTAACCCAAATAATGAAGATACCCTTTGTATCGCATGACTGGGGGGAAAGGAATTGTGATGCCAAAGACTGCAAAGACCTGCTGAAAGACTGCTTAATCAAGACATTTCGGAAATTCCAGACATATTACAAGCTATCTCCAGTTTCAATATGGAAATACTTGACACTAAAATGAAGGAACAGAAATATAGAAATGCACTGTCTATCCACATTGGGATGCCATATTATTATTATTAATTATTATTATTAACAAAAACATGTACTGGGTAGCATACAACTTCTGTAAGCTGTTAAGGAAGCCCAAACACAGAAGGATAAAAAGCACATCAGCTCATAGAATTAAAAACAAGAATGTAAGACAGAAATAGAGAATCCTTAAATATTTAGAATGCCTTGGCGCGTCTAAGAAGTGGAGCTGAGACATTGTACTTTCTGTTTTAAAACTCACTGGACTCTTACGGACAACAAAGAACCATCAAAAAATCTGCCAGGAATGTTCACTTATTATTTGAAGAGTCAAAATCTATCCTGTCTGGAATATACAGTATACAGTTTATTCATCTAGGACTTGGATGGCCTTTTCTTAGAGGAAAACAACAATTAAGAAGACTGAAAACTGGAGTTATTTATTTTATTATGGCTGCTCTTAATAATGTGTGTGTTGGGGATCCCATTGGGCTAGGCACTGCACAAACGCCAGTGGTTCTTCAGAAAACTCTTGCAGGAGATTCAGATCAAAGACTGTTGTAGTATATTACTTGAGCTAGCTAGACTAGAAAGTCCCTAACATTAATGCCACAAATCTCACCTGAGTAATAATTTTTTTTTTTTACTATGAAATCACGTTTTTACTAGAGAGAGAGATTGTTATCTAGGTTAAGTGGGGCCTAAGCAAAAAGGTGCCCATTTGTACTGATTTTCATTTGGGTCTCTTTTGAAAGATTGTAGCCCTAAAGTCTGGGAATGGATAAACTCTGCTTATTTAAAAAAAAAGAAAAGAAAAAAAAAAGTAGAATGAAATCTTGTCTTCGCTATATAGTAGATGTCTGTGTAACGATGACAAAAGATAGAAGTTTCAGTTGGTGTTGCAATATCTTATCTGTCTGATTTTGTTTACCCATCAACATCTAATGAAGTGAGTGTCAGCCCACAAAAGCTTGTGCTTTTTATATATATATATGTGTAGATAGATATGTGGATGTGTAGATATGTGTATATATAGATATCTAGTATGGTTACTTTATAAGAGGCAAATCTATCTTGCCTAGTATTGGAATTTTATTTGTCCAAACTTGCATTTGTCCTGTAATGAGTCGTGCTGATGATCATTTTGACCATATTTGTTTGTTGCATATCAGTTACAAAAGTCAAATTCACTAATAGATGATGAACAATTAAAAGAGAAATCTCTTGTATAACATATTACAGGGGTGTAGGTTGTAGCCATGTTGATCTAAGAACTTAGGCAGACAAGGTTCTTTGGGTGAATCTGATTTCTTTTATTAGACCAACTTAAATAGTTGGAAAACAATTATTAAGCAAGCTTTCGGGTTCAAAAACCCTTTGTCAGGCTAAGGAAGTTTCAGCAGTTGGTGTGTGCTCTTTCTGGATGGAATGAAAAGAAGCTGCCTCTCACCCGTTGACTCCTTAGTCTACATTTTCACTGACTACCTGTCTTGTATGCATACCAAACCAGCCTCTGGCTTCTTTACTTTTCATTCCATCCAGGAAGAACGCACACCAACTGCTGAAACTTCCTCAGCCTGATGAAGAGTGTTTGAACCCGAAAGCTTGCTTAATAATTGTTTTCCAACTATTTAAGTTGGTCTAATAATAGATATCAGATTCACCCAAAGAACCTTGTCTGCTTTTGTATAACATATAATACTCATATAAATGAAGAAGTTAATACTCTGATATTTTTAGAGGATGATCTTATCTAGTAGCAAATTTGGAGTGAATTTATGAAATGGCTAGTTCTACTACAACCTGGTGAATGAATGCATGTTTTTAAGTGTATATGACCAAAAAGTATACATAAATTGTAGCATTGGCTCAACCCCTTAAAAACCCCCCAAACAAACCCATCCCCCCGCCAAATTAGAGGTGCATTGATGCATCAGTCCATATGGTATCTGCACCAATAAAGGGAAAATTGAAGTATCAGCAATTGGCTTTTATTGGCTGATGTGGCTGATAATGTAGCCGATAAATACTACGTGCATGGGCGCAGCCACAGCATGCTCACAGCCAGGAGTGCAGCCAGGCAGCATGAAGAGCAGTGGTCTGCTGGTAACTCTGTTGGGGGAAAGGGCATGGGGGGGAGGGGGCAGATAAAAGCACCTGCAGTGAGGGAGAGAGTGGCGCTGGGCTAGGGAAGGGACAGGCACTGCCCAGCCAGGGCAGGTTAGGGTGTAGGACAGAGCCATGAGCAGCTTATCTGGGGGGGATGTGGGAGGTGGGGCTTCTGCCGCAGCACACCCCCCAGGGGAGGTGTATGCTCCCTGGATCTGTGTGCGGGGTGACATTGAGCTATTGCTGTATGCTCAAGGCTGGGGACAGCACCAGGCTCTTCCTGGTGGGGGAGATGGGGGTTGAGCTAGGGCTGCACTCATGGGTGGCACGGGGGGATGGCTACAGGGGGGCTACAGCCACCCCAGAATTTGCTGTAGCAAATTTCCCTGAACCCCACACTAAGCCCTACCGCTGCCTGCCCCAAGTGCAACACTGGTGCAGCCCTCTCCACTGGAAAGAGCCTGGTGTCACCCCCGGCCCCAGCCTGCAGCAGCAGTCTGCCCTCACCCCATGCACAGATCTGGGGGGCACATGCTCCCCCATGCCTTCCCCAGGGGTGTGCACAGTGGCAGGAGCTTCCCCCACCCATGCCCCAAATGGCAGGAGTCACCTGGGCTCCAAACATCTCACGACCCGTCCTGGGGCCCCACCCACCCCTTGCCCCCCACAGATTTACCAGCCAGGCACTCCTCTCCGAGCTGCTGGGCTTGCATGTCAGCAATCAGATTGGCATGACTGATATGTCTCATTAATAGTCAGCCATCGGTACTCGCCCAGAAAATCGTTTCTCAGTGCACCCCATAAAAAAACCTCTAGAATTAGACAAGTTTTTCATTCCCTTTAATGTTTTCCTTTTCTTCTCATTTCCCTGAATGCTTTATAGCTTTGATTTTCCTTTAATTTCAGTATTCACTCACTTGTCAGTCCATTTCAGATCTTCTTCTCCTTTCCTGTGTCTCATATGGTTTTATTCCTTTTGGCAGCTGTATGCTATTTAACTCCTAACTCTTGCTTCTTCACTAACCCTTCACTTTGCATTGCCAGCTGTCTACTCTCAGATGTCTCCATGTCACCTTAACAAATTGTTGAAAGCCGAAACTATGTTGCGAGTGCAGACAGGACCCAGCGGAAGGGCTTGTTATGAGGAAGGGAGAGAGATTTGGTGGGGAACTTAATGTATGGAAAAGGGAGATATAGTTTGTAATGTGACTTTGAGGCAGGGCAAAATGGATGAAGATGTTCTCGTTGCCAGCTGAAATGACAATTTAGAAAGAAAACAGAAGGTGTGGTGTGCCATGTTGAGTTTGAGATTAATCATCCAGGCTGATGCACATTGCCTGGTCCACTGGGGGCCCAACCTCTGTTTACAACCTCTAAACTCACCGACAACAGAAATGTAACATCGGAGAGCGCTGATGAACTTGTAGGCTAATGTGGTTGTTAAAAAAGGGTAATTGTGACTCAAAGGGATATACTGAAAAAGCAGTCAAGGAAGTGGGAGAAAATGCTATAAAAGCCAAGAAGGAGCAGGGACTGGAGTATCCAAGGCTAGCCAGAAGCTGATTATACTATGGCTTGGTCCTGGCACTTTCATTTCAGACCGAAGTAGGTGTACAAGCAAGTTTAAGACTTTTTAGGGCCAAACTTGCTTCCTTTCTCACGCACAGCTCTTTCTGTGGAGAACTGACACATTGCCCATGACTCAGACTTTCAGCCTAATTATTATCCTAAACTTGGCTTGCTCTTTCACCCCTGCATCTATGTACTTATGCCTGGAGCAGTCGTCCTAATGCCCACTTCTCTTTCTCAAAGCCCACTACTTGGAGAGAGGCTGACTATGTTTGTGTGTTTTGTCCTTGTGCCTTTCTCTGCTTTACATTGCCAGCTCATAAGCACAGTGACTTTGTGTAGTGGGCGAGTTAGATGTTCTGAGTCTTACCATTCATTAATTTGGGTTATTTCATTAAGTTATGTTTATCTAGCACTTTTAAAAAAAGTAAAGAGCTGTAAAAGAGTGAAGTATTACTACTTTTATCTTCAGAACACTTTACCAGAACCAATGCATATACGAGCCAATATTCTTGCTGCATTTTTTTCATATAATGGAGATCATTGCACTTTCATTTATGTAATGTTACTTGAGTAAATCCACTGAACCTACATGCTGTGCAGTTTGTTTAATTGCTTTATGTAATAAATCATTTATAATCCTCCAGAGTTGTTGCTGCCTTTTCCCAGTTTCCTTTAAACATGGTATCTCGCGGTATGACAGTTCTTTAAGTATTTTTAGAAAATTGGGTTACATTACCCCTTAATAGTCTTTCTGATAGATGACCAGAGGTAAAGTTTCTAGGTCAGGGGGATTCTACCCTGGGGATGAAGTGGGGACCACATCCATCCTCAGACCATGGGCATAGCTACAGTAGCTCTGTAGGCCTTCTCTTCTCTGGTAACTATTAATGCATACTGTTCTGCCTTTCAAAGCCCTTAGCGGATCCTGCTGTGGAATATAACTAGTATGTTTTATGTGAATGTATAGAATGTTATGTTGGCATTTGGGCTTGGGTTTGAGTTTTGGCAAAGAGAGGAAACAGTCCTTCAAGCCTTCCATTTTTGTCCATGCTGGATTTCTGGAAATTTCATAATGTTCTTCCTTCTAGTACTTTAGGACTGTACATGGGTAATTCAGATCTTGTATACAGTGTTTGAGTGAGGGGTGCACTGATAAAGACTTTTTTTTTTTGGCCGATACAGACGGCCAATTATTGACCAGCCATATCAGCCAATATTGATCTGATTGCCAGTATGCAGCCTGGCAGCCTGGAGAGCAGCGTTCTGCTGATAAGTCGGGGGAGGGGAAGGGAGGAAGGGGAAGGGGGAGCAGATCAAGGACCCCCCACGATAAGGGAGGGAGTGGGGCTGGGACAGGTGCAGCACAGGATGGAGCCATGTGTGGCTTGTCTGGTGGGGAAGGGGGGTGCAGTTCCTGCCACTGCAGGAACCCTGTGGTTGATATGGAGGGGCACATGCCCCTCAGATCTGTGTGTGGGTTGAGGGCGGGTTGCTGCTGCAAGCTGGAGCCAGATGGTGCGCCAGGCTTTTCCCAGCAGTGGGGGTCTGGGCCAGTGCCCCACTTGGGGTGGGTGGCAGTAGTGGCATTGGGAGGGGGGGCTATAAGGGGGCTAGAGCCACACAAAAATTTACTGTAGCCCTCCCTGCTTCCCCCCCCGAGCACCATTGCTGCCCACTCCGCCCTGCCCAGCCTGACCACAACTGCTGGGGAGAGCCTGGTGCAGCCTCTGGCTCCAGCCTGCAGCGGCAGCTGGCCTTCAACCTGCACATGGATCCAGGGACCTGCCACTCCCTCCCGTCCCCCAGATGAGGTGCAGCTCTGTCTCCCACCCCGATGGCTAGTGCCTGCTCCAGCTCCACTTCCTCCCTCACTGCAGGGACTTTGATCTGCTCCCATTCCTCGACCCTGTCAGAGACTCACTGGTTGGACATTGTTAATCAAGCTGCCAGGCTGCACTCCTGGCTGAGTGCATGCTGCAGCTGTGTATATGCCTACAGCATTTATCAGCAACGTTATTGGCCACATCAGCCAAAAAAGGGTGATTGATGCTAATGTCAATTTTCCCTTTATTGATGCTGATATGATAGGACCGATGTATAGGTACACCTCTAATTTGAGTAGATGAGAATAGATCTAAACTTGGTGTATGAGTTCTGGTTTAATTACAGTAACTGTATTTGTTTGTACTCGACAACGGCAAATATAACTAGCTTCTTTGTTCAATCCAAATTTTTATGATCTAAAACAGGGATTGGCAAAATATAGCCTGTGGGCCAGGTCTGGCCTGGCAACTGATTGGATGCAGCATATAAGTGGGCACTCGCCAATTGATTGTATCTCACCTGTGGCTGCCCCCACAGTGCTCTACTTGAGCCTGAGCCTTGCTCATTCCTGCCTGGGCAGCTTGAGCCGCTTTTCCACCCCCAGCCACCCTGTGCCCACTAGACAGCTTCACTATGGCCAGTGCATACAGCTTCCCAGGAAAACTGTTACTGCAGCCACCCAGCTGCTGCTCAGCTTGCCTGCCTCCAGCGGCTCCTCCTTGTCCTGCCCCTGCTGCACTGCTCTGGTCAGCAGGTAACACAGGGAAGCCGGGGGGATGCATGCCAGGCAGCAGATGCTGCAGCCAGGTGGCTCCTGTCCCACTGCATGGAGCTCTAGCTCCAGCTCCTGGCTGCCTTCTGCCAGTACCTGAATGGCTGCAACCTCACCTGGAGCAGCCGCTGGAAAGCTCTGGGTGCTAACTGGGACTGGGGTGGTGCTGTCTAGTGGGTGGGGCCAGGAGCATAGTACAGGCTTTCTGAGATGGAAGCAGGTGGGACTTGGCCCCATGTGGAATGCTGTGGGTTGGATGGGGCAGGGGGGCAAACTATACCTGCATTGCCCAGGCAAGCTCTGCTCCATGTATCCCCCCCATCCTGCCCTCCTTGTACCCCCAGGCAGTTCCTGGGACCTTGTGTGTCGGCAGCCTCCCACACACACGTGCACATCCACACCCTCCATGTACCCCACTCCGCCACCTGACATGGAATATACAGAAGTAAGGCTTTAATTTGAGCTATTATACAATTGTCTCTATACATTACTCAAAAAAAAAAAAAATCGGGACAAAATTGATTTTTTGTAATAAAATTAAAATATGTTAAAGCAGATGTTTGATTTTTAGTATACAATTCATTTTTTTTATCTGTAACTTGTTAAAATGGTATCTTCTGAAAGATTTTGTATGTGCAGCCTTCAACAGCTCACCAAAACTTGTTTAGTGGCCCTCCAGCTGAAATAATTCCTACCTTTGATATATCAAGTCTTTGAATTATATTCGCCCTATGTAATCTAATCAATTTAAGCTGTTATGAAAGGCAAAGGTAAGACCTCTGGCTCTTGAAAAGCATGTGTAACAAGAAAGCTAATATAAATAAAACCATCTTGGATTTGCAAATTAATTTAAAAATCAGAATGGGGACTAAGGGTAAGGTATAATATCTCCAGTAATAAGATTGGCTTCTGTAAGAACTAAACTTTCTTTTGATTTTGCACAGCTGTACTTAGTTTCAAGCTTCTGCTCTCCCTATGCATACAGATTTTTTTCTGAAGTGATTTCCTTCTCTGCATGGCAGGAGAACAGAATATTAATACAAAATACCTAAAAGAATATTATATCTTTAAGTATTCACTTTTCAAAACGGGGAAATTTGAACCACTTTTTAAGAAAAACACTGGCTAGTACTTAATTATAGTAAGACTATTAAACACAGCAGGAATGAAGGACTAAGATCAGTAACTGTCAAGCTTCGGTACATACTTCAAAAGTTACTTTTACTATTAAAATGTGAAATTTAAAATGATCACTTGGCATTGTCACTAAAGACTGAATTAATGATTTTCTATTTTAACCAGAAAGGATCTATTTATATAGGAAGAAAAAGAGCAAAAGCCCAAATTGAAAAACATCCCTGTTAATTTAATAGAAATGCAAAACTGGATTGCAGCATTTTTCACTGCAGTGTATTATTACTCATTACTGTTTAGTTCAAACATACTGTGTGGAAAAAGGCAAAGAGCCAACTGGCTTGGTACCTTGTCAAATGAAACATATTAATTCAAAATAAATTATTAAAAATACAAATTGGGCACAGCACTTTTATTAAGATAAATGCAGTTGAGGGTTGTATTTTTTTACTGCTGCCTTCACAAATCTTATGCTTTTAGCTTATTTCATTTTTTGATTCTTGTGCATTTCATTTTAATTTTTTCCAGCTCTTTCTCTTCAGACTGATATTTTGTTTTTCTGCACTTATTTCATGCTGGTTTACTGTAGATTTTTTTGTGATATTGATGGATACTGTTTTTAATGTTTTACTTGAACACTTTCAGATTCTTTAACTTCACCTTTTATTGAGATTTTATTTTTATTGATCATTACCTTCAGATATGCTAGAGAATTAGATGAATAATGTTTTTTTTTAAGAAACTCTTTGAATAAAATTTTAAAGGTTCATTTTTTTAAAGACATTTTATTAAAGATTAAACGGAGGCAATTGGAAATTGAGTTTTGCTCATGCTGAAAGAATTGGAAATGTGTACAAAATAAATAAATACTGGATTTAAAAAAATATTTCGGGTTTAATAACTTGGTGGCTCTAGCAATGTAAAGCTTGTCAGCCTTCTTTCACCCATGTGCTTTGGGAATACTAAACCCTTTAGAAAAAACAATTAAATTAGCTTGAAACTAAATTTGAAAAATTATTTCAATACGATTAATGACTAGGAAAAGCTAAGCGATGTCATTTTTGTTCTTTAAGGGTTAGGGTAAAGTACTAATAACAGAATAACTTTATGCGCTCTTGTATACAACTGTGTGAATGCAATACTTAGCTTGCAAATGCTGTAAAGCAGTATGAGGCTTGCCGGCGCGGTACTCGCAGCTCTCCAGAGCTGAAGCGCCACCCACTTCTCTGCTTTAGGACTGCTGGCTCAGGCGCCGGGCTCCCAGGGCTGAGGCTGCATCCGCGCTGCTTACGCCAGGGCACACTCCCCACAGGGAAAGCCAGAGTGGCTCGGTGCTGCAGTGGCAGGAGCTTGATCCTGTGGCCAGCTTCGATCCTGTGGCTCCTAAACATTAAACTGGAGAAGCAGGCTGAGCTCTGCAGCTCTTGACTTTCAGTGGAGGACCAGATGTGGCTCCCAGGGTGAGCAACTCTGGCCACCCCTGCTATAAAGGACCATTGCTTAATTTATTTTGTATTGAAATTTTAAAACAATTGATTGACTTATATAAAAACCATTGTTTAGGCCTGAAAATTAAGCGTTTCAAAAATCTGAACGTGTTAATCTGGGGCAAAGGAGTAATTCATATACAAAGGGTATACTTTGAGTAGAGCAGTTGTGATTTTATTTTTAGATTGTAGCAGCTTATGGAAAGTGTTCAAGTATCACTTGCTTCATGTGCACAATAAATACTGAAAACTTTGATTTCTGTTGCTCTCTAGGCACCCTTCATATTCCTCTGCTTTAAACTATGCCATAGAAACTAATAACATCTATTCCAGACCAGTTGCAACATTTTAGCCATGTTGTAGAGGACATGGCTAAAGGCACCGATTTGTTGTTAAGGTACTGATTCTCAACCTGGGGTATTGTGGCACCCCAGGGTGCCTTAAGATCCTTTCAAAGATGCTGTGAGGTATCACACAATGTTAGCACTGTTAGGAATGCAGATATGATTTACAAGATCACCCCACAGTCTTCAAACAGGAATCCGTTGTGTTAAAAACATTTTGACCTTTGTGGACTTTGAGTTCTATGCAAGAATAAGAAAAGTGATAACTAAGAGTTTGCATTTTCTAAAGGGTGCCTCAAGTTTAAAAAGGTTGAGAATCCCTGTTTTAAGTCTGTCAGGTCTGCTATAGTACCACAATTTAATTTGAATCTGCTCCTGAACAGTATAGATTCTGCAATGTAGATGGAAACAACTTGCTTCTGCCCATCCCAGGTTCTGTATATTTTCATGCCGATTCTCATATTTGAAATAATCTCCCAACACCTATACTGCTCTAGAGCCCTCAGTGCTCATTTCTTCACTTATCTTCTCAGTCCCCCTCCCACCCGCTTCTAAAGGTATTATGCTAGTTTTATCAATCTCCACAATATGCCCTAATTTTGGAACAAAGTACTTTTGTCCTTTTGTTGTTATAAAGCTGTTATGTGTCCCTACAGGGGTAGAAAGAAGAATGACGGATATGCAGGGGGATACGAAGAGGAGGCAGTGTGGATTTCAGGGGCTACTTTGCACTAAATCAGTCTGCTGTACCGTGAGAATGGCAACCAGGGAGCACTGAAATCCTGATCTTGCCTTTTCTGTGGCCATACCCTAGCCAGCAGATCACTGTATTGTATAAGGCATGTCTGATCCCAGTACCCAGGGAAGATTTTTCTGTAACCAGCTTTAAGACAACTTTTGCACAAGTGGATTTGTGCGAAGTTGCCCTAATGTAGGGAAAAATCTGAAGATATTAATATTGGCTTAAAATACTCAAGTTATTATAAATATTATTCCCTACAGAGCACAGGAAAATAATGAAATAAATTGTCAGCTGTATGACTGACTAACCTTTTTACTTTTATGTTATGACAAGCAGTTGTTTGTAATGACCTCTACTACTTGACCCAGTATGAAATGTAAAGGTTTTTCATGTAGAAACATTTCAATTTGCATGCTTTGCCAAGTAGCAAATTGGGGTGGAAACTGAAGAGACTAAGTAACTGAGTTATGTCAGAGATTTGGGTAGAATCAAAATTCATGCAATCAAAGTTCCTCCAACTTCCTGTTACATATTGATGCATTAGCTAGCTGTTGCTTGAGTTTACATTTCCTATTCCAAAAAAATGAAGTCTTAGAAGCCATATTAGTACATGTATATGATTTTGCTATAAACCGTGTTCATGTGTGCATGTAATCGTGGTATAAATCAGTGAATAATTTTAAATACAAGAATATACGGTGCTACCTGCATTGAAATCTAGCGTGTTCTAGTTTTGCTTCTTTACCTGAATATTTTTTTTTTTTCTTCACAGATTGAAATGCTAAGGAAGAAGGTTCAGGAAAAGGAATTGTTTATAGTACAGCTCTTAGAAAAAATCTCTTTCTTAGAATGTGAAGTAAGTGCCTGAACTTGCAGTAGGCAAGGAAGGATGTTTTGGTTGATATCTTTTACTGGACCAACTTCATGGTTCAGATAGTTAGACAAGCTTTTGAATGCAAAGCAGTCTTTCTTGGGTTTGGAAAAGGAAGCAGCTACAGCATTAGACTTTGAGGCTAAAATTATTTTGATATGTTTTTAGAAGAACTGTTAGCACCAATGTTATCTGCTGTTTTCTTTATGTATATCTGCTGAGCATAGCTGCTGCTGTAATGTAGGGATATAGTTATGACATAATTTTATGAATGCATGTAATAAATAGTCTTCATGTTCACACCTTGAACTTCTGTAACAAACAGTTATTTACCAATATTATAGATGCAGTGAAAAAAAAATCTAGGATTCCAAATCTAGGCTGTAGATTGATTTATATTTTTAGTCAATGTTATTGTTCAGAATTAAGGAAATTTCTAGTATTTTAAATAGGATTCTTGAAATTATTAACTGATGAAGAAAGCCTACTGCTCAATTTCATGTTTAATTAGGAATATAGAAATTATCTTAAAGATATATAATTTGCAAATCCCTGTTTTCCAGAACAAAGAATTACAAGACAAGTTGGACTATTTAATGGAAACTCAGCAAAAGACTAATGTGGAAACCAGAGAGACTGGAGTAGGATGTGATTTTCCACCGAGGTACTGGGTATTCTACCAACTTTACCTTAAAGGGTTTTCTGCAGAAGTTTAGTTTAATCTGATAAGCTGCTTATTAGAAGTCCTGGTAGAGTTTTGACAATAGGTTATAAAACATAATTGCTTGAGAAGGCATCTGCAGCCTAATAGTCAAGTATTTTTTTATTTGGTTGTCTATTTCTTTATAGCATACAGAATGGAAATAATATTTCCCTTTGACTACATTTCTGATGGCCGCAGTGCACATCTCTTTTGGCAAAATGATGGGACATTGCAAACTGCTGGAGTATGCAAGTGCAAAAAGAAGAAAAAAGTGAATTAAGCAGAGTCCACTCCAGACTAAGATTTCCCAGTTACGCAAACATAAAGCATGTCTTGTGATGTCAAAGGGAAAGTTTATTAAAACTGGTGCTGGCAATGCAGCAGGACCTTCCCAGGGGTGATTTAAGTACTCTGGTCTGTGAGGCAGCATTAGAATTCAGTTGGTCCAATGGTCAAATTAACTCCATATTTTGTTTTTATAAAATATGAAGTTGCCACGTTTCCTGTATGAGCATTGGGTAGCTAATATAGGAAATATCTTTTGTTACTTTTGACTACTGTGTGGTGTCAAAGCGCTTCTGAAATCCATTATAATTATAGTACATATTTTTTATGCCATGTGTGCACTGGTAGCCAAATTCTGTCCAAAAACTGACTAATACAGGCTTTGAGTATTGTTTTTGTGTTAGGAGCAGCCTCCTGAAGGCTGAGTAGTAGCAGTAGAGTTCTGTAACTGCTACAGCCCACATTAAGACTGCTGCAATTCTTACACATGCCCCCTGACTCAAAGCGGTAGAGTAGCCAGTGGGTAAGTGTTACCATTCTTCATTTACCTGTGTCCTGTGCACTGAGGTAACAGGTGGCCCAGAGGCCTTCAGGAATACAGACTTACACTCCTGGAATCTTGCCTAGAGGTGCTGCCGCAGAGTCAAGTTAGTTGTACTGTAACCAGGGCTATGTATTTGCATTGAGGGTCTGGGAAGATGCAAATTGCTCCTAGCTATATAGTAAAAAATGAAAGGTAATATTGTCCACGTGTAACAGAGCCACAGAACTGGTTGAATTCTTACCAGAGGTGAACTAATCTGCTGCTATACAGATCCTTTAGCTAGAACTTGGAAGAATGCAAATGATTCAGTAAACCATTATGTCGTATAACTATGGGACTTCTTAATATTTTAAAATAAACCAAATAATTATTTGCTTTGGCCTGGAGCACATTTGACTGGCACGGGTTATGCTATGAAGTTTCAAAGATGATATTCACCATGGCTGAATTCACCTTTTTTGTGATATCTTTGTGCCTCTTTGATTCTGAAAGCAGACTTTCTGTAGCTCTCCGATTTCTTGTTTTTGAGATTTATCTTTGACATCTGTTCAGGTTACATTTTGTGAAACTACATTTTACAGTTAGTAAGAATGCTCCCCTTCCACAACAGTGACAGCGTATCACTTGCCTTTCTACTACAAGACCTCTGCTGATGCTCATTTCCCAAGCTTGCAAGCATATGACATGAGATTTTTAAATACTCTGAAGGATGCTTTGACAAGGTATTTGAAGGGTATCAGATGTATGCTATAGGTTAAAAATAGATTCACTGCATGAGTTTTCAGAGCTAGTATGAATAATAACCTCCAAAATAAGAGTTCTTTGTAGTGAAGTTCACTCTCCTACTGACTGAATGTGTACCTCAAACAAATGCATTGATCCTGGAGAACTGACAGAAAAACCTCTGCTTTTTCTCATGTCTTAATAGCACAGGCATCATCAGCAGAAGAAGTTTTCCTGAAACTTCAAGGCCTGTGAGGATGTACACTCCATTCAAGAGAGTCTTGGAGCATACAGTGAAGAACAGTACATTTTAACCATACCAGTGAATATATTTCTTACAAAGGAGTAAATATCTGAAGCTTGCAGTCTGAAAAGAAGGAACCTACTCAGCCCTAGAGAAGAACAACAACTTCATAGCTGAAGTTGCTACTGACACTAGCTTTTTGCATGAGGGTATATGTGAAGGGGACTGAATGAGCTACCAGTCTGTATTGCTTCTTAAGAAGCTGTGTAGTGCAGTATCTGTTATTTCAAGTACTTTTTAGATGAGACTATTTATGAAGTTGTACAGTTTTTCTGATGGTGTATTGCAATTCTGTTTGTAAAATGAAGCTTTAATTTATTATTTTATTTTCAGTCTAAAATAATTAGGTGTAGAATCTATAATTGTTTTGGGAAAGGGCATCAATTTGAATGCTGTCACTTTCATCAGTGAGAGGACTACCTGTTAAAGAGGTGTATTCAACCAGCCAACCTGTACTGGTATTAACATTCTTTTGAAGAAAGCTTATGGTGAGGTAGCCTTATAACATTGGTAACCTTTAAAGAATGTGATCTGCAAATACTTGCTAGAGAATGTGTTGCTTACTACTCAGAATAGTAAGCATTCAGGCTGCCTCAGTGCTTCAGTGTTTTGCTGGATTAAGACCTTAATTGATGCTACCTTGGGTTGTAACCAACACATTCACAACTAAATATAGGATCAGTAGCAAATCTTATAGTGAAGGCCCTATCATGGGTCATTCTTAGTCCATTTTGCCCCAGAAGGGGGAATGAACTGTAACAACAAAGATTTGCTTTCCATGGCCAGCAATTGTAGGTTTATTCTCTTACCTGTTGCAGGGTTTTGATCCCAAATACTGTTTTTTGGAAAGATTTATTGTCACATGCCCAACTTCAGTGTACTGGCAGAAACAATTACATCTGCTTGTGAATGCTTGGATATTTTTCATGTTTTTTATTTGTAACTTCATAAGAAAACCTTACACTTTTAGTTCCAAATGATGCCTTCTTATAGTTCTATTAAAAGGAGTAAAGACATAATTTTACAAAACAGCTAGTGCTGCATTTGTTTTTAAAAATGTATTTTGTATTGAGGTAAGTATCACTGTGTTAATGTTTGTTGAACAATTAATTTTACAACCAGAAGATGCTAGTTGTACCTTAGAACGTCACAAAATGAACGTTTCCCTCAACCTTTACAATGCTTTTTATAATCAGCACGTATGGCAGGAATTTAGTTAGTAATTAGTGTTCTTATTGAAATAATCAATGGTCTACCCCTCAGAAACCCCTTGCTTACTCTTACGGCATTTTACATTTTTGAATGTTTGTTTAACAACGCTTATTTTTATTTATCCTGAAGCTACACTATTTAACTGGGAAATAAGAGTGTTTCAGAAGACAGCATCACAAGTGCCTGAGTTGATATAGCAACTTTGAAATGCTTTACTTTACACAGTTAAGGTTCTTGCAACCAAAGCAGGGGAATAGAATATAAATCAGGACCTAATCCTGCCTGATCCTATGTGCTGCGTTACACCTCAGTATAATCTTTTTTCCCTCATTTACCTGGACTTTGACTCCTAAGCCATTACAAAAGTTTGTTTTTAGTTTCTGAAAAGTAAAGCCCAATACTATCTATTCTGTTACCTGCAAAATTCAAAGAATATTTTTCAGTCCAAAAAGCAAAGACATGAGTTGGTTCAAACACAATTTAATATCTCCGTATTTGATTATAACTTCCATTGTTATAGAATTTGTTCTTATTTCATTCTTTAAAAAGCAAAAAAAAAAAAACCAAGGAAAACCCAAAACTTAAACTTTGCTGAGTAGATGTTACTTCCTTTGAAAGGAAAATCTGATTTTTGGGGATTGAGGGACAAATTATGATAAAATTAACCTTTTAATAAATGGGTCTACATACATCAGACACTCATCCAGGTGCAAGGGAAGATTTTTAAAACTCTGCTTAGAGTAAAAAGGTGAAGTGCTGCCCCAGTTGACGTGCTGGGTCGTGTTAGATAGTAAGGGTAACACCAAAACCGGTCTTAAAACTGTTTCTCTTAGTGAAGAGACACAGAATCTCTCCTTTGGAAAAGCACCAAAGGGCAGCTACCCTGAATACAGGGGATTATACTCTTTAAAAGAGGTTGCTTTCTACAGGCCCCTGAAATGAGGCATTGCTTTTAAACTCAGAATGAGGGTAAATGTGACCAAATGTTATATGGTTGCACATCTTCAAAACAACCAAAGAGTAAGGGAAGTTGTGGTTTTTACTTTAAGTGGAGAATTCCATGAATGAAGTGCTGATGTTTTAGATGTGTCATCCTGAAAATGTAACTGGACTATAACCTAATAATTCCCAGACAGTTTGAAGCTTGTCAGAATTATAATTCAGAATTTGTTGAAGGTAAATTATTGGTAGAATATTAAAATATACAAACTACAAAGATTATAGGGAATGACTTTGCTTACCCAATGCAAATATGACATGCTGGCCTAGTGCATGTTATCATGACTCCCTCTAGTGCTGTGTATCTGTAACTTCAGATTACTTAATAGCTTATTCTCCTGAGGTGAAAGATTTTAGGATTGATTTCCCCACTCTTGATTCTGGTGCCTGTCTTGAGTATGCAGCTACGTTTCATTATTATGAGTACCTCTTGCCATCTTAGATGTCAAGATGGCATCACTAGGCCTTGGGGAATTTGTGTTGATCCTGTAATGAGGTTGGTTTATAATAATGGAAACTAACACTGGACTTTCGGGTGTTTGTATGAAGTGCAGGTTAAAAGATGAGGGAAAAGGGCACCATTATAACAACAAGTTAACCTTAAACTTTAATTATTTTAATATAAATACAACTGGAGCCAATGCAGTCACACAGGCTAGGGTTCAGAAACAGTGAGCAAATATTACAAGTTTTGTGTGGCAAATAGCATGTGAATAGGGACAGTGAGGGGGACTGGAAGAGTATTTTAATATGGATTTCAAAAGGAAATTGAATATACTTTCCAAAGGCTCAAAAGAACCTCTTGAGGAAAGGCTGTGCAAGTCTCATTAATTCTGAGTGTAGAAAAAGTTTATCCTCTGAAGCTGACAAACCACTAAAACTGCAAAATAGTAAGTGGAACTTGATTCTTTCCTGTAGAAAGTAAATAAATAGTAAATTGTCATATAGAGTATGATGACACCTGGGTTTCATCTCAGAGGAAGACTGAAAAAAAACTATTCCTTAGTTAAAAAATCCTGATTGGTGATGTATTGTCTAAAAATCACTGATAGAGACAAGAGGTTTTTTTATAATTTACTGTTGTAGCTATGTGTCTACTGTTTGGTCTTGGCTTGGGGATATATGGAAGTAGGATAAGGAGAGAGAAAATATACTTATAAAATACAATGCGCATCATGCCTTGTTGAAAAGTTTAGGACTGAATCCTCAGCTTGTGTAAATTTAGCATTCCTCCATTTAGTCAAGGTGTAAAAATGTTTTTGCAATTTAGCATAACTTTTTGTCAACTTTAGATTTAATGAGTTTCTTAACACTAGAAGTTGGGAGGAGTTGTTCTGGATTAGTCAGCAGGAACCACAGAGTTAGGTCACATAAAATGCACGGTGTATTTAAAGAATAAATTATGTGTAATTTTACACTGTCGTGATAAGTGTCCAAAGCTCATGTTGTTCTGTAAATTAATTCCAGAATGTTAACTCTGTATTTAACCCTGAAAAAGAGTTTGGGATGTAACTCGCATATATGGTGTATAAAGAATAAGGTTCCTTTGTATATTTTATTATATATTGTATGTAGGATTTGGAAGGAATAAGCTGTAATAAATATTAAGCATGTGTTTTCTAATGAATGTTGTTGTTCTGCTTTAAGATGAATTTACTCTAAAAATCATAGAGACAGCTTAATCCTATGATTTTTTTTTGTAGGGTCAGAACATATGAATTTGGAAGTGATTTGTCTGACTCTTCAACTTTCTTCTCAGTGTTTCCTTTGGCAGATACTCTCTTGAGAACCAGGAAGACACTTCCTTGTTAAGACTGTTCTGGAGCCAAATAACAAAAAAAAAGTTGAAGATCACTCAGGGGCAGGATAGGAAAGGTAGAACCATTGGTTTATTTTGGATAAACAAGAATAGTGTACCTTTTATCTCTTGTCCCTCGAACAGCCTGTTTTGAAAACCAGCTACAGTCTAAAAACCATGCTACTATTTAAACCAGAGCTAGCTGTAGACACATGTCCAAGTATATAGGGGATCATGATCCAGTGACTTCAGTAGAATTATACCACATCTCATAACTAGTTTCATAACTAAAATTGCATTATCAATCAGAATTTATCTTAAGAAAACCACCTTTGTGTACAGTTAAGGAGTCTCACTTAGTTGAAGCAAGAGGAAAGATTAGAACCAAGGACTAACCAACCAACACTAGCCATATATATATATATATGCCCCCCACCACCCCACGCCTCTGGCTGAGGAGCCTCAGAAGTCCTGCCCCTCCCCTTAGATTGGCAGGTGGCCATCTGTCTATCTCTGGGGAGAGCTGGGACTTTGGGGCCCCTCAGCCAATCTCTCCCCTTTCCCCCGTACTCCAGGATGTCAGGGCTTCCCACTCTCTTCTGTTTGGAGCTGCCTTTTTCCCCCTTCCCTGCCCCCAACTATCCCACTGCCATTTTCTTGCTTTATCATGGTCCCCACACTTTTTTGTGAGGGACCCACCAAATTTGTGGTTTCTGTGAAATCATGAATTTGGTAAGTTCCTATGATAATCAACATTGTTTTGAGTTTACAATAATAACTTAGGAAAGCAAAGGTTAATTGCTTAACTTAATGCTTTTACATATGTGTATTTCCAGTGCCTTTTGGTGCACCCTGGACTTGGTTGTGGGAGAAGTGTTGGATAAAATACTAGTATCAGAAGTGTTTATTGCTTTAAAACTTTCATTAATTCTTTGGTTTTCATATTGCTGAGTTTTTTGGTTCCTAATATTTTAAAATGATGCTCCCCAAACTTTTCCTCAGCATGGCCCCTCATTCCCATGTGACCATTTGGGATGGGGACCCACAGTTTGGGAACAGCTGTTTTAAAACCTATTTTGGAGTTGTTATGGGTGGATGGGTGAAGTGGATAGAATGGAGTATACAAGCTGGCGTGGTATGTGGCTTTTCCATAAGCCTGCAAGCTTATGCAGGGGGCTCTTCCATGACTGCAGGGACACACAGAAGCAGAGATGTGAACTACTCAGATCCCCACTGCACGCATCTAATTTTAAGAATATAAATAATTCCCATTACTGTTCTGCAAAGCAATTTTTGCATCTGGGTAGTAAACATGTATGTTTAAGTGCGTTGCTGGGTCATGCCCTCACCCCAAACATCAGCCCACTGGTGAAATTATAGGACAAGAAGATAATAAAGAAAAAAGTGGTGTTAAATAAAACATGGTAAATATGAAAATGATTGGAGGAAAAGAGCTTTATAGCAGATGATGAAGAAAAAAATAATTAAGAGCAAGTACTCAAATTATGCAATACTTACAAGCCTTTGAGTCCCTGCTCTGTAAAGTCAGAAGTGGCAAGGTATGATATTTAATTGTAATTATTCCCCAAATGTATTAGGATAAAGCTATAGGTTTAAGGATCTGAGTGACTGATTATAGCTTTTTCTCTTTTTTTCTTTCTTTAAGAAAATTAAAACAATTCTATTATAAAACTGCACCCTACTGACAAATTTGAGGTTTTCTTCAATTTCTCCAAATGGAATGAAAATGTTAAATGAATATCTAACTGAAAATCATGTTTCACTCTGGTATTTTAGAAGGAAAAAAAACACTTTGTTTTCTTTTTGTTTGTTTGTTTTGTTTCTAGGTTTTGAGTTGTCCCCCTTTACCTATTTTAGTTTAGCTCAAAGTGGTGTTTTTATATTGGTGTCTGAACCTGGGGCTATCTCAGTCTTTCTCTCTCTTCTGTTTTCTATTTGGGAATGGTTAAAGTATGTGAAAACATTTTTTTTCCACCACTCATACATCTTTTATCTCCATTTTTCCCCCCAGCAAAAATGAATTTTATGGGGAACTCTTAAAAAAAATAAAAATAAAAAAAATAAAAATCACAATTCTTTTCTAAAATTGCAACAAATCAGAACCGCAGTCTGTATTCGTGACAGTGTGACCTAAACTACATACATGGCCATGACAAATAATAAACAGGAAAGGCAAAAAGTGGAGGTGGGGAGAAGGAGGGATAGAAGAGAAGTGTGCAAAGGGTAATACTTGCCAGAACATTCTAAAAAATCTTTCCAAATTGTATTACACTTCTCAAAACAGTTATGTCTGCTTGTTTTTTCTCCATGGATGCTGGTTGTTCTATTTCATCATACCAGGACTGATAATAGGGTATGACCAAATATGTAACCATGCAAGGCTTCCAATCTATTACATCTCCACCACACATGTGCTGGCACAATATGTACTTTTTTTTAAGTTTAAGGGGAGCCCAGTGAAGATGAAAATTATCTTTTGCTGTACAATTCTAAAATGAATTGTAGATATCTGAATATTCTGAACTTCGGATTTCCGCTGCGATTCTGTCCTCTAGATACCTAAGTCTTGATTCCACTTGAGTCTTAAATTGTTTGCATCAGGTCTGTTATATGATATTACATATTCATAGAGTGATGCCACAGAGTGGGGAAGAGAAGCAAGTTTCAAAGCTAAAATTAGTACTGTATTTATTCAAATCCAAGATGAGGGCATTTTTTCCCCCTTATTCAACATGGGGAGGAAAAAAAGGCTTGTCCTGGATTCCCGTACCAGCCTCGGGGCAGGTGGCAGCCACTGCTGTAGCGGTTACCTGTGGTGGCCAGAACCAGAGCCTGAGCTACTGCCACCACTGCTGCCTTCCCAGTATCAGGGCTGGGGTCAGAGCCACCACCGTTCCCTGGCTGGCCAGAGTTGGAGTTGCTGCCACCACTGCTGTTGCTACCACCTGTAAGTGCCTGTTCAATTTCCATCCATGCAGGACAGTTACCAGTTATATCGATCATCTAGAATAGTTGGGCTCACTTGGAAGGCACTGTGCTATTATCAAACGCGGCTTTTATCTTCCAAGCCTGTTTCAACTAGTAGTTGCATCTTTTTTTAAAATCAAAGTTCAGGGCTTTTCCTTCAGAATCCTATTAAACAGTCTGTTGGTTTTATCAAAATAGAACTGATAGGTTATGTAATAAATAAATATTGCAAGGTGAGTTAATACATTTATTTTTAAAAAAGTAATATGTTCCCACAAGGATATTGCCAAAAAGCTCACATTTTGTAATACAATACTGGGAATCTTCTTAAAGGTTTGGTAGATACTAAAATATCCAAGAATATTAATGTTACTATCTAAATAAGTGATGTGCTCAAGTTGCCACTTAACCTGTTATTTACTAAACAGTATTATCTTTTAGAAGACAGAAACAGGAAAATAGTCTATGGAGAAAAAATGTTTTTGCTTTCCAAAAATCCAAATGAAATTTCACTTTTAGTTTTTTGGGGTTTTTTTTGTTTTTTGTTTATACCTTCATTGCTGTAGTCTTTTTGCTCTGTGCCCTCAACACTAACTTTGTTATGTGAATAAAACCCTTTCATTTAGTACTTTTTACAAGTATGAAACATTCAAATATACAAGTATCTACTGTAATAGAATGACTGGTTTTATCAAATAACACAGATGAGGAGGATATAATGCCTAACCACCTCAAAGTCCAGCCCTCTATTCCTTTGCCCTGCCCCAATATTAAAAAGAATAATTTTCCTTTTTTTCTTCTTTGCTATGTTTTTTTTTCCCCTCTTCACCTTTTCATTAATTTTTTTTTTTACCAAAATAGCTGATTTTCTTCTCTGCCACTGTTACCTACATTTTCTTGTAGGTTCTATGATATTTACTATACACATAATACTGGATTGCATAGCAACTGGCATAAAACCACCGAGGAATAAATTACATTTGACTTCAGATATGACAGAGAACAGCCTATTGCTATTTATCAGCTTTTATTAGCTACCCCTCTTTCCCTGAGAGAATGGCCAAAGTGAGGAGCATGGTAAAGTTTACTACATCAAAAAACAAAGGGACCAATTCTGTAAAGGAGCTCAGATAGGTGCTGAATGAAGTGTTCAAGAAAATACCATAGGGACAGAAGAAAAAGTATCCCCTTAGTGCAGAAGCAAAGTATCCAGTATAACACTGGCTGTTTTTGAGAATTCACATGCTGTACAACAGGGATTGTCAACCAGGAATCCACGTACCCCTAGGAGTACTTGGGAAGGCCCTAGGGGATGTATGCAGGTGGGTGGGGGTGGAGCGCCACCATCCACCACCCCTTGACATTGCCTCTCAGAAGAAGGGCCAGAGTGGGGTAAGGGCAGTGATGCCCCTCTGCGGGCTGAATAGGTACTGCCTGGCTGGCTGGATCGGGGGGGACTTGCACATGGCAGCCGCCACCACCACCCTGCACTACCACTGCTCTAGGTTTGGCTGCGTGCCCCACCCCCCTAGCTCTGCATCTGGCCAACCAGACGTACACTTACTAAAAAAGTCTGAAAACCCCTGCTGTACAACATAAAGATGGAATAAAAGCAAACGCACAAGATTAAAGACCCAGTCCTAGGAGTCAATTAAACAACTCTTTCATATGGCCTTAGATACCAACTTCCAAATCTATGACCCACTATTTGGTATTATCACTCACCATGTAGATGCCATCTGCCCTGTCTGGGCATTTGTAAAGACTGCAGGTTTCTATTAAGTGCTGTGCTATTTCAAATGGCAAAATTTGATATCTTCCGTGTTTCGGGGGTGTTGGTTGTAGCCATGTTGGTCTAAGGACATACGCAGACGTTTTTTTGGGTAAATGTGATATCATTTATTAGATCAACTAAATAGTTGGAAAAAATGTTCTTTGCAAGCTTTTAGGCACAAACGCCCTTCTTCAGGCATGGGTAGAGTCTGCTGCAGTTTTGTGTCCTGGATGAAATAGAAACCAATATGCAAAATGTAGGTCTGTGAAAATACAAATGCATGGCAGTGGAGAGAAAGGGAAGACGAATTCCTCAAGAACTTCACCATCAAACACATGCTATACCCAAAATATATAGTTGACATCTTCATCATTTGGACCCAAAACCTCCGATCTGATTGATTTCCATCACAAATTCAATCATCATCATCCCTCCATAAGACTCTCTCTTGAATACTCCAGCACCAACAGTTCCTTTTTAGACACTGTGATCACTATCTAGAATGGTAAAATGAATTGCCATGTACAAGAAAACCACAGACCAACATGCATAGCTGCATGGAACCAGCAATCGCCCCTAACACACCAATAAAACTGTAATGTATGGCCAAGCTCTCCAATACCACCAAATCTGCAGTGAGGAGAACACCCATGATTGTCACCTCACAAAGAGTTTTCGCTCAGCAAGGACTCTTCTCCAGAAAGATCTATCGCACTTTTGAAAGAGCCACCTGGATACCATGTGGAGAACTGCCGCAGTGCGAAAAGAAAATCCTCACAAATCACACACCATTCATTATGACTTACCATCCCTCCTTGGAACGTATACAAAAAATCTTCAAACAATTGCAAACCATACTAGAAGACTACCCAATTCTTAAAGAGATCTTCCCAGAACCACCCATCCCACCCATCCTACCCTTAACAAGCACTGAACCTCACCAATCTCATTGCTAGAAGCAGACTTCCTATGGCCCAAGATGCTTTGAATGGATCCAGACCATGCCAAGACAAGAAATGTAAAATCTACTAAGGCATCTCTACCACTTCCACAATAACTATACCCCATAACAGAACCATCACCTTTCCTAGATCTTACATCTGCACCTCCAGAAATGTAATATAGCTCATCCAGTGCACTAAATGTATGTAGGAGAAACTGAACAACAAGTGTGTACCAGAATGAATGCACACTGAAAATCTATCAAAGGCAAAAATCCTCAATTATCTCTGGGTGCACATTCTCACAAGACAACCACTGTCTCTCCAGTCTCTCTGTTCTAATCCTCAAACAGAATTTACAAAACTCCTTTCATCGATGAGCCTACAAACTTCATAAGTCTACTGGACACAAAAAAACCATGGACTAAATACAGACATTGGATTTATGGCACATTATAATCGGCCTGCCATCTAATAACCCCAGGTAACGTCTCTACATTTCACCAGCTACGTTATAGCACCAGGTCAACATTTCCCGCCTTCTTCCCCCACCTCTACCTGTCTCGCACCTATTGTCTCCCATGGCCTCTAATCCTCACTACCATACATCTGCATTTTCACAGACCTGCATTTTGCATATTGGCTTCTATTCCATCCAGGAGAACACAAAACAGCAGCAGACCCCCCCGATGACTGAAGAAGGATGTTTGTGTCCAAAAGCTTGCAACAAACAATTTTTTCCAACTACTTAGTTGGTCTAATAAAAGATATCACATTTACCCAAAGAACCTTGTACTATTTGTTGAATACCACGTTCATACAGTGCACTGTCCAAGATGTTCATCTTGTAAAACTCTTGTTTTGAAGCATCTGTATCCAGATTTCAGGCTGTTCAGCTGGACCTATGCTTCCCTGTCACAGTTGTGCCCAATGAAGGACTTGTTTGGTGTTGGAATAAAGCACTGTAGGAACAGTTCTGATCTTTCCCATTGTTGCTACCCACAGGTTGGGTTCAGCATCCCCAATCTCTTCCAGGAGTTTATGGGCTTCATGTATAAATGGTTTATGACTTTTAAGCCTTCATCTGTTCAGGTCTTCAGCTAACAGTTGATGGAGCAGGTGATTTTTGTCATCTCTTGCTTCTATTGCCAGTAATGATGTTAGGGTCTGTTGTCTTATCACTTGGTGTAATGCCTGAGACTATGAGAAGTACATGTGTGTGTGTAAGTTGTGCAGTGTTGTGTATGTCAGGTCACTCACTACATATAGTGTCAAGGTTTTTTGTGTGGCAAGTATTAAGCCATACAAGAACACGGTATTCTGCTGGGGCATATACAGTGTGAGTAGAGGTGCACTGATACATTGGTCCCATATCAGATTGGCACCAATATGATGAAAATTGAGAGTATCAGCAATTAGCATTTTTTTTGTTTGATGCGGCCGATAAATGGTGTGCGTGTGTGCATGTGCGTGTGTGCGCGCGCAGTCTCAAGCACAGCAGGTGGGTAGCCAGGACCACAGAGAGCAGCTGGGTCTGGCTGATAAATCTGTTACAGGGAGAAGGGAAGGGGTATGGGGAGGGCAGATAGAGGCCTCCACAGTGAGGGAGGGAGTGGGGCTGGGGCAGGGGCAAGCACTGCTTGGGCAGGGCACAGGACAGAGCTGTGGCTCATCCAGGGGGCATGGGGAGGGGTGAGTGGCAGCTCCTGCCATAGCATGCACCCCAGGAGGTGTGGGCCCCTAGATTTGCGCATGGGGTGGGGTAGGCTGCCACTGCAGGTTGGGGCTAGGGACAGTGCCAGGCTCTTCCCAGTGGGGGTAGGCACGACTGGGCTGCGCTTAAGACAGGAAGCTGGGAGGGAAGGTTGGGCAGGCTAGAGCCACCTCAAAATCCACTCTAGTCCCCCCTCCCAGCAGCGCCACTGCCCACCCCAAGTGCACCTCATCCATGCAGGCAACAGGACTGATTGGAACCCCTCACAAACTCATTTAACTTGGCTTTTCTCACCCAGATCATGGTATTTTTTTCATGGGGAGCTGCCTACTTGATTAATCTCATTTCCCCTGGCCCTCAGCTTTTCAATTTACCTTCCAGCTGAGCAAACAAAGGAGCGAGTAGCCATTTTAACATGTTTCCTCCCTCTGTCCCTCTAGGGTGGGCCCTCAGTTCATCCTGTTCATGAAACAACTGTTTTAACAATCTCTGGGAAATGTGTCTCTTTGCTATTACTTGGACCAAGAAGCCACAATTCAGATAGACTTTAAAAGACCCAACTCTACTGCCTGTGACATGCTGTTCAGCTAATGACTTTATTATTGTTTCTACTAGATGGAAACAGCCTCTAAGACACTTAATGTCCCAGCTTGTCCTTTGGCTATATTCTCTTCTTCTATCTGTGGTCTTTTGCGTTTCTTCCCCACTTTTTTACGAGTGTTTACATGTCTAATTTTGCACAATTTATGATATGGAAGGTTCCACTCTGCACTACAAGGCCACAAAAGGGCAACCGGCTCTAACCTCTGCAACCTTGACCTAGAAGTAGCCTCCCATGTCCAGTTTGTGATGGATAAGGGAAAGTAGATCCAACAATCCAGCCTGACCCCATCTCAGCTTTACTCTTTATACTGCTAAACACTGCTTATATAGGGAAATATAAGGACCTAGTCCCTGGGATGTGCCATGGACTCAACTGTGATCAGACACTCCTGATTTAACCCCTAAACAGCAGAGCCACACTTATCCTACTACTACATATGAGAAGCTGAAGACATGCAGCAGGGTTTGTCCTTAAAGAATCACAACTTTGCCCATACTGCACGTTGGTGGCTGTTTTGGTCTAAACCAGCAAAAGTCATTCATGGTGCATGGTGCTCAAAGCAAGCACCTGCACCCTGTCCCAGTACTGTAGTTGCTAAGCTTTGGGAGTGGATTCAGTGGTGGTGGCAGTAGTAGTAATATCATCTGAAGCCATCTGGGCCTATCCTCATGAGGTTCAGTTTATTACTTGTCATGGGTGGATCCAGGATTTTGAAAAAGCAGGGTGCAGATGGTGTGGTGTATCATCACTTTGAACACATTTTTCTCCAGTTAAAAGAGAAACTCAATGCTTTACTAACAGGCATGGGGTGGGGTAGGCTAGCAATATTTTATTCTGTTTCCGATCAAAGCAAAAATAAATATAACAGGCACTAAATTTGCTACTAGTTTACATCTATTAAAAAAACAGAACAAACTAGGCAAAAGTTAGTCAAAATAGTGGAAAGATACTGTCATTAGTGCTATACCCATTATTGTTCAGGCCCCCTCTACAAGTTCAGGTAAAGGCATGACTGAGTCTAACGTGTGATCTGCACAATCACATTTCCTGCCATGCCATGTGTGTGGTAGGAGGCGAGATTGTGAGATTGTGCACTAAATCCAATTGTACCTCATTGCAATGTAAGGCCAGCCTGATAGTGGGCTTCCAGCCATAGAGGCCACATGCACCCAGGATCCACAGACCCCACAATGGGGCCCTGGGTCCCAGCTGTGGGAGTCACAGCTGGGACCCAGAGAGCTGTGAGCTGCAGGGTCTCTCGTCCCAGGGGTGCATGAGGCACAGCTGGGGCCTAGAGGCCCACTTGGGTCCAAGGGTTTCCTGTGTCCTCAGGCTTAGGGATCCTGGAAGCTGCAATCCTCAAGGCTTGGGTGTTGCACCACTGGCCACAGGGGAGCCCCTGTTACACATGCAAATTAAAGCTCAATAGCAACCAGGTACATATTTGTGAGGACTAACTTTACAGCTGGCTAGAGCTTTGTATCCTGTGACAGTTACTTTGCAGGTGGAGCTGGTCTCCAGGCAACTGCAACGAACTCATTAAGTGCCAGAAAAGGGGAACACCAGAGACTCGTTGACAGGGGGAGCAGAGCAGACCTAAGGGGAAGGATCGTGGGGGGAGTTGTTCGCACCTCTGGAGTGGGGAGAGATTAGCAGGAATTGGGGGCGGGGAGGAGGGGGCTGTGACGCGAGCGGCCGCCGTGGCGGGGGGGCGGGGCGACTTGCCGCAGAGTCCCGCCCCGCCTCGCCCCGCCCTCGCGCCTTGGCATAAGTGTGGCCCCTCGGCTCTGCCGTCGTTTCCGGAAGTATGGTGGCTTCCTGTGGGTGGCGGAAGTTGGGAGTTGTGTGGTGGAGCCGGCTCCGGGCTGCTGTCCCCTGTGACATGCGGCCTCGTCCCGCGGTATGTCGGCGCCGCCCAGCGGCAGCGGGGCCCTGCATGGCCGCAGCCTCCCGGAGCTGCGGGACATGCTGCGGCGCCAGCAGCGACTGCTGGCGGATCGGTGAGCGCGGGGCGAGGCAAGGCAGGGCAGGGCAGGGGGGCGTCCGGCTGCCGGGCCCTGGTCCGCGGTGGAGGCGGTGCCCCCGGGAGCGGGGGAGGAAGGAGCGGGCCCCGCGCGGCGATGCGGCCTCCAGCTGTCCTCCCCCCCCCAGCCCTTTGTGAGGGGTCTGGTTGCCCGGCGCCGCCTCGGCTGCCCCAGGCGGTCGTGGATGTGTCAGGCTGCAGGGGACCAGTTCACCTCCTGCTCTGGCAGCATCACTGCTTTCCAAGCCAGCCCATAGAAACTGCAGAAGGAGCTTGGGGAGCTGGGGCCCAGCTAGCCTGGAGTATAAGTGGTCTCTTTCCTCAGTCCTCTCTCACGCTGGCAATGAAAAATTGCTGCCCTGCCCCAGGTACGGTTATGGCTGTCCTCTCTAGTGCTGTGCCCCATGGGTGTTGGACTGGTCCCTGGCTGCAGTGATTTAAGGGTGCAGCCACTACTTGGGCTTCAGCTCAAGACAGTTTTGCTTGGAAAAACACTTTAATGCTAGCCTAATTATTTTGCCCAGGGAGCTGGCACATGTTCCTTTGCTGGGATAACATGTATTTACACCAGAAGGGTTTGCTGGCCTGGCCTCTCTCTTCTGGTATAGGGCAGGCTACACAGATGGACTTAATCATGCTTGACTTGATTTCTCTGTGGAGTCTGTTTAAATAACTCATCCTTTGGCACAAGTTACCACTGAGTATTAAATCAGTGTTATCAAAATCTCAGCATTTCAGCTCCTTGCCACACTCTCCCAAAAGTGCTTCTGTAATTAGTTTGCTACTAATAGGTTTGTTAGCACAATCCAAATGCATGGAGTCTGGTCCAGGGTGTCAGGATTGCAGTTGAAGTGACTTATTTAGCTTGTACATAAACTGATAGTTTTGCCACCCAAGGTAACTATAGCACACTTCAGTTCAGTCTTGTATTTCTCTTTTGACACATCTGACTTTAAGTCATTATAAAAAATGCATGCCACTTGTAAACAAAAAAATGTAATGGTTTCTAGTGGTGTGGGAAAACTATTTACTATCTCAAAGCGATGAATCTTTAAGGTTACAGACTTCACAGACATGCAGTTGTTAGTATTGTAATGTTTTCAGAGAAACACAAAAGTTATACTATGTTTCTATGAAGCCATTGGCTTCATCCAACTGATATTACATACATGTATGCCAGAAGTGTTTTGTTCAGTCATCACAACTTTTTTCTTATGTTTTTAGGAAGTTTATTAATAGACTCTCAGACAAGGGGAAAAAGATCTCCGATTTTGCTGAAAAGCTCAAACATGTTATTGCACAAGAGGAAGTAGTAATGAGGACAACCGAACTGCTGTCTCCTGTGAGATTGGAGTTCCAGGCAAGACGAGGCAAAACTAATACAAGCAAGCTAAATGAGAACAAATTGATAAATGAAGCATTTGCAGCCGTTAATAAGAACTCTTCTATTAATGTAAATGGATCCAAGGTGGTGTTGCAAAACCAGGAAGCTGAACTTGCCAGGCAAAGACTCACAGATGCAGCTTCTGCAAATGAGAAGGGTCATGGGAAAAATGATGAAATCAAAAGCTCTGTAGAAAGCCCAACAAAAGTCCCACTTGGAAGTGAAATCAGGCCACAGTCATCCACAGCCAGCCTGCTGAAAACTGATAAACAGATATCTCTAAGTAGTTCTGTGGCTGGTACAGAAGGTGCTGCAGAGACATTAGGCAACAGTGGCAGTGCATTAGTTGATGCCTTTCGAAGTTTCACAATTGTATATGGGGATAACAGTGAAGGAACATCAGAAAAAGAACGGCATGTTTCTGCAGTTAAGGAAAATCCCTTTGGAAGCCTGCATACCAAACTGCCCAAAAAGTTGCATTACATTGAAATTCTTGAGTCAAGAGCCAAGAACCCAGTAGCTAAAAAACCTAAGTTTAAAACAAACATGTAAGTAATTTAATCAAAACTAGCACTAGTATTTTAAAAAAAAAAAAAAGGGGGGGGGGTGGGGTGTTGCTCCTGCCACTGTATACTGTTTGTCCAGGAGCCACTGGTCCAGTGCTGCCTATTTGTTCAGTGGCTCTTGCTGCTGCTCCCACCACTCATCTGGGGGTGGGGGTGCAGCCAGGGCATGTGCCCTCAAATCAGGGCAGGGCAGGAAGAACCCCACGCAGTCCTGGCCCCAGCCTGCCCCATCCTGGACAAGCAGCAGCAGTGGTGGGAGCCGCTGGATGAGCAGACAAGCACTGGACCAGTGGCTCCTGGAAGAGTAGTACTCAGCAGTGGGAGCCACCCCCTTCCCTCTCCTTCCACCCCACCAGACTTACCAGCTGTGTACAGCTTTAAGCTGTGGGGCTGTACATGAGGATTTAATGGGCCAAATTAATTGGTCACATTAGGCAGATTTCTGATCAATTTTCTTTATGTTGGTGCTGATCTGGACTGATGTATTGGTGCACCTAATTATTTTTGTCCTGGCTACAAAGCAATTGCTCAATTAACGAATCTTCAGGTTTACTTTTAAAGTGTGATAGCAGGTGGTCATCTTTCAGGATTGCTCAGACTCTAGATTTCTGTTAACAGAGGTCATTGTTACTATTTTAGACAACCAGAGCTCTACTTGCACACCTGACAGCAACAGGTCAGAGTCCACTTACTGAAATGTCTTTGTTGTTTGTCAAGAGTAACAAACTTGTGGTAATGATACCTCCTCTTTCCCCATTAACTTGCAATACTAGTTCTGATAGGACTGAGTTTGGTAGCTTTACTAAATGTATTGTGCTAAGGACTCTTAACCAGAGTGCCACAGTGCTGCAGGGTATCATATAAATGTTAGCATTATTAAGTTTACAAATGTAATTCAGAAGAAAAACCAATTGCAAATAGAAATCTGTAGTTGTGGTTCTTATGAATTCTTTGCACAGAAAAACTTCCATTTTTCTGTGAGCAAGAAAAGCATGAAAACTAATAGCTAGCATTCTCCTGCAGTTGCCTCTAGTCTACAAAGGTTGAGAACTACAATATTATACTATGTGTAGGAGAAGAACTGTTATAATGCATATCTATAATTGAGGAGAGGACCATAATCTAGGTAAGACTTAGACAAAGGATATGGAAGTACAAGACTGTCAGCCATCTAAAAGCACTTACTTTTCTATGGAGTGAAAACTTTAGGTAACTAGAAGAAAGCAGTAAGGAGAGTAGCTGGGCTAGGGAGATGTGGTGTGACTAGAGCTATTCTTTTACAGTTGTACTAGAAATTCATGTGTGCAAAGAGATTATACTTAAGGCATGATTCTGCTAGAGCAGTTTCTGAAATATGTTCTCGATTCCAGCAAAAGCTTTAATAGAAATTGGTGGTATTTTGTATAGGTTGGTACCAACGTAGGACTTCTAAAGTCTAATTCCAGGTACAGTAGTGCCTCCCTGTGCAGCACTGGAAAGATTACTTAACCCCTAGGTTATTTTCCTGCATTAATAAAACAGGTTGTATTCATTTATTGATGCACTGTGGAAATTAGTTAGCTTTTTTCCAAAAAAAAAAAAAAAGTGCTTTATAGCTTACTAGTTTATGTGGTCTCATTTAGAGATTAGAACAGTTCATCTGTTGATACCACACGCTCTTTATTTCTATGGGGCCAACTTGCTCCACAGGGTGCAACCAATCATAAATCATTACACAAACAAAGACATCAATAGTAAAGAGTCAACCCTTGCCCTACAGTCCTGTCTCAGATATGGAGTGAATGTTCTGGCTCAGTGCTGAAGTCTCTGTCTCCCAGCCTTTTCTCTTTTCTAGCTCTTGCCCCTAGGAGCTTTTAACTTCCTCTTAATCAGCCAGTTATCCTCATCAGCTGTCCAGTCCTAGGCAGGCATACAGTCTTACCTTACCACCTGCAACATCTCTGCCAGCCTGCAAGAAACCTGTGGTTTCTCAGATTTTTCTCTTTTAAAATAGAAAACCTTTGCTTTTTTTCATGCAAATGGAGAAACCCCAAATCCCTGCTGATTTAGCTGCTTAGTCCTCCCAAGCAGGCATGCAGTCTTGCTTTACCACCTGCATCTGGGCTGCAGCCTGTCACCTTAGGCAGGCATGTAGTCTTGCTTTACTGTCTGCAGCTGAGCTGCAGTCTCTGCTACATATAGCCTACCCCAACCTGCTACAGAGCCCATTTAATTTTTGTTAGTCTTTCAGTATTATAAACCACTGTTTCTAGACCTATGAAGCTTTATTGAACTGCACTGCAAATATGGATCACAGCTTCACATTTGTTTTGCTTCTAGATTACTGTCTGAGTTAAGTGGGTCATCTCAAGGTTCGTCACCTGATCATTCACCTGGAGGTCCTGGGTCTCCAATTTCTGCTGAAGAAAGACGACTCCGAGATAAGAAACACTTGAATGATGTCACAGCAGCCCGGTTGCCACCACTACACCATGTGCCTACTCGGTTGTTATCCATAGAAGAATCCATAGCAATTCAGATAAAACAAAAAGAAGCTTATGAGGTATGAGTTGATGTTAATATTTGGTCTAGAAAATAACTGTCTTTTGACAGCTAAAGTATAAAAGTGACACCTTTTGATACCAGTACACTAACTGAGACTCCCCTTGTTCATGTTACATGCACTTTTTTCTATAACCATGTTCTCAGATTAATTTTTTTAGAGCTGTTTATTAAGCAGCAAATTCTCTGTATGTAGTAATGATAAATTCAGTGCAATTTCAGCTCTACCTTCTAGTTTGTATATCCCTCTAACAAAAGTACTAGTTGCTGAAGTTCTGTTTTTTGAGATCAAAACTCATATGGATGATAACCAAAAGAATATCTGACATTTAAAATGTGGAAGTAGCTATAGTTATTTGCTGGTACACCTTATAAAGTCTTTTTAGTTTTGGGCCACTTAACTTCAGCATGTTGCTTGTTTTAATATTTTATGAACACTTGCTAATTAATCTTCTGATTGATACATTTGAGAAACTGCAATCAAAGTAGTTATTGGAGTAGCAACAGGCCTCAGTTTCCAGTAAAACTGTTCTTTCCAGTTAGCAATGCATCTAAGCAGGATAATTACATATGTGGGCCAGATATTTCTCTGTTAAAGTTTATTGGGCAAACTTCTACTAGCATTGGATTTTCTCTGAGAAGAGCAGCAGGGAGCTGCTGCTCATACTTTAAAAAAAGAAAGAAAAAGGAGGAAAAAAAAAAAAAGAGAACAACAGAAAAATGTGAAAATATTTATTTTTAATTTGGTGGAGTGATGTGTGTTAATTTTTTTTAAACTTCTTTTCCCCCAGCAGATATCCTTAGAATTGCAGAGTTTAACCCCAGAAGTAAGCATAATTGAGAGTTACGGGGATTTTGATGACGCTTTCTTCTAGTTGCATTTTGACATCCAAACTAAAATGACAAACTTTTAAGTTTTAGTTTAACTTGTTTGTGTTTTTCATTGTGGTCTTCTTGTGGTGTTTTATTTTAGGAGATGCAAGCCAAACTTGCAGCACAAAAGCTGGCAGAGAGATTGAATATTAAAATGGTCAAGTATGAACCAGAGGGAGAGGCATCAAAACAGTACAGAGAAGTGTGGGATGAAGAAGACTGCTTTTCAACAGAAGACTGAGTTTGCAAAAGAATACATAACAGTGGACTGGGTGGGGGGGAAAGGCCTTGTACCACAGTTTTAAACCTGGATGACCAGTATTCTTTGCCATATAGGTTGCTCTGTTTTTGCTGGAGGAGCTATAACACTGCAGTTCCAGAAGGCAGTAATTGATTTTTTTGAATACAAATGAGAGTGGTGAGTTGTTTTTGAGGGGCTGGGGCTTGGTCTGATTTGTTGTACAAGAGTTGACAAGGCATCAGTGCCCTTGAAAACTTGCCCATTGGGCTCTTTACAGCTCAGCTAAGGCAGCTTTTGAACATGCTTTAGTAAGCAGTGACAGAGCATTCACAAGGAAGTGGTTACTGTTCAATGGCAAACAAAGGTTTAAAGGTCGAAAAAATGTTACTCCTTTTACATATTGTGAATGGACAAATCTAGAGTTATTTTATAACTCAAGTTCCCTTTGGGCATTGAGACTTACAATGATTACTGTTAAAGCAAATTTAGAGATCAAAGACACTTAAATAATATAATATTTTCTATTGAAGAACTTTGGTTTTTTTCCACATTATTTTTGTATGTTGATTAAAATTTTGGAATACTATTTCTCACTGTCTATTATCTGCTACTGATGAAAAAGATCCTTCCTCCAGATCTGTTGGTGGAAATAAGTCCTGGGTACTTCTTCAGTGAGGCTAACTTGGCTGACATTGCAAGATAAAGAAACTCCTGCATGTGCCAGAATTCTTTTGGAACTTTTTTTGTCTTGGAATAAAGGTGCTCCTCTGAAAATGAGCACCATTTGAAAAGCACTTTTTGTTAACAAAATACTGAGTAAAATCTTAATTACTTTTGCAGTGTATATAATAGGTTCACTGCAAATACATCTCAAACAAAGATAAGAGAAAATGCCTTATTTGCCCTGCCAAGATATTGACTCAGATTCCTCCGGAGCAGTTTAGGGTACTTGGCTCCTTACTGCTGACTTGAATGTTAGCATTAACTGCTGTTGGAAAACTTGAACCTTTTGGCAGGTAAATAGTCTTTCCTACTTTTGTTGATGGTAAGTATACTAGGATGTTGTCTGCTTAGAAAGACAAACATCTGGAAACTAAGGGGCTTGCTAGAAAGGCCAGTAAACATGTGCATGCCTATAAACTGCACCAATACAGATGTGTGCTTCTGAAGGAGAACATAGTGGGTTCAGCCTTTAGAGGTATGACCATAAACATGAGATTCCTTTCAAGTTTTTTGCTATTTATGCAATTTTTGGAACCTTGAAAGGAATCTCATGTTTATGCTCCAGTGCCCTACAATGCAACACACCTTCAGAATAATCCTTGCTGGAACAAGCTACCTGAGCGGGAGGAAAGGGTATATGAGGGCAGGATACAGCAATAAATGTTTGTGGCTGTTGGAATAAGGACATTTTCTAGATAGAAAACTATCCCCAGCTTTTCATCATTATTACTGATTTATGCATGCTTTCTTCAGTTTAACTTGTCCTGTGACAACACGTGTACAAAGGTAACTCGGGGTATGGACACTACATTTCACTACACAGTAAAAATAGACCTGAAATACAGCTGTGCTGCAGACCAATACATGGGGAAATTTACCCCTTGAAAAACATGCTGTCTGCTCTCTCTGAGGAAGAATTTGCTCAGTTTCAACTGCCAGCCACCTAGCAGTCAAGTGCTGTAATAACACCTAACATGGCCAGTTAACTTGGGAGAGCTGGTTGTGTCAGCTCCTTATTACACAGTGTGGAGTAAAATCCAGGGTAAGCTTATTCCTCTTCAGTAATTGTGTGGTTTGAAGTGGTTAGGAAACTGCTGTAGAAACTTTTTTTTAAAAGATGTCATATTAGAAAGCAAACTTGCTAGAAATTAGTTACATTTCATTTAAAAGAATGGAAGTTCTGGAAATCTCAAAACACAATTGCACAAACTGAAAGAGATCACCCACAAGAATCATTGCCCATTTCATAAGTAACGTTTTTTCAGAAGTTGCATGCTACCAGCTCTCTTCCTTATGTTGAAAGTGACAGAATTATATGAGTATGTGTCTAATTTTTAGTCATATGGGTTTTAAGAGCTTGCCAGAAGTAGTTTGATTGTACCTATTGATTATTCAAGCCCTATGCACACCAATTCTGTTCAATACTTTCTTAACTTGGGGACATGTGGGCAGTGGCTTGTGGCTCAGCTCTGCTCTGGCCCCAGCCCTGCACTGTGACTGCCCTGGGATCCTGATGCAGTCCTAGCCCTAGCTCTGCCCACGTGTCCCACTCCTGGATGCTGCTCCTGCCTGCCTGTGGCCCCATCCTAGCTGCCCGGCTGCACATAGAGACCACTTAGGGAGTTTTGGTGAGCTGTGGGGAGGGAAGGGAGGGGGAAGGAGGTGCTGACCGAGCTTGTGGCAGTGCATAAAATTCTGTAAATGGCCCTCTGGCCAAAATAATTGCCCACCCCTGATCTAGTTGGTGTGTGTAGCTATAGCGGACCTACCCTTACAGTATTTTGTCTCTTGTAATCTTCATCTGTCACTCATCCATAACTTTTTTTTTTTTCTTCTCGCCCCTCAAGATTCTTCCCTATTGTCTTACTCCTTCCGCTTATGTTCCCTATCCTTTTCACCATCACTGTTCTATATTTCTTATAGATTGTACCTGCACCTCTTCCCTGCTTCTCCACCCCTTCCTCACAGCAGCATGAATCCAGATTCCAAAGTCTCACGTTCTTTTGCCTCCTCCCTGAGACAAATTTGACCAGAACCAGTCTGGCGTTCCACCATGCCTAACTCTGTGTGCATCTTCCTGCCGTCCTTCCCTTTTGCTGTATAATTCAAGCTCTACAAAGTTCCTCCATCTACCATTCATATTTTGTTTTCTCTAGCTTTTGCCTCTTGACTCTGAGACCTGAATTCTTTTGTCTGATGCTGCCTTTCTTATGCACTTTGTGGCAGATTTTGGAGTTTCTTCTGTGTTTTGGTTGAATCATAGAAGTTGCTCCAAGTCCATTACATCCTCCTTCTTTCTGCTGTTTTTAACTGCTATGCATCTACTTCTGTCTCTCCCAACCCCTTCCAGCAGACTTTATCTTGATCTGGATTCCTAGCTGTCTCTTCTTTTTCTCACAATACTCTTTTGTTGGCTTTCATGTTGATGGTGCAGCTGGCCAAATGGTGGCAAGCTTTCCAGACCAGACCTGTCTTCTACTCGAAATATAGTTTGAGCCTGTCTGACATTTTGTGGATATCTAGCCCTTAGCTCAAGTTCAACATGGCTAAGTACAGCGCTTAAAATTCCCTCACAAGCCTTACCTGCTACCTCCTTAATCACAGTGGATAATGTGGTCATCCTTTTCCCAGACCTGAGCAAGGGCACTTCGTGCCTCAAAGATTGTCTAACATCTCTCTCAGCTATACAATTGGTCCAATACAAGGTATCACCAAAACAAATTCTTGCCCCTCTTATATTCCTTGGACCCTTACAGTACAACAGTGTTCCAATCCTGCCATCTTTTCTGTAACCTGCTTGGCTTGTTATCTGGGACTTCTCTAGGTCTCTACATCCAGGTTGTTTCTAAACAACATCTCCAAGTTGATGCTGTTCCTACAGCTAATCAAGGCTCACTATCTTGCACCTCACTTTCATTGCAACATCATTTGGCTCTTACCCTGCCCTGAGCCACTCAGAATGCTACTCCAAAGATTGCTCTTCTGGGTTATCACTTTGCCCATATCACCCCTCACTTTTCCTTCTCTATTGCATCAAGTGTAAGCTGCTTGTTTTCACTTTCAGGGCCTTTTGTGGCTTGTTCATGCCTTGCTTCTCCCTTTAACGCTTGAGATGTCAGAGCCTGCTTCTGGCAGGAGTCTGGCCTGTAATATCAGCCTCCATTGTCCACTTGTTACATTTTTCAGAAAAAGTGCCTTCATGCTTGCTTCCATGTTTGGGAGGAGCTCCCTTTAAACATCTACAAAATGATCATGTTCCTCTATCAAAATCCTTCTGAACACTCTCTTCGAAAATGTGTACCAAAAAGGAGATGATAGTCTGGCTACTGTTGTACTGAAAGCACTGTATTAGACTAACCAATATTATCCCATTATTTTGGGGTATTCTATTTAGCCATTTGGAAACTCTTTTGTGCTCGATAGGTCTGTTGATTCACTTGCACTGTCTGGAATAGAGTGATATTCTGGTCTATGACTGGAGCTCCTAGGTCTCTGGTAATAACTTGCCATCTCTTCAAGTCCACCCATGGTTGTATTACATCAGCAGCAGAAGTGATTTTAGCTAAGCATTGCACATGTATCTGTTATTCAGTGAAGTCCCTGCAAGCCATTGTGGTAGGAAGTGCTACAACAATACAAGAACAATGTTATGGTGTATATCAGCAATTAATGCTGACGTATTTGTGTTACCATAGAGTCTAGAAGCTCTAATCAACCTCATTGAGCTCATTGCTAAGCATGCACACAAACAAAATAATTAACTGGAAATCTCAACAGGAACAAAATGTTGCAGTGTAGAAGATGTAGTGAAAAGAGTAAAACCAGATAAGTGTGCAATAGCAAGCTCCTCATGTTTGTTTTCTGGAAATAAGATTGTAGGATAGGAGCGCTGCATCTGTTCATCTAACCATGTAATGAAATATGAAGTTTTTCCTAAAGCACACTTGCTGTGTATGTTGTATTTTACAGTTTTTAAGTTCTAAAACATGTTTAAAACTTTTACCTGAGCAGTAAGAGTTGGTCCCATTTTTATTTTATGGGCTACAGGCCCAATATAAAAATAAAGAATTGAAGCTTGTTTGTGAAATGATTTGTGTGCACAGTGTTTTGTGTTTACTATATAAAGATTTATAGTCAAGTTTTGGGGATGAAACTCCCATCAGTTTTGAGCAGGAAGAACAAGAAAGATAGGTTCACATATCACTCGTGCGTGGAGTGAGAAGAAAATTACTATGTTGTCAGTGTTTAAAAATTCCCTAGCTGCAAAGTCTAAAGGAATAGAGCCTCCCAACTTCTCTTGAAATACCTGTGAGATGAAAATTAAAACAACTACCTCTGCTAATTTACATTTCTCAGAAAATTAGTTCTTTTCTGGCAATGCAAAGATGGCCCCTGCTTTTTTTTCAAAATTAGGACAGAACTAGCAGACCTGCAACTATATATACTATTAATACAATCTCTATATTGTTACCGCCTCCAAAATTACTGAAATAGGCATGATAACTGGGTTAAATAAGTATTGAGACACTACAAAGTGATATAGTTACACCTACACACATCCAATCCAAATTTCTGTGCTAAACAATAACTAAAGCTGAATGTTTGGTGTTTATTCAGCAGTTGGGAGCTGGTGGTCACTTGCCAGTTTGTGCTGTTTTTGTAATGTAGAAACTTTTTGCTAGCTCAGCAGAGGCAGCAAGAACTGACAGGACATGGCTACTGGCTTGTGGGCAGGGGTAGGCTCACAGCTGATCTCTGGTAGAAGGGCAGTGGGTCTCAGGCAACAGGTTAAAATTCCCCAAATCCTGAAGGCTAATTTAAATAAGCCATAGTCCTAACAATGTTTAGAGCAGTTATGCTAGCTGCTCTAAATTGTACCAGTGTAGGATAGACATAACGGACTTCTATTTCAACACCTTTGTGGTGTGGGCAGGGATACCTGGTACAGAATTTGCCTATGGTAACTTTATGCCAGCAAGCAGTTTTCCTACACCAAGGGAATTCAATTCCCTGGATAAATGGATTCTAGTCTTCGATCAAATTAACTGCAAAATAAGTGGATCTCAGTTATGCCTGTCCTGAACTGAATATTGGCAGTCAAAATTAGAAAATCTGTATTATAGCTCACTTACCCACACCAGTGCCTGGCTCTGCCTCAGTGATTCTTAACCAGGGTTGCATGAGATCCCTTTAAAGGGATTGCTGCTGCCCAGCCACCTCTGCCAGGTAGCACTGCTTCACCATGCCTCTTTGGAGATGCTGTGAGCCCGGACTGGGAAGCAGCTGCAGGAGAAAGCTCTGCTGCAGCCCAGCCTGATGGAAGGGGACACCATGAAGCTGCTGTGGCTGTTGTGCTTGAGAGCCCAGACTGGCAATGCCATCACTGCAGACAGCGTACAGTAAGTATTGTTCCTGCCCCTGTGCTTGGCAGGCAAGGAACAGCTCCTGGGCTTCACACATCAAGGCAAAGGCAGGATGGTTTATCTTCTTTGCATGGGAGAAAACCACATGCACAGAGGGTGCCACTAAATTTACAAAAGTTACAGAAGGGGGGCTTGGGAGCCTAAAAAAGGCTGGGAACCTCATGGCTGCACAGGATCTACTTCATTATAGTGGCAACAGCAGTAGGGCGAGGTTATACAAAAGTGCATTTTCCCTGATTAATCAAATCTGGCCCAATGCCAGTTCAGCACTCCTGTTCACTGTCTCAGTGGCCTCTGTGCTTATTACTCATCTGGTATGTACTCACTGTTAGTTGGCTGAGGGGAGGGTAAGAGACTTTACAGCAAAGATTTAAGGGAACAATATTATAATTGCATGGTCATGTTTGCCTTGTATTTCCTGGCTTTTCTCAGTGTGGTTTGTGTTGTAACCCTAACAGTCTGTGAGGGTGGTACACATGGTAATCTTTGCTGAGCATATCCTGAACGTCTGATGTTTGTTTTGCTGGTTTTGAACTCTCACATTCTGGAAAGAAAAGGGAAGTAGAAAGACAGCTGGGCAGCACAGACATTTATTTTACCTTCATGTTTCCTTGGTAAGTGAGAAGTTGTGTTTCATTTTCTCACAGCTACAATGCTGTCTGTGGTGGTGACACCACATCGTGCCAATAGATGGTGGTTACAATATAAACCATAGAGGTCTAGATTTTCGACTCCCATTTACTTCAGGTGTAATTTGTTTATTTAATGCCCTTTCAGAATCACAGCTAGGATCTCCTTTCCTCCTATGCACAATGCTTTCCAGGTACAAGATTATCTCCTTAGTCAGGTAGCTTTGGTCCGATTATTTAGTTATAAACAAGGACCTGAAATCATAACAAATGCTTCTGTGACTGTTTGGCCATAATCAAATGTCAGTGATTATATCACTTACCCTTGGTGTTACAGATGGAAAATGTTTTGCCATAGGCAGTCTGGACACAATTTTTAAAAGTACAGCACTTCTGTTTGGTCTGGGGGATTGTTGTAACTCAGAACGCTTCCTGCAAAGCCTTCTCAGTTTCAGAGAGTGATATTATCCCACTCAAAAAAACAAGGTTGCCAATTTGTATGATTTTTGATATTGCTCTTAAAGTCTACGCTTCAGGAATGTATAATATAAAAGAAAGAGCTAAGTTTTTCACATTTATATATGTATATGTATATATTATACATATATAAATGTATAATATAAAAGAAAGAGCTAAGTTTTTCACATTCCTGAAGCATAGAATCATAGACTAATAGGGCTGGAAGGGACCCCGAAGGATCATCGGGTTCAGCCCCCCTGCATGAGCAGGAAAGACATCTGGGGTCAGGTGGCCCCAGCCAGGTGACCGTCCAATCTTCTCTTGAAGACCTCTAGGGTAGATGATTGCACCATCTCTGGGTGGAGCTTGTTCCATAGTCTGCACACCCTAGTTGTGGAGAAGTTTTTCCTAATATTCAGCCTGAAACTATCTTCTAGGCGGTTGTGGCTGTTGTTTCTAGTTTTCCCTCAGAGCGCCCTGGTGAACAGTTGTTCACCGAGCCCCTAATGTACACCTCTGATATATTAGTAAGTCACAATCAGGTCCCCCTCTCAGCCTTCTTTTCTTTAGAGATCCCTCAGCCTCTCCTTGTATGGCTTGCCATGCAAGTCCCTGGTCATCTGGGTAGTCCCTGATCATACAGGTGAATCATAGACTTTGATAACAATGCTAAAATCATGAGTTGGCAATACTGAAATAAAAGGGGGTGGGGAGGGAGGAAATAGGAATCTCAAACTCCAACACGGGCTTTTTCTCTCTGTACCTGAGGCTCACCTCTCCAGTGAAGAGGTGGGAAGACCACCCCCCACCATGGGGAGCAGTTTTTCTGGCTCCCAAGTCAGTTGTGCAGGTCTCAGCAGCTCTAGGAAAAAGAGAGAAAACTGTTAGTTGAGTTGTTCTTATATACCTGGTGCGACATCACCCAAACCTTGTCCAATTAGGGAGTGCCATGCTCCAGCGTCTCTCTTACTCAATCTGCCTGGAAAATCTTCCGCTTCCTCTGGCCAATGAGACCACAGGATTTTACATGTTTTGCTCAGTGTGCGGGGCGCGAGCCAGGCTGTGACTGTTGCCCCGGTGGGTTCTGTCCCCTGATGTTAGGTTGCGAGAGGGAGAGGAGGACTTGTAACGGTCCCAGAACATTTTTTTAGTTAGTCTCTTACTTACGCACCACCGATGTTGATGTGGCTGCACAGGCAGTTACACTTGGTTCTGTCCCGGTTCAGATACGGGACAAACAAACAAAAACCAAAACGATGGATCCGAGAACTCATGCACCACCGGTGTTGATGTGGCTGCGCGTTCTGTCCTGGTTATAAGGGATGAACGAACGAAAAACAAACAATGGATCCGAGAACAAAAAAACAATCGAGAATGATGCGCGATATGAACCAGTACAAATGTGTGCACAAATGATTGCTTATGGCTCCGGAGGCAGGAGAAGCCATGGGAAGCTGACCAGGCCTACCCACTGAGCGGTGGATGCTCCGGCTTCTCTCTACTGAGCGGTGTTTGCTCTGGTTTCTCCCTGGGCGGAAACTCAACCCTAGCTTTTATAGGTCAGGTGACAAGCCCACTTTCAAGACCCCGATTGGTCACATTCTCCCGCCAAAATGTTCGCGGGGTTTTTTCCACAGGGGACGGGGTTTCCCCGGCACATGGCCACGGCCATGCAGCAAGCCAAATAGGGGCTTTCCAGATTGTGTGTGGAGAGTGCTGGGTGGCATCTGTTGCTGGGCAAAGCTGGCAGAGACCAGCTGGAGTGTGACACTCAGATACAGACACCAGCTTTCCCTGTGCAGAGCACATGGCCAGAGAAATAGGGGTGTGCGAAGCGGGCCCTATTGGATTTGGATTTGGCCCGAACTGGGGACAGTGATTTGATTAGTTGATTCAGATCACTGTCCCTGATTTGATTTGGCTGAATCCAAATGTGAAGATTCGATGCTGATTCAGAGAATCAACAATTTGGCCATAGACACAGCTTTACATGTTTTTTTCTACATACCTCAAAGTACCAGCCATGGCTTATGAACGCTGCGATGCTGGGGCAGATGCAGTGTCCTACAGGAGTGCTGGGGGGGGGAGGGGCGGTGAGCCCACATGCTTGGCAATGAACCTGGGTCCGCTGGGGAGCACACAGGCCCCCCCCACACACCCTCCAGCTTGGCAATCAGCTGCAGGGGACCCCATGTGCCCCCCCCAGGTCCAGGAGGCATCAGTTGCTGAGCCAGGGAGGCATGGGGGGCGGGGCATCAGCATGCTCCCCGGCAGACCTGGAAGTGGACCAGAAATGCTTCTGGTCCACTTCCGAGTCTGGTGCCAAGCGTGCTGGGGACCCCCCCACCCCATGCTCCTCTGGGAGGCTCCATGCACCCCAGCATTGCAGCATTGACAAGCCACCTGCTACCTTGAGGTGTATAGAAAAAGCAATTAAAGCTGTGTCTATGTCTGAATTGTCAAATCTTTCCAAATCTCCCCAAATCAATTCGGGGAGTTCTGATTTGATTTGGAGAGAGTAAAGAGTCCTCTGATTCCATTCAGATTCAGAGATTCGGCCACTGAATCGGGCCGAATCTCTGCTGAATCAAATCAGGGACCAAAGCTTCACACAGTCCTACAGAACGACAGGGGCCATCTTGCCCACATAAACACACACACACACCACAATACATAACAACCAAAAGCACACACTTTACCACACAACCCAAGTGTGTGTGGGTGTTGCACAGTGATACTGGTGGGCTAAGCCCTATCACTCAGCAGTTGTAACAAACCCAAAGTAACTTCCTGGTGTAACTACATTGCTTCCAGTTCAGCAGAAAACCAGTGCAGAGCAGCTGCAGTATGTCTGAAGGTGCTGCCACCAGGCAAGTTTAATGTGTAGACAAGGGCTTAGGCATTCAAGTCTAAGTGGGGGTTTCAGGCTGCAAAGCTCAGTTTCATAGAGGTGCCTAACACTAGGCTGCAGGTAGGTCCAGGACAGTGACAGAATTTCAGACACACTTCCCTTCAGGGTTTCCTAGTGATGAATTTCTGCATACCCCTGCTCAGTGCTGCAGGATGTGAATCTCATCCTGTTCCTCAGTTAAAGGACAGGGAATTTAAAGACTTGATCTGATTTGTGAATTCCACTTCTGCTTCTGGGACCTTAACTTTTGCCTGTGGGAATGCTCAATATTGCCATGCTTCACTCCCTTTGTGACTCTTACTCTTAAAGCCAGAGTAACAAAAGTATTTAGGCATCTAACCTTTATTGACTGATTAGGACTAAAATGAATACCATTCTTCAGCATGAAGGGACTGGAGAGGTATGTATGAATACAAGCTTAATATCAGAGCTATTTTTAAAAACAACTCCATATCCCTTTTTCTTTCATTTGAATTTAGATGCTTTTGACTTTCTGATATTACTTGAAAGCATTTTAAATACTGCCATATTTTTCATAATTAATCAAAGCCAAAGAACCATCTAATATCCAGTAGAAAGGACAGCATAACTTAGCATTCAGAGAAAGCTATATTAACCCACCTTTTGAATTTGAATGTAGGAAAGGGTGAAGCACAGCATGTCAAACAACCAATCTATGGTTGAAGTCCTGGTTAGATTTGAGTGTTCTTTGTTATTTCATAGTTCCATAGTTGGTGGGGTCGGAAGGGACCTAAGCAGATCATCAAGGCCGACCCCTTGCCATGGGCAGAGAAAAGTACTGGGGTCAAATGACCCCGGCTAGGTGTTCATCCAGCCTCCTCTTCAAGACCCCCCCAGGGTAGGAGCCAGCACCACTTTTCTTGAAAGTTGGTTCCAGACCCTAGCCGCCCTGACAGTGAAGTAGCGCCTCCTGATACCTAGCCTGAATCTACCCTCTGCCAGCTTGTGACCATTATTTCTTGTCACTCCTGGTACTCCTCGGGGGACCAGGGACTCTCCCAATGCCTGCAGTACCCTGCATTTGTCAGTGTTGAAACCTATCCGGTTCTCATCCGCCCACCCCTGTAACCTGTCTAGGTCCGATTGCAGCCTATTCCTTCCTTCTAGCTTGCCCACTTCTCCCCACATCTTAGTATCATCTGCGAATTTGAACAGGGTGCTTTTTACCCCCTCGTCCAAGTCGCTAATGATGTTGAACAATGCCAGCCTGAGGACCGAGCCCTGGGGGACCCCGCTGCCCACAGCCCTCCAGGTTGAAAATGACCCATCCACCACCACTTTCTTGGTGGAGCCTTCCAGCCAATTTGTGACCCATCTGACTGCGCTGGTATCGACGCCACAGTTTCCTAGTTTTTTAATGAGAATGGGGTGAGAGACATTTTCGAGGCCTTCCTACAGTTCAGAGAGACTATGTCCACCATGATACCTACATCCAAAGATTTTTGTGACCTGGTCATAGAAGGCCACCAGGTTGGGCTGACAGGACCTGCCTCTAATGAACCCATTAAGCGTGATCTCCCTGCAGGCCCCTCGTGGACATGCGCCAGGATAATTCTCTCAAAAAGCTTACCCAGGACTGAGGTAAGACTAACAGGTCTATAGTTTCCTAGGTCTTCCTTCCTCCCTTTTTTGAACCACATTGACCCTTTTCCAGTCCTCTGGCACATTGCCAGAGCACCATGAGTGCTCATAAAGCCGTGCCAGGGGTCCCACAATGACCTCTGCTAATTCCCTCAGCACTCTGGGGTGGAGATCATCTGGACCTGCTGATTTAAATACTTCCACTCCCTCCAGAAGTTCCCTGACTAGGTCCACACTAGGCCCCCTGGGGCCTAGGGGGGATGACCCAGTCCCTGCTCAGAAACTTGGAGGCAAAGAAACTGTTAAATAGGTTAGCTTTGCTGTCTGGTGCAATGACCAGATTTCCTAGCATGTCCTGCAGAGGCCCCACGTTACCCGGTACCTTCTTTTTACCCACTATGTATTTAAAAAAGGACTTCTTGTTGTCTTGTTTCCTGGGTACTATAAATGTCTTGATGCAGTTTTAGGGACGGTTCTTTGGGTAGATGTGACATTTTTCATTAGACCAACTGAGTAGTTGGAAAAAAATTCTTTGTAAGCTTTTGGATACAAGCACCTTTCTTTAGGCATAGGGTGTCTCTGCTGTTTTGAGATCTCCAAGGAATGAAAGAAGCTAAAAGTGTGACAGGAGGTCAGTGAGAATGTAAATAAGGGGAAATTAGGAAAACACTGGGTAGAGAAGGAAGGGGAGGGGGAGAATGAGGGGGAAATATTGCCAAAGGTAAGCAAGGGAGACTGTTGTACTTGAGTTCTCCAAGGTAGAAGAGAGGCAGTCTGTGAAAAAGTAAATAGCTAGAAATTAAGAAGACAAAGGGTAGAGAAGGAGGGGAGGGAAGGAAGCAGGGAGGGGAATATAAATAGTAAGGTCAGGCAGGTTCTTGGTGAATCAGATGTCAGGCAGCTTGTAATGTGTTGTAAATCCAATGTCTATATTGATTCCAGGGATGCATTTGGTAGCTGTGTCATCTGAGCAAGAAATTGCTAGCAGAAAAAGATATTTTTTTTGCGAATTCTTAGTTGATCTAATGAAAGTTATCTCTGAACCAAGAGTTCTAGAGTTTTGCATTTCTTTTTGTCTCAGACCAACACAGCTACCAAATACATCCCTGAAACATTGAAGATGCCAAATTTTAGCCAATTTTGGAATTAAACTTCATTGCTGAACAACAAGAAAGATTTCTACACCTCCCTGCCTTTCTGCCATCTGACACCACCAGGGAAAGAATCCTGCCTTATCTGCACATCAGAAAGCAAGTCACAAAGACACTCTCATGGACCCAGAGGAACAGACTTCCACCTTCAGCTTCCTTTGTGCAAAATTAAGTTTATTTTCTACCTATGGGGGCATTTTACTATCTTTAATTTTCCCTGAGCCTAAGGAAAAACAAGTGTACCTGAAAGCTTTCAGAAAAAGATCTTTTTTTTTTGTAATTTCTTAGTTGGTCTAATAAAAGGTATCATCTCTGAATTAAGAGTTCTAGAGTTTTGCATTTCTATATTGAATCCATGTTTTTGTTATCCAGTAGATTTATGAAGTGAAGTTCATAGGCTCATCTATGAAAGGTGTTTTCTAAGTTCCCTTTGAGGCATGGGCGACTGATACCTCCTGAGTCCGGGTGGCACAAGATAGCTGATGGAGGGCGGGGGGGCAGTGGCCGATCACTGACCGGGCAGGGGGGAGTAGTCCCACAGTGGCTGATCGCCGAGCCAGCGGCAAAACCGGAAGTGCACTTCTGCCAGTATTTCTGGTTTCGTGGCTTGTGCTTCTAAGAGGTGCACATGCACCTGCGTGGACCCCCCATGCATCACCAATGCTTTGAAGACTATAACTGAGAGATTGGAGAGGGAGTGATTGTCTTGTGAGAAGTGTGCACCCATAGGTAGTTGGATATTTTTGTCTTTGATGGATTTTTGGTTTGCGTTCATTCTGGTGCACGCTTGTTGTTTGATTTCTCCTACATATTTTCCATCAGGGCATTTGGTGCACTGGATGAGATATATAAAATTTCTGGCGGTGCAGGTGTAAAATCCAGGAAAGGTGATGGTTCTGTTGTGGGGTGTAGTAATTGTGGGACTGGTGGAGATGTGTTGGCAGGTTTTGCATTTCTTGTCCTGACCTGGCCTGGATCCATTAGGTGTGGTTTGGGTCACTGGGAGTTTGCTTCTGGTGAAGAGGTTAGTGAGATTTGGTGATTGTTTAAAGGCTAGGATTGGTGGTTCTGGGAAGATCTCTTTAAGAATTGTGTCTTCTTCTAGTATGGGTTACAATTGTTTGAGGATTTTTGGTGTACGTTCCAGGGAAGACTGGGGATTTTATTTTGTACTGCAGCAAATCTTTGTGTGTTATCTGGGTGGCTCTTTCAAAAGTATGATCTATCTCTCTTGACGAGTGTCCTTGGTGGGTGAAAGCCCTTTTGAGATTTGTGAAGTGGCTATCGCAGGCATTCTTCTCCGTGCAAATTTGGTGGTATTGGAGAGCTTGGCTGTAAATTACAGCTTTCTTGGTGTGTTTAGGGTGATTGTTGGTTCTGTGTAGATATGTATGTTGGTCCGTGGGTTTCTTGTATTTGTTGGTTTGTATTTTACCACTTTGGATATTAATCATGGTGTCTAAAAAGGAAATAATGGTGTTAGAGTATTGAAGTGATAGTCTGATGGAGGGGTGACGATTGTTGAATTTTTTGTGGAAATCAATTGCAGACTGCAAGGTTTTGGTCCAAATGATGAAGATGTAATCTGTGTATCTCAGGTATACCATGGGTTTGACGGTGTAGTTCTTGAGGAATTCTTCTCCCAAGTGAGCCATAAAAAGGTTAGCATATCATGGGGCCATTTTCGTTCCCATAGCCATGCCCATGGTCTGGAGGAGGAAGTGTTGGTTGTTGAAACTGAAGTTGTTGTGTGTGAGGATAAAGTATATGAGTTCAGTGATATCCTGAGGTCTGTACTCTCTGAGTTGCAATCTCACTCTTGTATATGGCAGATTTGGATTCCATCCTGGTGTGGGATGTTGGTGTATAAGCTAGTGTCATCCATGGTGGCTGGGAAGGTATTACTGAGAAGGTGGTCTATATTTTTGAGTTCTCACAGAAAGTGTGTTGTGTCTTGGATAAAACTTGGTCTTTGGGTGACAAGTGGTTTTAGGATGTATTTGGTGAAACCTAGTATTTCTTCCGTTAGGGTTCCATGATTGGAAATGATAGGTCTGCCAGGGTTCCCTTGTTTGTTGATTTCAGGGAGCATGTAGAAAGTCCCTGGATTGGGTAGTGGAGGATCAGGTTCTGAAGTTTTTTTTGTAGTTCAGATGGAAATGATGTGATGGTGGTTTTGAGGTGAAAATGGGAGTTGGATCTTCCTGTAGTTTTTTATAGTAGGTAGTGTCAGAGAGTTGTCTGTTGGATTCTTGTATGTAGTCTTCATGGTTAAAGATAACTATAGCTCCTCCTTTATCTGCTGGTTTTATCATTATTTAGTAGTTGGATCTTAGAGATTCTATGGCCCTTCTTTCTGAGTGGGAGATTGTTATGGTGGTGTTTATTGTTGAGTATTTCATTGTTCAGTCTTTCTCTGAAGCAGTTAATGTAGCAGATGAAGTTTGAATTGTGTCCACTTTAAAGTGTCCAATTTAAGTTTTTTTTCAATTTTTTGGCGTCAAGTTTTTTGTCAATGTTGTCACCGGATGAATTCATGTTGAAAGTGGATTCATTTTGGTTGTGGAAACATTCCTGTGGATGGAGGTGTTGGAAAAATTATTCTAGTTCTTCACATTGTAATATCTTATTTGGGTGTGTCCCGGGGAGCAGGACAGTAAACAGGACTCACCTGCAGCTCCTGACGAGAGGCACACGAGGCGGAGAGAGGAGCCCACACGGCTCGTTAGCCGCCTCTTTATCCGATACTTCCAGCCGGTGACGTCATGGAGGGATGCTGGCCGGCAGAGTTAAAAGTGGAGGTTGCAGCTGCGGAGGGGGAAGATAGCCCCGGTGAGGAGCAATGATCGGCCCTGCTGATGAGGGATGCAGCAGCAACGGTGTCAGCTAGTAGCACAGTGTCAGGAGGGCCGGCGGAGGCACCAATGGAGCAAAGACGGACCCCACGGCTGGAGACTGCCCCAGATGATGATGGAGCTGAAGGCACGGCTCCGGAGGACGCGGCGGGTCGAAGGCTGGACAGCAACGTGACTCACAGGTGGGGTGCCGGAACGACGGCGTGCAGAAGCAGCCGCACCAGGGAGGAGAGACCCCAGGAAAGCCCCAAGGGGTGCAGTCGGGGCGGGCATTGCCACCAGGCCATGTGGTATTGAGCAGGAGGAGGGACTGGGAAAGCAAGGGACCAGGGACGGGCCAGAAGGGAACCGAGAAGGGTTCGGAGCAGGCTGCTCAGCAAATAGCGAGAAGCTGAGTAGTTAGCTTTTCTTTTGAGGTTCATTTTGTGGGGTTAACCCTGGCTGAAGGGGGTCTCGGTGAGGCCAGAGTATTCGTTGGAAGGCCCGTTCTTTGACAGGAGGGGAGTAGGCAAGGTGGGCCGTGGGCCGAGTTTGCTGTCAGGCGCCACAACAGGGAGTCGTGGCCACTTAGGGGTAGATCTGTTGGGGTCATTCCACAGCTGGAGAACAAGACCAGTGGAGGAAGGATGCACCAAAGGTGGCATGAGGCCAGGGTGCAGGGCTGAAGTGACCGCCGAGGGATCCTGGGCCATGGAGTGTCCTGCGATCCAAACCCTTACACTGAGAAACATCAAGTCGTGGTGGACGAGAACGGGGTCAGGGACACGGGGAAAAGAGAACTACTCCGACACTGACAAGATCCCAACAGGTGTATGACATCTACCTACAAGGCTAGAACCGCCCGAGAGCGGGTGATCAAAGCTCGGCGGTTACAGAGTGTTTTTCTAGACAGAAATGAAGGCCTTTAGAGAGGACAGATTTTTCAGCTTTGATAAATGTGTGCATGGAGAGGGTGATAATATTAGAGGGTTGACTGGTTCCTTCTGTTTTATCAAGTATGATGTATAGTATTAGTGTTATTCTTCTGAGGGTTGTTTTGTGGCTGGGAACGTTGTTCCTGTAGTAACTGGTTCCATTTCTTCTTTTTGTAGTGGATGGATGGTATAATAAATCTTCGGTAGTCTTTTTGTGTATGTTGTATAATGTTTGAGAAGATACCTGGATTCATCTATTGTAAGTTGTTGAAGCATGTGTTGATTTCCTTCTTGAGGTGATTGTAGAGTATGTGAAGGAGCTGATTTCTCAGTTTTTCTGAAGTTCTCCTGCAGTTGTGTTTTCCAGGGTTACAGATCCTTCAGTCCTGTTATTATGTGTGAAATGACTGTCTTCAGCAATTTTTTCCCCACTTAAGAAAAAAGATTAATATCTAGATTTTTTAAGCTCCTCATGATGTGAAATAATATTTTCTTTACTGATTCATGTTATTTCATATAAGTCATAGGTTTGCAGCCCTTGGTTTGCTATTCATTAATCGTAGCTCTTTCATATTGGCATTGTACTGATTATGGTACTGTTTAAATGATAGCTGATGATAAATATTATCTTTGCACAGACATAGGGCATCATCATATGTCATGCCTGCAGACCATTTTTTGCTTGCACAGCAGATTTTTGCAGCTATGGGCCTGGAATTTTAATGAAAGAAAACATCAAAGATTCAGAAGAAATGAGAATATTAGTCAAGGAAGATACACAGTGATGCTCTCTGATAACCTCTGGTAATTGACATTAGGACTATGTGGGAGCAACTTAAATAAACATCTGGACACTGAGTTTAGACATTTCCAGTGACAAAACCCAGACAGATCTTCTGGACTTGGAATAATAAATATTTCCGCGCAGTCTACATGAATCAACTTAAAATCCTGTTTTCAATTATTCTAGTTTTATAAATACATCATAGTTAATTATTCAAGGATAGAATTTCTTTTGAAGATTAAGGAATTTGATTCTTGCTTCATTCACATTAAACTCCATTTTTTTTATTTGTATCAAGTTTACTTCTGTTTGTACAAAAACAATAGCATGGGCCTGCCAAGTATTGTTAAAGCAGAATGCAACTGAACCTTTCCTGGGGTGGAAGAGTCTTTTTAGAAATCTTTGGCAGTACACTATGATAATTTATTCCAGCCATGTAGACCATTTAAAGCACAGTAAAAGGAAGGTTACAAAAAATAGTAACAAAAACTCTTCTTCAATATCTTTTTAAAAGTTCCTTTCCTTAGTTTTGTGAAAGTAATACAGGTAAGAATGCAGTCTCTCCAAGTGATACTTAAAAGACATTAAGAGGGCAAATATTGTTTAAAATGTACACAATAAGGGTACAGGAGAGAATAAAGCAGCATGGTCCCTAATCTTGACCTTGAAAGTGCCACTGAAAACAGGGAGCAGTTAGTGAAACATAGCATTTGTTTACTATAGTTGTCCGCTATATATATATTAGAAAAATTTTATGCATTTTCCTTTATGCAGTAGAAATATTGCTACTAGTGGGTCACACGCAACTAGATTTATATACTCTCATATTTACATAGTGTTTTCTAATCTGAACAATTGCAAAGTGTTGTATGAATTGCATGTTCAGCATGTGTGAGAGCCACTTCATCTTCCACTGAAACAGTAGGAGGTAGCAACTCTAACAGTTCAGGAGGGCCCTAGAGCTGCAGTTTGTTCTAATTCAAAACTGAAGACAGAATTTGAGGCACAGAGCTCAATTACATAAAAGTTGCAATTTGATGAAGGCAGCCATGATAATACTTGTGAAAGGGCCATTAATTCTTTGAAAATCATTAATTCCATCTTACCAACACAATGCCAGTGCTGACTGTGCATGTCCCTTTGGCACCAGGCTTTTACATTGATTCAATGTGATCTCAAAAAGAAGAGTATCACCTACTGAAGCCAAATCAGCTTGTCTTCTGTGTATTATGTAGGCATATTTCTCAAATAGCTTCCTTATTGAGGAGTATTATTTATTTTAGTTGCAGTCACCTACTTACATACAAATGTAGTATTGAAAGCTATTTCCATCAGCAATAAAACTAATACTGATGAGGCTACTAATTTATGGATCACTTTTAAATCCATGTAAGAATACTTCCCTGCCCTTATTTAGGTTTTGCCATACATGTGTTCCACACTTAACCTTGTCAGATTAATGCATATGTAGTCTTTTGAGGTTTTGGCTTTGCATCTGCCTATTTTAGGGTAGTCTCTACAGAGGAAGGCACCCTCTTTAATATATATTAGTTATGCTTACTTATCTTCCTTACAATTTTCTTGCTTTGCTACCACTGGTAATGACTTGCTTGCCTTGAGCGAACAGCTACCTTGGAATTGGAGTGGGCATATGCCACTTTTACAAGGTAACTCACATTGTAGAATATTACCCCGGATTCTTTTAGGATTCATTCTACGTGGGATTAGATGAAGGTATCCCCAGTAGGGGTTTATGCTGTCCGTCTCCTTCTTTGCATTGGGGTAAATGTGTCATGTCTAAGCTAGTGATTCTTAAAATTTTTAGACTCAAGATCCTCCTTGTTGAATTCAAGACACACCTCATAAATAGTGCCAGTATTAGCTTTCACTCATTTCTTGCCTATGGAAAAATAATACAGAAATGCTTCCGTTGCAAAAAATTCAGACCACAGCAGGTCAGAACGGTTTTTGACACTTACCTGGCTGGACACACTACCAACACAGTGTTTTCAGTAGGCCTGTGCAAGCGGCTAGTATTCACTTCAGATTCGGATTCGGCTGATTCGGGGGACAGTGATTCAATTCAGTGATTTGAATCACTGTCCCAAACTGATTTGGCAGAATCTGATTTGGAGATTTGGCTGCTGCTGACTCAGCTGAATTACACAGACCACATCCCCTGCCTGCTCTCCCAGCCCCACCTGCCTCAGCTCCTGGCCCTTTGGAAAAAAAAAAGCCCCCACTCACTGGGTCCTGCCAGATGTGGGGGCGATTCCTGCTGCTCCCCACTGCCCCATGCTGTGTGGGACGCTCTGCCACAAGCCCCCAGAAGCCCTGAGGCTGCTACAGCAGCTGGTGAGTGCAGGGCTTTTTTTTGGTTTTGGTTTTTTTAAAGGACTGGGAGCTCAGGTGGGTGAGGCAGTCATGGGGGGTGGGGGACTCGTGGCAGGGTCCCCCACACAACATGGGGATTCCCCCCACACGCACCTGGCAGCACCTGGTGAATAGGGGCTTTTTTTTAAACAATAGGAGCTGGGTGGGTGGG
>NW_017728911.1:15938475-15963400 GCF_001723895.1 Crocodylus porosus | reverse complement strand
GCCATGGGGGGCTGGGGGAGCAGGCAGGGGATGGGGCCTTGTGGAGGTCCCCCATTGATTCCCTCCACCCTCCTTCAGCCCCTCTCCCTCACCCCCTACTTACCAGCATGGAGTCTGGGTCCAGCTCCCTGCAGGAGCAAGCAGGGACTGCCCGAATCACCAAAGCTCTCTGAATCTTTTCTGAATGGATTTGGACTTTTTAATTGGTCCCCTGAATCGATTCAGATTTGGAGATTCAGCCACTGAATTGGGCCGAATCTCCTCCAAATTGAATAAGTAAAGGTGTGCGAAGCGGGCCCTATTCGATTCAGATTTGGCCTGAATCAGGGACAGTGATTCAAGTCATTGAATCGGATCATAGCCCCTGATTTGATTTGGCTAAATCTAAATCCAAAGATTCGATGCTGATTCAGATAATCTGCGATTTGGACATAGACAGAGCTTTAAAAGTTTTTTCTACATACCTCAAGGTACCAGGCATGGCTCACGATCACTGTGATACTGGAGTACATGGAGCATCCCACAGGAGTGCAGGGGCCCTCCTTGCACTTGGCAGTGAACCTGGAACTTCTGGATCTGCCGGGGAGCATGCTGGGGGGCTCCTCTGTGCCTCCCTGGCTCAGCAATCAGATGCAGGGGGACCCCAGGTGTCCCCCCGACCTAGGAGGCACCAGTCACCAAGCCGCAGGAGGGCAAGGCCCCCCTCGGCCTGCTCCTCAGTGGGCCAGGAAGTGGACCTGAAGTGTTTCTGCTGCTGAGCATGCTGGGGAGCCTCCTGTGCTTCTGTGGGACACTCCATGTGCCCTAGCATGGCAGCACTCATGAGCCCCTGCTACCTAGAGGTATGGAGAAAAAAAATTTAAAGCTCTTTAAGAGGGAGGGTTTCAATTCGATTCAGGGAGATTAAAGGGTCCTCTGATTCTATTCAGATTTGGAGATTCAGCCACCGAATTGGGCTGAATCTCTGCCAAATCAAATCGGGGACCAAAGCTTCATACAGCTCTATAAATCAGCACCTGAAGCTTCACACAGCCCTAGTTTTTATCTATAATGACTTCACAGTTGAAGTATAGGTAGAATGCTAACTGAGAAGTATTTTTAACAGGTTTTTAGAAGTCCTTTAAACAGAGATTGTAACAGACAATACATCCTCATTCTAGCCATCTGTCATCTTTTTTGTGAAGCGTGGGAGTATGAATTAGCAACCTGAAGGTTAACAAGAACATTGTATCTTCTTTGCAGAGAATTTCTTCTGTGTTATCACAGCTCTCCCAGATTGATAAAATACATTTTCTTCTTTGATGTCTTAAGAACATAACTTGGGTTATTGTGATCTAAACCTTAAACTTCCATATTAATTTTAAAAAAATTCAATTTGTGCTTTGTAACTTTTTTATACACCATAAAACGATGGCTAGCAAAGCAAAAAAAAGCTACAAATCAATTTTGAGTCTGATGGTCTAATAAGAGTATTGCTCCTGCAGTTTCACTTCTTGCTAATTGATCTACAGTTCTACAGTTTATTTCCCCTACTAATAACCTTACATATACTAGACCATCTAATTTCTTATTACTAAAATTTTGCACCATAATTTGTCAACACTGCATTTGATGCACTTTGATCCATTTCACACTTCTATAAAAATTGGGATGGAGAGGAATTACTCAGAGAAGTATATCTGAAGAATAAAAAGAGATTAAGAGCAGTGGGTAGCTGAAATAAAGAGAAAATACAGGGTGAATATCAAGCAAAACTTATCACCACTGAGATGTACTAGCTTTTGAATATCTCCTTTAGGAAAGGGGTTGAAATACCATATTTTGGGACATTTAACACTAAACAAGATAAAGTAATAAGAAATGAACAGTAGGGAACAATTCTGCATTGGTAAAAAGTAAGATTGGATGAATGAAGTAATCTTTTCTATATCTGACTTCTGTTTATATCTCACAAATGCTGTAATTGCAAACTATTCTTATCTTATGGGACAACAGTCATTTTCAGTTCTTTCTATGATTAAAACTTTAGGGCATCTGTACACGTGCTCCGGGTGATTCTCAGAGTCACTCTAATTAAGACGTCCCCAGCATCACATGTATTCAGTATCCTGCACTTCAAAATGATGGCGAGGCACTTTAATTAAGCTTTAGTTAAAGAGCCTCCACCGCCATTTTGGAATGTGGTAACGCTGAATACACGTGACATAGAGGCTTCAGCAGACTTGATTAACTGAGTCTGCTCTGATGCATGCTAATTAACATGCATCAGAGCAGCCGTCTATCATGTGTATAGGTTCTGTTAGGGGCTGATCAAACTGTCTTAACTCTGAATTTAATGGTAGTTGTGCCCGAATGAGGATGGTTACAATAGGCTCTTAATATGAAATGCATCTACCAGCTCATGCAGCTATTCATTTTTGCCTCCTAATCTTACTGAAGGGACAGGGTTGTCTGGGTAATTTTCTTATGTGTTATCTGCATTATCACCCAATGTTAATAACTTATTCCAAGAAAATGGAAGGTGATGCACTGAAAACTGTTAATGGAAAACATTAGTCCAAGGGGCACTTCAAATTATTTGTAGCACAAGTAATTAACATTTCTGCATTTCTTTTAATGCTTTATTTTATTTTATTGGTGCAAAATGCTCAAATGGGTTGCTATGACCCCTCTTTTGACCCGCAAACTCCCCGGAGTATAGAAAGAGTGAACTTAATGATGCTATTTGGTTTACAGTTCAGTGAATATTGAGATACCTGATACAATCACATTTTCATTTTATAGCATTCCTAGATTTGGGTGTCTCTCCCATTTCTCAATTGGTGCATACATTTTTACAGAGATGTAATGTTAACTAGACTTTTTAATCATACAGTACAAGCTATTACATATATGCTTTGCTGTTCTACTTTTGACAGATGCTTAATCTACAATATGTGCAAACTAAAATGCAGAGAAAAATGTAAGTGGTGATGTAAAAACACTTAATTGGGAAAAGTTATACAGCTTTCAATGTTCAAAGACAGCATAAACTATGTTTAACATAATCATAGCAATTAACAGAAATTAGTCTTAAGATACCACAGTTCTTATGTAAAAGAAAATGGGTCAGTTTCTCATTTGGATGTTCAGTGGAGCTAAGAATTTGGGGCATAAAGTGTATTTGGCTTTCAGCAGAAGAGGAATTTGAAAAGTCATATTGGTATTTCAGGGTTTGCCCCATATTGTTCCTTCATCACATTTTTCCTCTAGAAAAAGGTAGTCTGCCTCTCTCTTCGTATCTGTAACATCAAACTTCTTTTACTAGAAGATCCTGCAGCCAGGGGGTCTGTATGGTGATGGCACATAATCTGAACTGCAGTTTTACTACCCCTAGCTGAAAGGGAGACAGTTTAAATTCTTAACTGGAGAGAGAATTGAAGCTCAGGTTTCAGTTTTGTGTGACACACCATTCACAACCTTCACAGATGTCAATAAGGAGTCCTTCTACAAAGAAAAGGCAGGAAAAGTCTGATATAAAATGTAACAAGTAGAAAAAGCCCCTGTCCCCTGTCCCCTGCCCCTCTCTTTTTCTTAAATTATGAGGCAGGCAGTGCATTATAAAGGTGCAGAAAGGGATAATACCCAAATGTTCTGATGCTGAGCTTTTCTGTATTGCTAAAGACCAGACTGAGTTTTGAGTCCTTTGGTCTTCAGAACATCTCTTCCAACCAGAAATCAGTAACTGGACTTCTCATATACTTAAGTTTGTACTTAAATTCCTTGCGAAACTGAGCTCTTAGTGGGAATGTCTGTCTACACAAGATACTTTACTGTGCAGCAGACTCATTTGCTGTGTAGTACTTCATCACCATCTACACATGTGTGGCAATTAGGGTACAATAGACTAATTTACTGTGCTGCTGGATATTTTTGTTGGATACATGTGGTATCTGGCAGCCCAGTAAATTACTGCACTTAAATGCATGTGTAGACAGTGATGTCAGGATTAGTTGACTCTGGCTTAAATAGAACTGGAGTACATTCAGTTGCAGTAATTGCATGTATAGTTGTGCCCAGTAAGTAGTTTATGACTGACCTGTAGGAAGCAGGAAAGCCAGATTACTCTGTATTGTGGTATGGAATCATGGTATCATGATATGGAATTCATGTACTGTTGCTCATGTACTGCAGTGAGGTAGTAATGTTTAAATCAGTAGTTTTTGTTACAGGACTGCTTGGGATCAGGCAAGAAACTAAAAAGGTTGCATATGGACCTTGATCAAATATCACCTAGCCCTATTTTTTTCTGTGAAAGAAGAAGGATACTTACTGCAGAACTGCATTCCCCATTTTGCAGCCCGTCACTACAGCAGAAAATGCCCTCACTGAAAAAACCCTACTTTGTGCAGCTGAGTTGGACAGTCATGAATTTAAGAGCTAGTGTGTCTGCATGATTTCTATGTTCAGAGCCAGTTACTTGTGCCCTAGTATGTAAAGGGTGGCTTTTATCATTGTTTCAATGTTTTCCAAAATCACAGTAACCATTTTAAACCCAATGTCCTGCTAAGCTAGAGGCACCCAAATTTCAGTAACAAATATCTTATATGTAACCTGGAGCCAAAATGCTGCACACCTGGTATAATGCACTAAGTTCAGTCAGGTTATACCAGGGATGAGGCTATAAACTGCTTTGAAAATGACAGAGATTTTGAGTGTTGTTTTTATATATTAACGTATTTTTAAAGAAAAAATAGGTCTCATGATTCTGTTTACTATCACTTCTATTTCCTTTGACAGAAAAATATTTCTCACTTGTTTTCAATGTTTTTACTGTTTAAAACCAGTGTTAGATGCTTTTTAATGTTTGTGACTATCACAGGATCTGATCTTAACAAATATTAGACCCTTAGTTCTCCTATTGTCCTTTTTACTGGGAGATATCAAAGCACTGACAAAGGAAGCCAGTAGCATTATCCTCAAGTTACATAATGGGAACTGAGCATGGGAAAGGGGCAGTGACCGAACCAGGAATAAAGTCCCAATCCAGGGGACTATCCACTAGATCGGGGTGGGCAAAATGCGGCCTGTGGGCCAGATGTGGCCTGCCAGGCCATTCTATCTGGCCCACGAGGCCCATAAAATATTTAAAAAATGAATACTTATCTGGCCCTGGCCGCCTGTCACGCGGCCCTGGAAGGCTTCCCAAAACTCAGTAAGTGCCCCCCCAACACAATTGCCTGCCCCTGCACTGGACCATGTTATCTCCTAAAGAACCCAAACCAACACATTCACTTATTCCAGGGGCTGAGTGCATGCTGCTTCCAACCCAGCCTGCTCTGCCACCACTGGAGCTAGAGCCACAGTCACTGCTTTCCTTCCCACTCCTTCCATGTTGCTTCCCACTGCCAAAACCACAGAAATCCCTCAACCCCTGACTTATGCAGCTGGCCCATATAAAAACTACTAGTCTGTCTGGGTGTGAGGGCTGCTTCTCTTGGGAAGAGGAAAAAGCATTCTAATCTCATCTCACTCTTACACTAGTAAGACTCCACAGATATCAGTGGAGTTAAGCCTGATCAACCAGAGTATGAGAGAACAATTTGTGAAACTGGATCCACAGAGCTGTGGAATACAAAAGGCCCCATCGTATAACCTTTGCTTGCAGGAAATATTCTGTTGCTGGCATAAATCTGTGAGCAGAAGTTGCAGGTTCAGACCCCAAATAAGCCAGTCCCTCTAAGAGGTGGAGTCTCTGAATCTGACACCATATTGGGAATGTAAATTCCTGTGGAATTGCAGGGGAACAGCACAAACCCTTCACCGATTGACTGAGCCAAGGAAAAAATTTAAATGGGCCATAGCCTGAAGGTAATATAGTTTCCTTGGCTGACAGCCTTGATCTGGAGATCAGCCAGGGAGAACAAGAATGGGGCCCTTGGGGCCCAAAGTTATTAACAAAATAAATAACCAAAACCACAGCACCCCTTCCACTCCCATCAGCTCATTCCACTGATGGAGACAGAAGCACCCCTTCCTTTTTCTGCTCCAGTCCCTGAGGTAAATAAGACCAAGTGTGTCTGCTTTTTATTATTACTTAAAAAGGAAATTAAAACAACAATAATATAATCACTAGTAGACTTGCTATAGAAACTGGATATGAGCAAGTTATTCAAAAGGAAGTAGTTTAGTCTTTAACCTATGCCAAGTATGCAAAGAAGTAGAGATGTTTTTATTTTGGTTTGCTTTGTTTTAATTGTAATGTCTTAGTTCCTTATTCAACAAAGGTCTTAAGCACATACTTAATTTTAAGAATGTGCTTAAATCTGTTCCTAGTCACTGAAGTACTGAAGCACATGTTTAAATCCCATTGAGGTTAATAGAATTTAAGCATGTGTTTAAATGCTTTGCTGACTGGGGAAGGACTTAATCATTTGCTGGAAGTTAGGGTTTTTTTACATTGGTTATGTTGATGTCAATAACAGCCTGATCGGGCCAACAGGACTTCAAACTGTTGTATGAGCTTGAGTTTTATAAATCAGCAACCAAGAAACAAACTTCATCAGGAAGTGCAGTATAGTGTTGCCATTTCCTGCTATTCTACTGTGAGTCTTGTGATATACCTGGCATTATTCTTAATGCCCTGGCTCCTGAAGTCTTGGAATTATGTGAGAACCTCAGCTTTTAATTTTTAAAAACTGACTTTCTAGCCCTCATGTTGCAGAATTAATTCTGAAGTTAGCTGGAAAACAAGAATAGCCCACCGTCATTATTTATAAAAATAATCTCATCATTTTTAAGCCATTCTCTTAAGCCTTTCAGAACCTGACATCAGTTTTGACTGCTTGCAGTTGGAAGTATTGGAAATAACAAGTAGACATGGAAAGCGGGTTTTGGGTAAGATACTGGGTCTTCTGGCTTCAGACTGCGTGATCTTTTTATGTCCTGATTACTTTCAGCAAGTTGTACACATATCTTTTGAACAGAAGTCTTTCATGAACACTTTTGTTTCCTAGTCGATGGATCGATCTATCTTTAGAAAGATATAGATAGATAGATAAGTATATCTATCTATGTATGTGAATTAATATAGAAATATATGTGCGTGTGTGTGAATAAATATATATAAGGTCTTTATATGTAAAGTCTTTAAAAATCTCTATATATAAAAAATATATAACACCCCCCCACACACACACATATTTTAAAGGCCTTATACTTTGGCATACTGAAATGCAACAAGTCAACAAACATCTGTCTATCTAGATAGATAGATATAGATATATATATACACATACACATATAAAATAAACCTGTTGCATTTCAGCATCCCGCAGTGTAAGGTCACTGCCAAGAAATTATACAAATCTCCTTTTCTACAGTAATGCCTCTAAGCATGCATTGTTTTATAACAGTTTATATCTATTTGGAAAGAATCTAATAAAAGCATAATTAATTTTGCCTTGCACAGTACTTGGAGAATCAGAGTATTTTTAAAGATATTTGTGACATCTGTTTTTAATATTCTAACATCTTTCGTCAGTGTACACTTGATGGACAACATATTTCTGGCAGTCTTTTGTTATTAGAATCACCAAAATGTTGATATTAATCAGAGTGCCCTTGGTTTTCAAAGAATACAATCCAGAACAAGCTTTCAGATGCCCATCTTTGGAACTGGGTTATTTCTAATGAGTCAAATGTTTCAACATTATTTTTAGGTAACTTGAAATAGCTTTGTAATAGAATAAGGAAGACACTTTTTGTTAAGGAAGAGTTGTTCAGATGCATCTGCTTCCCCTCTGTGTTTCTAGTCAGTTTATTTCTTTATTTTAACAAATGATGCTATGTTGGAATACTGTGTGAGCTAAAAAGTGAAGCTGTAGAATTTTAGTCCACTAGATAATTTAAACCCTCTTGGGTGTAAGGAATGTCCTTTAACATGGGGGAGCTATGGGTGTATATTTGTGTAGTTATGTCCATATATACTGTAGATAGATAGAGACACATGTGTGTGCACACACACATCACTCTGTTCTGCTGATATTTAATGGGTCAGATTATGGTTTCACTAGATGTCTTGTAAATTTGGAGTAACTTCACTGGTAAGAATTTTGCTCAGTAGACAAGCAAATATAGGCATTGTCATCATGACCATTAGGATCAAGCTGTTTTTAGACATTTATTTGATGTGTTTTCTCTGTGTGTGTACGTGTGTTGCAATAAGATTTAATTCTCATTATATACTGACATCCAGAGTCCTTTACTTTTGTTTTCTGTAAATGAAATCCCTATACAGATAAACTCTGTAATAATGGATAACTTGTTCAGACTGGAGAAACACAAACTATATGGGATGCAAAAACCTTGCTACTTTCCTGAACAGACTAAAGAATTTAGCAGCCATAGATCATCGTGAGTAGCACATAGATACAACAGCAGATAACTTATCTGCCTGAAAACACTCTTTGTGGTGGTAGTGTTTTGATACACATCTTCCCAGTGGTATTTTTATTTTTTCCTGGCATAGTTTGTCTAAATTTCCCATTTAATATGGAAGCATATTATACTGGTATTTTAATTTCCATTGTACCCTACAGGTGTTTTCTGCTGTACAGTGTGCTTTCCTGAATCCACTGATTTACCCTCAGCCTCCTTAAGCCCTGACCCTAAAAGCTATTCTAAGAAGTCAGACTTCTGCACTAATAACTTGTACGACTTGCAAGACTGAGGCTTTGCATCTTTTGAGGGTCAGGATCATTTCTTTTCTTGTGCTTATATAGCCATTGACCTTGGTTGAGGCCTTTTAAGTGTTCATACAATACAAATATCAAATAAAAAAGATAAAAAAAGATTCAAGGGGAATGTGGACAACCTCAAGAAGGTTAAGAGGAGGGCCACTCATATGTTTAGGGGCCTGTAGGCAAAGCCCTGTGAGGAGAGATTGAGGGCCCCAGATCTCTTTAGCCTCCTCAAGAGAAGACTGAGAGGTGATCTTGTGGCTGCCTACAAATTCATCAGGGTTGGACAGCAAGGAATAGGAGATGGCCTGTTTACCAGGGCACCCCTTGGAGTAACTAGGATCAATGGCCACAAACTGACAGAGAGAAGATTTATGTTAGACATGGGGAAGAACGTCTTTACAGTAAGGGTTGCCAAAATCTGGAATGGGCTTCCAAGGGAGGCAGTGCTCTTCCATGCCTTGTCTTTAAGAGGAGGCTAGACATGCACCTGGCTGGGGCTGTCTGACCCCAGCACTCTTTCCTGCCCAGGGCAGGGGGCTGGCCTCGATGATCTATTGAGGTCCCTTCTGACCCTAACAACTATGAATCTATGAATATGATTCATATAATACAGATAGGTTAAAAAGAGTAAACTCCGCTTCTTCTCCCTCTAACCGACTTCTTAATATATGCTATTTCACTTTTCCTCAGTAGATGTCAGCAATACTACAAACTTTCCACAGTTACTGTTTCCTTCTCTTTACAGCTTTAATTAATTTTCCTTTTTAAGTTTTGTAGAGTAGCACATCTAAACCAATGTAATCTATTGGCCTCTGATATGTAGCTGCTACTTGGCATTTTAAGAAACTATTATATTCTCAGTAATGCAGAAATCATACTGAACTCAGTAGAAAGGGTTTATTACTACATTTTTAGAATTTTCCGCAAGTTTACCTCACATTTGCCCTCAAGGCAAATGTGAAGTAACATAAGATGTTTAATATTTTGCTTCTTTCTGTGAAGTAAATCAAAACCGTGGGAATGTTTTCTTATAATTTGATTTACCCCTGTCTCCTACAATATATCTTCAGCCACATTCAGTTAACTCTCTGGTACAAGAAAGGGGTGCAATCCTATTCCCATTGAAGGCAATGCAAATGTTGCACTGACTTCATTTGGAGTAGTATTGGCCCCTAACGTATACACAACTGCAAAGGAAGGATGTGGAGCAATTTTTTTCATAGAAATGTGCATGTGCATGAACTTATCAGAATCACTGAATTTTACTTAAGGTTTATAAAATGAACAGAAAATATTCAGAACTATGTTTTACATTAAATAGGGAGCCAAAAGCTCTAGTTCTCATTTTAACTGGCTTACAAATGGAGGGCCTCTTTTTCTTTCGTGACATTCTGAGTATTAAGCTTTCCTTCCCATGAAAGGTGCCAAACTGGCAGTTCTGTGATTGTTTAAGATTTCGTCTTTCAGAACAGGGACCCCCAGGCAGCATTGCTGCCTGCATTGTGGAGGGTTGCCCGTTAGCCCATTTATAGCTTGCGCTTCACTGCATGCTCATTTCTTGTTATGAGCCGGCACGTCCAGTGGGAAGTGAGCTGTGACCTCTTTGCTCACCAGATCACCTCCTGGGCTATGTAGAGACAGCCAGGGGTGTACACTTGCAGTGGCACAAATTTGTGCCACTAACTGTGCTGCAGCACATGCCTTTGCACATGCCCTTTGTTGTGGGCCATGCTCAGCTCCTCCTGCCTCCTGGCTGGGCTCCATGTGCTGCAGGGGTGGGGATGGAGCTGGGACTGGATGGACCACAGGCTGTCTCAGCATGGCGATAGCTGGCAGGCAGCGACACCCTGCGCTCCAGCCAGCCGGGGAGGAGCACATGGAAGCGGGGGAGCAGGCAGCCCTGGGCTGGTGCTTCCCTGTCTTTGTGTGTCTCAGCAAGGCTGCATGTTTCTCCTGGTGCACACTATTTTTGTGTGCTTTGCGCTGTTTTTTCTCTAGGGTTTGTTTTTGCTAATGGCAAATCCCAGCTGCAATTTTTGCCCCTGTGCTGCAAATTAGCAGCACCATAGATGGTTTAACATGCATCATGTGAAGTTTGTGGTACCACAAACCGCGCGTGCCTGCATGTCTGGACATGCCTGTACTGGCCACTCAAAAAGGGGTAACAGTTTATGAGTTAGGTACCTGATCTAGTCAACTGATGATTACCATCATCCTGGGATGCTGCCAGATCCTTTGAAGGGTGTGCCAAGGTGTGAAGATAGGCAAATAAGTGCAGGTTCAACATATCCCTTCCTGGCTGATACCCCATCCCCAATGGCTGGTCCCTCTGCAAGGACGTAAGCATTATAATATATAAACTCATTTTTCAGGTGGGATGTCACTCAATTCACAAAGATGATGGGGGTGTTCCTTGAGTCCAGTGAGGGGCCAGGAAGAACCTTGAGTCCAGAAAGGTTGAGAACCACTGCAGTTGAATAAATGGTTTTACTTGCTGAATGAGTCTGGCACAGCCTGCTTTTCACTGGGTGAGTCTCTGCTGACTAGCTGTCAGGTGGTTCCCAAGGGGAAGGACCACAGAGTGCTGAGCTTGCTGCAACCCACTGTTTATTCAGGACTGGTACTTTTAAATCAAACTGGGCTCAAAACTGTGTGGCAGGACTGGACACATTGATCATGCCTAACTGATGAAGTGAGCTCAGGCTCATGAAAGCTGCTGCTCTGCATCTCTGATTTAATCTGTACAATGCAAATCTACCCTGCTTTTTGCCTGACTTCAGACTAACACTGTTAAAATAGTAAAGTGCTTTGCAGATGCTAAGGCATTAAACCACACAGAAATCCCTGTGAAGCAGGTAAGAATTATTCTCATTTTACAGAAGGGGAACTCAAGAAATTGAGCAAATTATCTCAGATGTCACAACCATTTGAAGCAATTCAGCAGCCAAGTGGTAACAAACTCTTTGAACCCCAGACTTGCATATTGTGACTGAACCAAAGGTATGAAAAAGGCAGTGTTGCTGCCCAGTGTTTTGGTTCTGTTTCTTTCTGCCCCTTGACCACCTAGGAAACCGTGGAACATAGACCTTGAGTTTGTTGTCAGGCTGCCGAGAGCAGTGGGCACTTTGAAAAGGTAAATATTTTGCCTGTGAAGCACAGTAAGAGGAAGTGCTGGGCCATTTTAGCTTCATTCATATGAAAGGAGAGATATTTAACTTTACCAGGTTTGTGCTAGCTTTCCAGTCACAATTACTGGATTGATTAATGGTTAACTTAGCTGAAGTAAGGTATTGTTGTAGCAGGTAAAAGATTTTTCTCTATAAAGATAATTCTACTGGAAGTGCTGGCATAAGTTTTTATTTATACCATCAATACTGAATATAACCGCTTCTACATCAAAGCAGGGCCCAATGGCTGTACACTTGCATAACTGTATGTGAAATTAAGACAGCAAATCTTTCCAGCACGTGCATTATTTCCTGTATCTGATTTTCATGCCTCATGTGCATCAACAATAATGGATCGATCCAGCCAAAATTTGCTTCCACAGCTGCTGGCCTTAGGAAATTCCCTGGGCCTCCTGAGTTCTGCAGCTGCGGAGCTATTCCCTGTTCTGATTGAAAGAATCTCCCCTCTCCTGTGACTGCAAAATGCTGAATGAGACATCCTGTAACGCCCAGTTCTGAGGGGCAGAGTCTCTAATTCTGCCCTACCTGATTGCCATGCTCAGCACTGAAGTCTTTGGACATGACGACAGATGATGCGTAAGCATGCGCAGGGAGCTCCTGCTGCTCTACAAGGGGGCGTTCTAAGGGGAGCGTCACAGGTCTGTGGCCCAAAGGTCTGTGGCGCTGCTCCTGTTCCAGAGAGAAAAAGGAAGAGGGCCCCTGAGCGGAAATTTTAAAGAAAAATAATTTGGCAAATAAGAATTATTTTTCAGCATATTATGCAACCAGAGGTTGAAAAATTTCCCCTCTCACACCAAAAGTAAGCCCCAGAGGACTGCTACTAAAAATGTTCCTGACAGACCCGCACAAAACTTGCTTACTTCAAGTTTTGTTATAAACACAACTGAACCCAGCACTGTTGAAGGTTTCATTTGAATTCCTGAATCTGCACCTTTCAAGCAACCCAAAGTCTAGTTAAGGTTTGTAAATGAAACTTGGTGGTTTCAGTTGAGTTTCAGTTTGAGCTTTGAAAATTTTCATTCAAACCTGAAACTCAAAGTGAAATTCTGGGGGTTCAAAAATACGTACATGGAAAATCAAAGGAAAAGTTCACATAAACTCCTGCAACCTCACCTATTAAGGGTCTTATAGCTCCAGTCAAAACTCTGTTCATTCTCACAAGCCAGTAGGAGAATTCTTCTTGTTTGCTGTGCATTTGGGGTTGGAGGGTTTGATAGTGGCAGCAGTCAAAAGCACTAGAAATTAATTAAACCCTTCCCTGTTTAACACTGCCAGATGCTGTTGTACTTAACTAGAATGCAATCCATCCAAGTGCAGGTTTGAAGAGTCTACAGATTCCTTAACTGTGACAGTAGGTGAGGGCAGTCTTACTGATGATGGTAGACTAGATGCCAGATATTGAATTGTGTGTAACAGAAACTGATGAGCCAGAGTTCGAAGACTTCTTGGAGCAGGTAAAAGTTTTAGTAACTGAGCTGCAGTAAAGAGGTACTTACGCAACCAAATTACATTGAGGCATGGGGAGAAAAGAGAGATCTAGGTGGATTGTGGGGCTTCGTCTAATTTCAATCCCTGCAGTTTTTTTGATGAAAGCCAAAAAAAGGTAAGCGTGCCTCACTATTGCTATTATCAAATAATGCAAAACCAGCACATTGTGGTAGTTTCCTGCTCTGCAGGTGGTATAACACTTAATCCAGCTTATGCAAAAGTGAGCACAGTGATAGTAAGTGAGATTTTAAGGACTTGTGATATTTATCATGCACACATCTCAAAACTTGTCCAGCTCTAGCTGTGCTCTTATGAACCCACAAGAAGAAACAGGAGTTTTGCAGAGACTTTAGCTCTTCTCTGCAGTGTATTGTTGCTGATTCTTAAAAACTTGCCAGCCCCTATATGAGTAAATAAGCATTGTAATTAGATAATGTGATTTTTTGTGTTGCTCAAGATAGCCTGTTAAAATAATATTTGTTGTCATCATATTGATCATGTTACTTGTTTATTGCATCCTTTCCCCAACCTTTCTCCATATTTGTCTGTCCCTGTTTTTTGTATTTAGATTGGTGCAGGCACCGTTTGTCTTCTTTATATACTGCTTAACAGGTAGTAAGCAGGGATCTTGGTTTTCTCTGATTTAAAAAAATGCCTAATTTTCAGTTAAAAAAAAGTCTCCCCAAATCCACATTTTTCAATGATTAAAATGAAACATATATATTAGTGGTGTTTCATTTAAATCACAGAAAAATGTGGATTTGGGGTTACTTTTTTTTAAACCAGAAATTGGGGATTTTTTTAAATCAAAGAAAACCAGGATCCCATTAAGCCCAGATCTTGGTTAATCCTACACTAAAGCCCAGTGGCTAACAGGGATTTGAGTACCTAACTCATTTATGATCTGGGCCTAGAGTAAATAACATAAAAAAATGCAGCCTACAGTACTAGCACATTTTAGAAAGCCATTATCTTTAACACTTAAAATCAAAGATATGCCCAATTCAGTGTGTGTCTGTAAAGATTTTTTAGGCCTACCCATGCAGGCTCCCATCCTTCTCTTCTAGTATAACCCTAGGAAGAGAATGTCTTAAGTTTCTTAAGAAAATTCAGATCTACCTTTAATGTAGAATCCTGTAAATTTTCCAGCAGTATCACTAGAGGATTTAACTTATTTTAATAAGGCATTCATCCTCTGGAGAAGGCCACCACAAAACCTTTTTAAGACAGTAAATGTGACTTCAGTGGGGCACCAGTGGTACCACAACAAGACAACAATGGTACAACAGTTCTGCCTGAAACAGCAGGTTGCCATATAGACTCGCTATCTCTCTTCTCTAGGCCACATAACCTAGCCTGGTCCTGTGACCCCAAAACTGGGGAGAAGGGGTCCTCCTCCCCTTTGGAAATCCTTGTTTCCTCCCCTCCTTGGGACTCCAATACCCACTTTTGGTTAACTCGTGACTCCCAGCAGTTCTGATGGGCTTGGCTCATCTGTCTCTCTCTAGGTTGGCTGCAGGGCTTCCCCTCCTCGCTGAGATGGTCACTCCATCCTGCTGCAGCTTACCACAAGAAGGCCCAAGCTGCCTTGTGCAGCTGTCCTGGCCTGTCAGCCCTCCCAGGCCCCGTGCACCATTCTGTGCACCAGGGGCTTCTGCCTCTTGCAGGGTTGGTGACCTGCGCTACCTCGGGCAGCCTCTGGGTCCTTCCAGCTCTCCAGGCCCTGTGCACTGCCCTGTGCACTGGGGGCTCCTGCCTCTCACCGGGTTGGAGCCTCATGTAGCTGCAAGGTCCCTTCAGCTGTACCAGCCCTGTTCACTGCCTTGTACACCAAGGGCTCCTGCCTCATGCAAGGATGGGCACCTGTGCTGTTTTGTGCAACTGCAGGGGTCCCTTCAGCTCTACCAGCCATGTGCACCACCCTGTGCAGTAAGGGCCCCTGGCTTGTGCAGAGATGGGGACCCACACTATCTTGTAATGCCGCAGGGGTCCCTTCAGCCCTCTGGACCCTCTGTGCACTGATCTATGCACCGACACCCCAGCTCTCAACATGGGAGGGCTGGGATGCAGCTGCTCACTGTCTCATGCTTGGCGAAGGTGCCTTTGGGCCACTTCTGGAGCAACTGCTCCACCCCCACTGGTCAAGTCCACCAACTTTTCTCAAGCCCATCTCCATTGCTTCTCGGCCTCTTGAAGGCTCAGGACAAAGATAGTGGCTTCTTAGCCTAGCAGGGGAAATGCCATGTAACTGTGTCCAAGAAGGCAGTTCTCCTGAAACACTGCCCAGGAGAACTGCTCTTCTGGCATGGTTCAGTACCCGCTGAGGTGCAGCAGCTTTAAGCCTAGTTTAAGGAAATGGGAGTCTCTTCCCTTTCTTGTTCTGAGGGTCTTCTGGCTAAGGGCAAGCAAAACTCAGGAGCATCCAACCCCCAAACCTCTGGGCTTGGGCCTGCAAGTAGGATGCCTGCCAAGGATTTTGGAAACATCTGAAGCCCCAGATGCGGGTGGAGGATGGTTGCCAGTAGTAGGGCCACTTATGGTTCTTGGATTTGGCATTAGTTTTGGCTAATTTGGCTATGGATACAAATAATTAAAAAAAAAATCTCCATTGTCCCTCATCGAAGCTGCCTGTGTGCAGGGCATGTGGGTTTTTATTAGGGGTGTGTGAAGCTTCAGGTGCTGATTCAATTGGGAGGAGATTTGGTCTGATTTGGTGGCCATGCCTCTGAATCCAGATCGAATCAGGGGACCAATAAAAGGTCTGAATAGATTTGAAGCTCTCTGAACTGATTCGGACAGCTTTGGCAATTTGGGCAGTCCCCGCTGGCTGCACCAGAGAGCTGGACCCAGACTCCATGCTGGTAAGTAGGGGGTGGGGAAGGGGGGGCTGGAGGAGGAGGGAGGGGTTCATGGGGGGAATCCTGCCAGGCCCCATCCCCTGCCTGCTCCCCAGGCCCCCTTGAGCCCCCCTGACTCCTGCCCACTCTCCCAGTCCCCCCATGCCTGCCCTGCCTGACCCAGCTCCCAGTTGTTTAAAAAAAAGCCCCTACTCACCAGCTGCTGCCAGGTGGGGGGCAATCCCTGCTGCCCCCACTGCCCTGTGCTTCATGGGGAATCTCTGCCATGAGCCCCCCTGGCCCCTACCAATTCTCCCAGCCCCCCACATGGCTGCCCTGCCCTGCCCAGCTACTGGCTGCCCTACCCCAGCTCCCGGCCCTTTAAAAAAAAACAAAACAAAAATCCCAAACTCACTGGCTGCTGCAGTGACCTCGGGGCTTCTGGGGGCTTGTGGAAGAGCTTCCCATGTAGCATGGTGCAGTGGGGGGCAGTGGGGATGGCTCCCCTACCTGGCAGCAGTCGGTGAGTGCCAGGCTTTTTTTCCCCCCAAAGAGCCGGGAGCTGGGCTGGGCAGAGCAGCCATTGAGAGTGGGCAGGGGGTGGGCCTGTGCGATTCGGAGATTTGGCGGATTTGACAACAATCTCCAAACCAGATTCAGCCGAATCAATTTGGGACAGTGATTTGAATCGTCGAATCAAATCAAATCGCTGTCCCCCGAATTGGCCAAATCTGAATCTGAAGTGAATACTACCCACTTCGCACAGGCATAGTTTTTATTCCTTTTGGAAGGCTCTGCCCTCAGATTGAGGACAGACCAATAGGAAAGCCTGAGGGGTTAGTTCCCCCTCAGGTCCTCTTCTTTACCTCGCCCCTGGGTCAGGGTGGGACAAGCTTGCCTCCTGCCTCCTCCTGATTGGTGGAAATGCCCCACTAATTGCCCTCAGCCATTTTGGGCTCAAGTTTACAAACTGGGCCCTTGGTGAGCCCACTGGCCAGCCTGCCACATGTGCATGTTCGTTTTGTGGCATTTTGTGGTAAGCTGCATGTGGTGCATATGCACTGGGAGATCCTAGTGTAAAAAAAAAACGCTGCTAAAAAAAGTGGCCCAGTGCACCTGGCAGGAGTGTGCAATGCTACAAGCTGGAGGAGCCTGGCTGGCCAAAGCCACACTTTTGCTGCCAGCCAGACTCCAAGAGATTGGTTTGGTACCACTGCTGCCCCAGGAGGCCCCCAAGGCTTCAGGACTGGTGCTAGCCCCAGTCTCTCCTACTCCACACAGGTCCCTTTACCATGCACATGTGCAGCAGCATGCCTGGGGACAAATAACAAATATGTGTTGCTATTTTTCCCATGGGAAATGCATGCACCCCTACATGTGTGCACTCTGGGGGGATGTGCCCACCATATCCATCTTGAGGACTGTGAGTTCATGGTGTATGTCAGCAGGAAACATATTTTTGACTGAATTAAAATCCTCAAAATGTAGACTATTCAAAATATGATGAGTGGAAGGGCTTATACTTAACATAAGATGCTTAATTTCATTAATTCTAATTTCTAATCTTTCTTATAAAAAGGATTGTTCTTTTATGTACTTTTAAATTATTTTTTCTTTGGTACTTCATAACTACTTCCGGTAGTGTAAATATTTAAAGAACAGTATTTCCCAAGTTGTATAAAGTGAATATGGGATTCATTTCAGTCTAGTGGTACTCTGAGCATGTTGCTGAGAGAAGCCTTAATTTTCTTCAGTAAAACAAGCTTGTTTTGCGAATAGATAGGTACGGTATAAAAATGTGATCTGTTAATTTCTAAAGGATGGTTTCTATATTCTGAAGTGTTTCATTTAGTTTTGAAGCATGCCTTGGTTCTTGTTGTAGAAGTGAAATACTAAAACAAGAGATTTTGAGAGAAATTTACTGCATTTGCTGCCCTGGTCAATTATGCTTTACAGTTAAAAGATGCCACCAGGTGATGAGCAATCACTTTGTAACTGACTGCCACCTATCATCTATCATCAGTTCTGTAAGTGGGAATAGCCTTCTGTAGAAAAGCAAAAGAAGGAAGAGTTGAAAAATTACTCTCTAATGAGGCACACTACTGCTCCTACTACTACACGTTTTGCTGGTGCCTATTGAGTAACTGGTCTCATAAATGAGCCTGTACTTTACAAGGAATTTGAACTTTCACCAGGCATGATCTCCATATCGGCATAATAGAATGAGGGTGCTTTTGTGTTTACATGACTTCAGCATCTTCTATAGAGCTGTAGTGTCCAACCTCTCTGGCCCCATGGGCCAAAACCTACATGCAGGACCAATCTGTGGGCTGGATTGAGTGCATGGTTTGGTCCATGGGTGTGATCTAGCTGTGGCATAATTGCCACACACCAGATCCAGCCAAAGCATGTTGCTGTGTGCTGGTGTAACCTGGAGTGACCACACATAGGCATGATCTGGTGCACAGGATAATGTCATCTGGATCATGGGGCTCCCTGCGTGTCTGGAAATTTGGCAGTGGGGGAGTGCTGACAGCATTAATTGCCATGGCTTTGGGATCAATTAACACTATAGCCTTGATGCACAGGCCAGAGGTTGAGCGTCACTGATCATGTCTACATGTGACGCTGAATGCGCAGTAGCTCACTACTATTGCGCAGTAGTGTTGCGTGGCATGAAGTGTGACGTGACACTGTTGCACAGTAGTAAGGAGCTACTTCACAGTAGTAACAAGCTACTGTGCTGCCAGCATCAGCAAGAAGCCATTCAGTCACACTACTGTGCAATAACACCAGTTACTGCACAGTCATTTAGTACTTGTGGATGCAAGTACTAAATGCCTGTGCAGTAACAACTCTGCAGTCAGCATCTTGTGTAGACGTGGCCACTGCTACAGTAAACAGGATACCATATATCATTGCCTATAAATACATTACATTTGTGTAGCACTGACATTTTAAACCACATTGATTAGATTATATTGATGATATTGATCAGATGGAGTGACAAGATTTTTTTTTTTGTCCTGAACAGTGTATAATAGGACAAAGAATGGGGAAATAGTTTCAGAAAGGGAGAGTGGGGATTCATGGAGAAAAGAGGAGAATATCAAAGTTTGGAAGAAATGAGTCATGAAAGGATTGGAAAGAAGCTGCAGGAAAAAGGATTCATTTCCAAAAATGACACGTGATTTTGTGATTCCCAATTTGAGCCTGCTTAAATAGCATGATATTTCGAGAGAGGTGTGGTCTGTACTCACAAAAGTAGTGGTGAGTCTATTGGCAGGAACAAAGTGGGAGGTGAAAATTAACAGAGCAGCAAAATGATAAGAATTGGAGGAGCATAAAGGAGGAGGCAAAGCAGGGAGAAAGGAGTGCAAAGAAGTAAGAAATTCATATTACGCAAAGCTTAGAACAAATTTGGAAGGAAAGAATAGCTGAAACATGGAGATAAATGGGAAATAAAGTAAAATTCAAATTGCACCTACCAAGATAGTTTCTGACAGACTAAAATGATATTTTTAATAAGTGACTTTTAGAAGAAGGGACTCATTAAACTACCTAGACTTCAACAGAACATTGTATGCATGGGAAATTAATAATTTAGCTGGAGATAATGGGGATTGGTATAAGAATAGTGAGATTGGTAAGGAATGGATACCAATGTGTTTATTGTATAGAAAGGGGAGGAAGCATTTGTTAGGCAGGTTAAGAATGGAGTTCCTCACGGAACAGACTAGGGACTGGTATTATTAATGTCCTGCTATAAAAGGTGTGTACTGGTTAATTTGCTGATAACACAAAGTTTGTAGGCTATGCCAACATGAAGGAAGATTGCGCTATCATGCAGGAAGAATGTGAGGGCTTTCAAGGCCTGATGTAATAGAAGTCTGTTTAAATTTAACACTAGAAAGTGAAGGTAATTAATTTCTATAAATTGGGAGCTCATTGGTTGGAAATGATAGTTGGGGAGAAAGATCTAGTTGTATTAGTTAATCACAGGATGTCTAGGAGCTACCAATATGATGCAGTCATGAAAAAGTAAAGGAGATTTATCAGACAAAGATTTATCAGACAAGGTTTTTCCACTGCAGATAAAGAGTTAATGCAATTGTATGAAGTATTTATAAGATCTTATTTGGAATACTGCATAAAATTCAAGTCACCCATGTTCGAGTAAGATGAATTCAAACTTCAGCAGATGCAGAAGAGGGCTAATGATCAGGGAATAATCAGAATGATCGCAGGAATGGAGAACCTCACCTAAAAAGAGACTAAAAGTGTCTGGTTTGTTTAGCCAAGCAAACAAAATATTTGCCCATATGTATTTATAGAGAACAAACACAGGAAAGTAAGAAGATATTTAAAGCTAAAAACAACACAGAAACAAAAACCAATCAGTATAAACTGGCCATAAATATGGTTGAAACCTACATTTACAAGGTTTTTAATAACCAGAAGAGTGAGGTCTGGAGTAGGAGTTGCGATTGCAAAAACCTAACTAGTGTTTAGATGGGTTTTGATTAGTATATGAACAAGATTATGTGATGTAGTTGCTGCCAGAGGAACAGAACCCAAAATCTCTTCCAGTCCTATGGTTCTATGTGTGAAAAGATTATTTATGGGTTTGCAGGGGAGAGTGAAGACGTTAACTTTGGTACAATAAAAAAGAGCAAATAACTGTTCTCTTGGAATATTGAATGGGCCGAAAGGGAACATCTGTACCACTTCTGTGCTGTGCCTGGGACTACTGCCAAACAAGGTCACCCTACTTACTTTCTTCTTTTCAGCATATACCAAAAGGCAGGAAGCTACTTTATAGCAGCTCTCAGCACATGCCAAGATGCATATGTGGGACACAGCCTGTGAGTGGCACTGGAGTGCACACTCAGCTCTGCCGTAACGTGGCTACCTTGCCTGTTCTTGAGTTTGGTGCATGCTCAGAGTGGGCAGGCATGTTTTCTGGCTGCTGTCTTGGACACATTATGGAGATGGTATAGATTTGGCTTAGGACAAAAGTTTCCAGTCTCACCTGATCAGATTTCTGTGGGAGGAGTCTAGACTCATACATCAAGCACCCTTCAGAGCCCCAAAAGCACCTCTTTACCTGACTAAACCTAACGACATTGAAAACAATCCAGGTAAGCTCCTCTGATTGGTAAGGAATTTTTTAAGTCCATGAAGTACAATATCATTTAGTAGTTGGGATAGTCCTTTAGTAAACAGAGCTTTGACCTTTATAAGGCATCCACTCATCCTTTTCAGTCTCTATAGCTTTCTTCTCTCTTTGCTTGGTTTTAACATTTCTTTTGGCATTCCTGACCTAAAAATGAAGTTTGCTTTAATTTCAAAGCCATAAATGTCTATATATGGTGTGGGAGAACATAAAGCACTGAGCTGAGCACTAGTGACCCCTGAACAAAATGGTGGTGGTCTTGCAATTTTTTGTTGTGATCTTATCATTTTTGGCCAGGATCAATACTTAGATTTCAATCTTTGAAAGCTTATCTAGGTACTGGGTGAAGTGGTATATTTGATTCATTAAATAAAATTTAAGATCTGAGCATGCTTTCAGTTACTTCAACTATAGTGGTCAAACCCTGATGCTCTAGGGAATAATGTATTCCTTAGATACTCTTCAGATTTTACAGATTGCCATATTTTTAGAAATGAAGACATTGATGCCTCAGTGAGGTTATCGGTCACCACATCTGTGTATATTGTAATAAACCAATTTACAAATCTAGAATCTAGAACAAAGTACCAGCTTTCATTTTGGATTGCCTTGTTTTTTCCATTTTTTGGACTATCAGTGCTAGTCATGTAGACATGATCTTCTAATATTTATTTTCTTAATTTCCTTTTACATCCATTTATTCCACTATCAAACACAATGATATAATTAGTCTGCATAAAGCTTTTAGATTAACAAAGTACTTTTTCTGCCTAAACAAAGAGAATATGGGACATTCACAGTTTAATTCATACTTATTAACATTCCTACAAACACATTTATTAAAATCCTTTTTAAGGCCCTTATCATTTGCTTTCCCCTTTGAATACTCAACCAGGTGAGCCATGTTTAAACCATGATCATTTTGTTTCTTGTTAAAAGAACTCTGTTAACATACACATGACAAATAGCATGATAAAATGTCAACAGGGTCCTGGTATACTCAGAATAAAATATTATTCAGAGATATATATCATAAATGTTTTTTAATTCATAATAATGGATTTTAGTAGTGTATGAAAACAAATATGCTATGCAGAAATATAGGTATACACCGAGAAATGGTTTATACTCTTTAGTTAACATGGTTTGTACCTTTGAAACCCACAGCAAACTGGTGCAATACTTCTGCTTCAGAAATAAATATTTTGCTGCTAGGATTATACTCATGATAGCTTTTCTTCTTTTGATATGCACTTCACCTTGATTTAATAAATATTAGATATTTAAAGCCCAACAATGTCCATACTCTTCTGTTTTAGCCAGATGTTCTATTTTAGAAACATCTAAAAATATTAGATTCAAACTATGGAAAAGTAGATTACCACAAAAGAAAACTTCTGGAATAGTTACAATTGAAATTTAAGTTCTTTTGACTGAAACAAAAAATGATGCCAAAGGAGCTTTTAAATGGTGGTGCGCGTGCTAATTGGCTAAAATTCTTTTTTTATTTGCTGAAGTTTGCGCAGCTGTGTTTATAATATATGCTGAAAATTTTAAGATGCATTACTTAAGATATGTTTTCAAGTTCCTTGTGGTTTTGGGAGGATTCCACTGGAAAGAGGGGCTTTTGTTCATGTAACTGGCTATGCTAATTACTCTTAGGAAGGCTGGTGATGTTTTTTATAATACTACATTATTTTCAGCACTTGTGGAACCCACAGTCATGGAGGTTGCATACTGGCTGAGCACAGTAGTACTTTTCTTTTGTATGATTTTTACAGTTTTGTGAATTATTTTTTAGAATTTACACACAGATATGTCAGGTCTTCAGATTACTATACATAACACTACCAGTCAGATTCTCAAAGTTGTATACATGCAATTACATCCTTTTATTTATGTATGCATCCATAAGTGACACAGTTTCATGCAATACATATGCAAGACTGGCTACCGGCTTATGCAAATACTTGCTTTGTGGTCCAACCTGGAGTATTTTCGTGCATATGTAAGGTAATGTTTCCTGAACCTAACCATCTTCTTTCTTAACTTTGTTTCTCATACTGAGTTAGCTTTTGGCTTCATTGACTTCAGTGAAGCCACTCATTATTCCAGTGGACCACTATTATTCTGTGTCCCACTAAATAATACTTATTCCTTTTTAGTGTTTAAACTATTTTGATTTTATAAACTGTTAGGCTTTTGTAGTCATTGCTTAGCCATACTCTGGGATACAATACAAGAAACACTTTTAAATAGTTATGGGTTCAGAAGGAGTCAAGCCTGAATTAGCATTGAACTCTGCTGACTGAAACTAGTAAAATAGGTTGGCAACTCCATGTATGCTGCAATTAGAGAACAGATTTGGGGGTTGGCAAAGTCCTGGTTTTAAAATAATTTTCAAAATTTAAAATAATGTGAATTGACTTGAACTGAAATGTAAAGGCTGTAGCCATGTGAATGAGGGATGGGACTAACTAGGTTCAATATGAATTACACAAAAATGATCAGTTAATGCTACAGTTCTTAAGTCTTCCTTTGCTAGCCCTATATTTCTGTCATAATATGGGCAGTACATAGAGAATTAAATAATTTTGGATGAGGCAATTGAATTAGTTTTGATTTTTTCATTTTGTTTACTTAAGAGCAAAGAGTGTCTTAAATGCTTTCAGCATATTCATTCATACTACAATTTATACCAACCTGGAAAAATCAGCTCCTCAGTTTATTGGTACATTTATGCATTTTTAAAACAATTTTGTCACATCATCTCCTTCTTGATTGATAGTGAAAGCTATGATTATGAATTTCCTGAGTGGAAATTCCCTAACAGACTGAGACGCTGACTCTGCTTTTAGCTCTGATAAATATACTTTAAGCCAAAAGCTCTAAGTCAAATCCACAGAAGGCTGGAAGAGTTACTCTACAAGTCCAAAAACGTATATTGTTAGTCATCTCTTTACTTGACTTTTGGTACATCTTCCATTCTGACTCATTTTCACTCTATTCATATGCCGCACACCCTATTCTGCACTGGGGACAAGACAAGAGGTAATAGACTTTAATTGGAACAGGGGGAATTTAGGCTGGATGATTATTAGCAAGAACTTTTGAACTATGAAGATGACTAAGACTGAAACTAGACTATTTAGGGTGGTTGTATAATTTCCATTATTGGAAGTTTTTTATGTACAGGTTAGACAAACACTTGGCTGGAATGATTCAGGGGTGATCCTGCCTTTAGCAGAAACTGAACTAGAAAACACTTGAAGTCTCTTCCAGCCCTATTTTCTAGGGCTGTATGAGGCTTTGGGTGCTGATTTGATTCGGAGGAGATCTGGCCCAATTTGGTGGCCGCATCTCCAAATCCGAATTGAATCAGGGGGCCAATACAAAGGTCCGAATTGATTCAAAGCTCTCTGAATCAATTTGGAGAGCTTTGACAATTCGGGCAGCCCTTGCCCGCTGCAGCAGGGAGTTGGAGTCAGACTCCATGCCGGTAAATAGGGGGTG
>NW_017728911.1:15912992-15938375 GCF_001723895.1 Crocodylus porosus | reverse complement strand
GCCCCAGCTCCGGCCCTTTAAGGAAAAAAAAGCCACAAACCCCCCCCAGCTTTGGGTACTGAATGGATTCAGAGGAGATTTGGCCTGATTCAGTGGGTGCCCTGCCCGCCTCAGTTCCCCACCCTTTAAAAAAAAGCCCAGGCTCACCAGGTGCTGCCGGGTTGGGGGGTGATCCCTGCTGCCCCCCCACTGCCCCACGCCATATGGGGGACTCTGCCATGAGACCCCCAACCCCTGCCTAGTGTCCCAGCCCCAACATGGGTGCCCTGCCTGCTCCAGCTCCCAGTGCTTTAAAAAAAAGCCCCAGCTCACCAGCTGCTGTCAGGCGGGCAGGCAATCCCAGCTGTCCCACACTGCTTGTGGGGGCTCTGTCATGAGACCCCCAACCCTCCCTGCTGTTCCAGCCCTCCCATGGCTGCCTTGCCTGCCCCAACTCCTGGCTGTAAGAAAAAAAAACCCCCCAAAACCCTGGGCTCACTGGGTCCTGCAGCAGCCTCGGGGCTTTGGGGGGCTCATGCAGAACCCCCCATGCAGCATGGGGCAGTGAGGGGCAGCAGGGATCGCTTCTCACCAGGCAGGAACTGGTGAATGCATGGGTTTTTGTTCTGTTTTTTTTTTCTTAAAGGGCTGGAGCTGGGGTGGCCAGGTAGCCTTGGGGGGCTGAGGCAATGGGCAGGGGGCTTGTGCAGAACCCTCCATGCAGCATAGTACAGTGGGGGGGCAGCAGGGATTTCCCCCCTCACTGGACAGCACCCAGTGAATCGGAGCTTTTTTTCCCCAAAGTGCTGGGGCAGGCGGGGTAGCCATTGCCGGGCTGGGAGAGCAGGCAGGGGATGGGCCTGGCTGATTCAGAGATTCGGCTGCAGCAGCTATATCTCCAAAACAGATTCAGCCTAATCAATTCAGGCCAGTGATACGAATCACCGAATCGAATCGCTGTCCCCTGAATCGGCCGAATCCGAATTTGAAGCAAATACTAGTCACCTCTTACAGGCCTATTATTTTCCTATGGAGTCCTTTAATCATGTCAACTTGTTCCTCACATCTCTAAATTAGCTCATTTTCTTCTTTTCTGCATTACATTTAAGCTCTGTATTTTCATATTAAAGGTCCTACATGACTCCTTTCTATACAAATCCATCCCTGCAGTGCTATAGCAACAAAGTTTGGTGCCTGGGGCAAAGCCAGCAGTGGCAGCCTGCCTTCACCCTGCGCACAGATGCGGGAAGCACATGTCCCCCCATGCTTGCCTGGAAGTGCATGCAGTGGTGGGAGCCTCCCTTCCCCCATCACCGTGCCCCCCCCAAATGAGCTGCTGGTGGCTCTGTTCTGTGCCCTGCCCAGGCTGGGCAGCACCTGTTGGCACCCCTTCACTGTGGCACCCTGATTACTGGGCAAGCAGTCTCCTGCTCACTGCATTACAAAAACAGAAAAGTGAAAACTACTCTGACTGAAGCTTTCCTCTAAAGAGATAATCATCTCAAGTTTCCTTTGCTCATCCTAGGAGACACCCACAGTTCTGCAATGCCCCGTTGCCTAGTTTCTTTATGAGAATGGGGTGAGTAACAGTGTCAAAGGCCTTCTTGAGGTCCAGGTAGATGACATCCACCTCAATGCCTGCATCCGAGGACTTTGTGACCTGGTCATAAAAGGAAACAAGGTTAGTCAGGCAGGATCTGCACACAATGGCCCCTTTTGGTTGCCCCTGAGCATTACTTCCCATGCTGGGCACCTGCAGATGTGCTCCTTGTTAATTTTCTTAAAGGTCTTCTCAAGGACTGAGGTGAAACTAACTAGCTTATAGTTACCCAGGTTCTCCTTTCTCCCGTTCTTGTAAATGGGGCCCTTCTCCAGTCCTTTGGGACCTGGCCAAAGCACCACAAATGCTCATACAGCTGTGACCCCTGCCAATTCCCTAACTATCCTTGGATGAAGAGCATCTGGACCTGCTGATTTAAATCCATCCAGCCCCTCCAAAAGTTCCCTTACTAAATCATCCCTGACCCCAGGTATGGCATCGTGTCCCCTGAGCCTGTCTGTAATCCTAGTGGGTGAGTTTTCCCAGTTCCTGCTCAGAAATGAAGGCAAAGAACGCGTTGAAGAGACCAGCTTTTTCCTTTGCTGCATCACCAGATTGCCAAGCCTGTCCTGTAGGGACCCCACACTACCTGGTGCCTTCTTCTTACTCCCTATGTATTTGAAAAAGGACTTTTTCTCATCCTTAATTCTGGTCACCAGCCCTAGTTCTGTCTCTGCCTTGGCCTTCCTAACCACCTCCCTGCAATCATGAGCAACTGAGGTGTAGTCCTCCTTGGTGATAGCCCCTTGCTTCCACTGACTGTATGCCACCTTTTTAGCCCTCAGGCCCTCCTGGATGCCTTTACTGAGCCAAGGGGGCTTTTTAGCACTTGTACCCACTCTGGTTTGCATTGGAACTGGCTCTGAGCTCAGAGGATTGTCCTTAAGGAACAACCACCCATCCTGGACTCCTATCTCATTGAGGCCCCGAGTCCCCAGTGTCTCTCTTACTAATCTCCTTTGCTCATTGAAGTTGGCTCTCCTGAAGTCAAGGACTTTTGCCTTACTGCTTGCTTTCCCCACCCTGCGGTGGATAGTAAATTCCAGCAGATGATGGTCACTGACGCCTAGGTAGTTGAGCACCTGCAGATCCCTCACTAGGTCATTGCCTGTGGCAAGGACCAAGTCCAGCAAGGCATTTCCTCTGGTGGGATTGTGTACCTCCTGGGTTAGGTGGAGGTCCTGTATGCAGGCTAAAAACCTACGTGAGCATTCAGACCTGGCTGACTGCTCCTCCCAGCAGATGTCTGCGTAGTTTAGGTCACCCATGACAACTACATCCCTTGTCCTTACAGCCTCCGTGAGCTGACCTGAAAATTCCAGATCCAGCTCATCCCCCTGGCGAGGCAGTCTGCAGTATATGCGCACTATCAAGTGCTTTTCCCAGCAACCCCCTTGCATTCTAACTCAGAGTGCCCCTCTTCTGAACCCATTCTGAACATCAAGGACATGTACTGTCTTTAACATACAGTGCTACACCCCCACTTTTTTCCCTACTCTATCCCATCTATATAACCTATAGCCCTCAATGTCTACTCCCCAGTCATGGGTAAAATCCCACCAGGTTTCTGTAAGCCCAACCAGGTCTGGGTTTTTTCTAGCTAGCAGGAGGGCAAGTTCCTCCTTCTTATTCCCCATATTTCTAGCATTTGTGTAGAGGCAATTGAGACCTCCTATAGGTGTGCATGCTACCCTCTTTTTCCCAAGCTTGCCTGGGCCCTTGTCACTTACCTGGGTTGTTCCTGCTCATGTCACCTGGCTTGATGTCGAAGTGTGTTCCTACACCTCTTCATCCCCATTCCCTGATGAACCTAGTTTAAAGTTCACCATACGAGATCAGCCAACCTGGAAGAGAAAACACACTTACCTTTTGGGGAGAGATGTAGCCTGTCCCACCCTAGCATGTCTCCTGTGTGGAAGTGTGGGTTGTGGTCAAAGAATCCAAAGCCTGCCCAGTAACACCGGCACCAAAGCCACCGGTTGACCTCTCCAATGGAGGCCTCATGGTGCCGTCTGCATCTGCTCACTGGAAGAACAGATGAGGAAACCACCTGTGCTCCCATCTCCTTAAGCTTGGGCCCCAGAGCCGTGTGGTCTCTCATGAGGTGATCCGGACTACTCCCAGCCATGTCATTAGTGCCTACATGGATGAGGACCAAGGGGTAGTGATCAGAGGGCAGTTGTGGCAGTCAAACTGCGTGTAGCAGAAATAAACAGACTGGCTGATGAATGGAGCACAAGTTTAAAGCGTAGAAGGGAAGATTGCTTACACTTACACAGACTAGTGAAGGGTTGCTCTCTCGTTTCTAAATTCAAGTGGCAGCTGTCAGTCACAGCATTAAACTGAACTGTGAGCATGTGAAAAAAGCCCAGGTGCTGACAAATGCTTGCCTTGTTGAAAAGTGTAAGCTATGCTTAGGCCTCAGTCCTGTGTCTACTTTACTTAGCTTTAAGCATGTGAAAACCCCCACTTAATGTATTTAAGCAATCAGTGCATAAATTTTCTGCAGAATCAGGACCTTAATTAAAAAGAATTAAAAATATTAGAACACTTTAAAATCATCAAGGTCTATGATATCTGCATAGAGCTCATGATTAATATGCCACCTGTACAATGTTTTGAATAACAGACCAATGTGCAGTGCCCTCTCCACCTGGTCACACTTCCTTATTTCCCTCTAAAGAGTTGTTCACATCAGGAGTGCTATGCCTCACCTCAAATACTTAAAGAAAGGGTTAGGCACCTGGCCATGAACATGTTGAAGCTTATGACAGTTTTGTTACTGAGATGATTGGAAGTGGCATCAAGTCCTCAATTTTTAGAATGTACACATCATTTCTTGTGTTGTCCTTGTTTTGAACCAAGTTCTTTTTACCAGGAATCTTCCTGCAGTGTTGTACAAGAGAAAGCCAATTGTTACAAATTCAACAGCCCAATCGAAAGAGGTTAAATATCAACCGTGTCCTTGATACTCCATGGGATTATCTGCAAGCATTATTCTTTTTTTTTTCTAGTTTACATTTTCAGGAAACTGAGACCATTCATGGAAACAAAAATACTTTTCCTGATATAGGCTGAACGTTAACAGGTTTGAATCTCATCAGCTAAAAGGACTGGAACATCGTGCACATGTACTGTTTGAGGACATGGTGATGACAGAAAATGATTGCACTTCATTTAAGTATTTGGTTAAGAAAAGTCGCCCAAAGGCATAATATTTGCAAATGCAAATTAAATACCTTATGAAATTAGTTTAATTGTAAGGAAACAATTTCATATTATTGTGGCACTGTGTGTCTTCACATTTGACAAGTACCAGGGCTTAACCTTTTAATTGAAAATTACTTTGGGAATCCTGCCAGACATTACAAACTGAAAATACTAAAACCCCATTACTGGGTCATGTAATATAATAGGTACAAAGTCAAATGTCATTACAACAGGCACACTCCATGACTGTGCAGGTGTGAAGCTCTGTGTTGATTGCATATTTTAAATGAAGAATAATTTCCTGGCGAGCAATTTGTTACCTTGTTCAATGAAAGTGAAGGTTTTCTGAAGTAGTAGAACTGAAATCCTTTTGTAGCTTTCTGTTACAAAGATCGATTAGACTGCTTAATTATAGTTTCATTATTTCTACGTTGATAGTCACATTAAAAATAGTTCATTATTCCCAGTTATAGAAATGCTTTTATCTTCAACCAGAATTCCAAACAGAGGTAGTTATACTTCAGAAAGCAACCTGTACACATATGTATGTATTAATAGAGATATATAAAGAATGAAAAAATAAATAAATACGTATATTCCATTGTGTCCTCCAAGATAATTGGATTTTGATACTGCAGTAACGTACCAGGGCATTAGTTCAGGCCTTTAGTAGTGTGTTGACAATGTGACAGTGTACAGCTGATGGGACCTTTACAGCTGTTGAAAGAAGATGTGGATTGCAAATAAAGACAGTATTACAGTGAAAGTGGGGGCACTGCTCAAAATTAATTTTGTATCCATACCCTCATATCAGAAGCTTTGCCTAATTTTATGCTTCAATGTGTTGGCTCTTGGCTCTTTTGAAACTCAGGTACAAGATGCCTCAACGCGGATGACCCAAAACTGAGGCAGACAAAATGCAAACTTTTGAACATTTTGGTTCTGCTGAACAATTTAAGTGACTTTATAATGCTACAGAGCCTCCATAAACCTAGGAAAGGGGGAGAGCAAAAAAAAAAATCAATAAAATTCACTAGAGGTTTTGTCTCACTAATCTAATGGAGAAGTGCTAATATGAAACCCTTATTTAGCTACATTTTTCTTGGAATTACATGGCTATTTAGAAAGAATTAGCAGAAGTATTACAAATATGTTTTTGATTGAATCTCTGTATAACTGAGTATAAACAGACCCAGATTGATAGAAGGCGTGACTGAATCCAGACCTAGGCCAATCATGGCATTATTTAATATAGTATTGTCCTATTAAGCACTTGATAATATCTTAAGATAATCTATAGTCCTTTAATATGAACATGCATATAGGAGGTAAAAGGGATGTGTTATTTCATTATGGGTAAAATTACATAATACTTTTTTGTCCTTGTCTTTAGTTTCTAATGGAATTGGATGGTTTTATGGTATGTGGTCATATGATGAGATGGATATTTTTCTTCTGAATTTATGAATGCTTTCTGGATCAGCAGTTGTTCGATTTGCCAAATCTGGTGTTTCTAATCCAAAATATAGAGTAGCTCCAATATAAAATGCAGGGATAGAAAATGAGTGGAGTTAAATAATCGTGGATCACTGAAAGTCAGAGGAAGTAATTACCTTTTACCTTGGATGAGAGTCTTTGTACAAATTACATTAATGGAGACTCCATATAACGGATAAAGAAGAGAACTTCTGATACACAAGAGTGAGGAAAAGATGTCTAAATAGTTCTAGTTAATGTAGTTAAAGCATGGATTGAAAAGTGCCAGCCACCTGTGTTTACTTGCACTTATTCCTTTAAATCTAAATCAGTTGGAGGAGACAACATGAATGATAACTGAAAAGGAACTCTTATAAAATTATTTTAAGTCAGGGCTATCCAATCTGTGGCCTGTGAGCTGCATGCAGCCCCCTGAAGGCCTGCAGCTCCAGCCCACTCAGAAGTTGGACAGCTTTGCCTTAAGCTCCAACTTGCACAAGAATAGTGAGGGTTCCTGAGCCCATGTAAACCCACTTGAAAAAGTGACTGGGGGGGTCAAACTCTTTAGGCTGAAGATGCAAGTGGAGGTCAGGGTTTGAAACTGTGTTGTTCTGCTGACTAGCAGGACATGTGCTTCTACTTTAGATAACATACATTGTAACTCCTCTAGTACTGTGACTTAAAATGATTATCAAGGGCCCTGGTCATTTTGAATGGGTACACTGGGGGGTGGAATTGTTTAGCTTTTTAGTCATGTTGAAACTCCATTGTTTTAACTGTAAAACACAAAAATCTGATTATTAGTGGAGGTATTCATGCCTCCATGGGATGAGGAAATTTCAGAATGCCCTCCTTTAAAGTAGGGATAAGCTGGGGTTCCAGTAATGTGATGAAAGGAAGTAGACAGTCATGACAATGTGGATATAGATACAGGTGTGCACAGAGTGCCCATGTCCAGGCCAGTGCAGCCATGCAGTATGTGGTGCCACAAGTCTGCAGCACCACATACCACATATTCAGATGTTCTCCATGCTGCAAGAGAGCAGCATGGGTTTTATTTTTCTTAACCCCCTGTATATCCAAAAGTTCAAAAAAACCTGCGGAAAAAAAGTGGAGCACCGCTGTGCGCCACTCGAAACTGGAGCCTGTCTGATGAGCCAAGCTCTGGCTGCCAGCCAGGCTCCCTGTGTTTGTATTGCCACTGCTGCAGCCCCAAGAGGCCCCCAGAACTCCATAGAAGGCTGCTGGGTCAGCTCAGTGCTGGCCACGGCGTTCCCTACCCCACCTTGGGTAACCTACTGGGCACCAGAGGACGTGTGGCACAGCCATTCCCTGGGGACAACAAGCAGCAGCACAGGGTGCACTGCTTCTTGTTGTCCCCAGGGAACCAAATGCCCATGCACATGTGGATGTGGCCACTAAGGACATTTAAACGTACTTGAATTAGAACTGAAAACAAAGTTTGTCTGAACTCTTTGCAAACTGAAGTTACTGGGATTTGCATCAGTCTGATTTCTTGATTTTTGGTTCATATTCTGTCCTGTAGAAGTTCTTTCTGCAAGAATTCTTCAAAGCCATATTCAAGGAGTCCTAACTCCATGTTCCATTGATTCCAAGAGGATTATTCTGATGAAGTGGAAGAATCCAGCTCTTGGTGGAGGATTCCTGTTCCATTTCTAAACTGTTTATGGTCTTGTGCTCGAAACAAAAATGAATGCTATCCACCAACTCTGTCCTATTAACAGTTTTTACCCCCAAAATATTTGCATATAAAAATATTTAGTACATTAAAGTTTGCCTTCACACCAAAAACCCCCCAAACAAACAAAAAAAATCACACGCATGAAGAAATTGACAGTTTGTGTTGGAAAATTATTACATCCAGATGTGTCAAAATAATTCATAATGTATGCATTTGCATTTTCCCACCTAAATTACAAAAACTAATCTCTGGACTCTATATAGAGGTTCAGTTTGAAGGAAAAGACTGATTTATTTAATGACTTGATGATGCTTTCTGTTACACAGAATGTGTCTGTTTCACTTAATAGCCAAATATAACAAGTTAAAGATTCTAGGCAAGTGAATAGACATTGGATGAATGACACGGAGGAAGAAATGAAGAAAAATAGTACTAAGGATGTATAGTTATTTCCCTCTTAAGGCATGGCAAGGTAAAATTAGTTTCCCTAAATTAGAGATCTTTCTTGTTTTTATGAACAGGTCACCTGCAAATGAAAGCATCACCTTGTGTCCTCTTTATTCAGTGGACATTTTGTGTATTCTATAAAAAGAGAAATGATTAAGTGTTATATTAAGTCTCTTAGTATTTAGATGCTGGCTAAGGTAGTAGAAGGTTTGGAGTGCTGTTGTAGCTATGATGGTTCAAAAAGTGTCTGGAAAGCATGAGTGGCCCCAGGGCCAGCAGGACCCAGCTGGGCTTGGCATGTGGTCCCCGAGAGCTGGGAGCTGGGAGCAGCAGACTCAGAGCACCCCACTCCCACTGCTGCTGCAGAAGGTAAGTTATGGGCCATGGGCAGGGGGGCTATGGCCCTGCGGGGGAGGGGGGGAACTGCACTCTGGGGGGGCAGGGGACCCACCCCTCCTAGGCAGCCCCCCCACAAGGTCCCCCACACCCATAGTCTCCCCAGCAATTGCCCCACACCTACCCATGTCCATCCACACACACCCACCTGCCTTCACTCACACCCCTTCCCACCCCCTTCCTGCAAACACCATATCCCCCTATTACACACCCATCATGTACAAAGAAAACCAAAAGCACACAGCAACACATATAGGTATTTAGAATTTATTTTATCATGATGATAGAGACACTGGTAAGCTTCCAAACTGCTTTACCATTGTAAATATACCAATAAAGCATTGCCCAACAAATCAATCCCTCTCTATAGGTCTGTGGGGGGTGGGGTTTAGGGGCAGGCCCCAGGAGTTCCTGTCCATTTGTATCTTCCAGCGCTAATAGGCCTTAAGGCCCACCTAGTTACCTAACAGCCCCTACTACTGTGTGGGGCCAGAGTTTGAAAGATACAACTAATTTTTTTAATTTTATTTTTTTTAGTGGGACAACTAAGGAAGAAAAGGGTAGGAGTGATGTGGGGGTTATAGGTTGAAAATGCTAAAAGAAGTTTGCTGGAGGGAGACACCAAGCAGAGCCCCCCGGGCTGCACCCATCGGTTCTCAAAGGCATCAAAGGAGCCAGTGGATGCCCCCCACTGGTGCTCTGCCTGGAAATGTGCTTGGACAAGGGAGAGAAAAGCAGCCCCACTGTCTCTGGGCACCTTTCCATCCAGAGTCTTCTTCCTGGCCAAGTCCAGGGCCCACTTGGCCAGGGCCAGGAGGAGGTTGACCAGGAGGTCCTGGGATTTGGTGGGGCTGCAGATAGGGTGACCAAAGACAAAAAGGTGGGGGGTGAAATTGAACCAGAACCTCAAAAGGAGGCTCTGGAGGTGGAGGGGCTGCAACCTGGTGCACACAAGGGCCTCCCTCTGCCCGCAGAAAGGGCAGGAGATTAGGATGTCCATGAAGCTTACAACATACAGGCCTGTTGCGACAGCTCCATGGAGGAGCTGCCAGCTGAGGTCCCCAGTGGCTTGTGGGATGAGGATGGAGTACAGCTTCAGCCACTGGGGTGCCCCAGCCACACTGTTGCTGAGCAGGTCCCACCACTTGATGTCTGGGCAGGATGCAAGGGCAGCATGATAGACAGTGGGGTGTACAAGCATGTAGAGGGGGCAGCGGTGGATGGTGGAAAAGCGGACTGGTCTGGTGTCCTCCAGCTGGCTTAGGTGGTGGTGTGGGGAGTGCTGTGAAGTCGGGTGAGGTGCCAGCCCCATGACAAACTCTGGTGGGCTGGAGGACACAGGGCGGGGGGTGAGGGGTGCCACTGTGCAGGACCTAGTCAAGAAGGGCAAGGGTGTCTGGAGGTAGGGCAGATCTCACCTCCCAGACCAGATGGCAGGTTGCATGTGTCGTGGGTAGACCTATGCACCAGGCAGCTCAGCAGGGTCCACCCACTGCTGCCTATCATAGTCCAAGTGGTCTCCAATACGGGTGACACCAGCCGGGATCAATCTCTATTGCAACTGGGGCACGTTTGCCATTGGCACCTCCAGATGGGGGTTCCAGAGAAGGGGCTCAATGAGCAGGTTGGCACCCTGGGTGACTGTTGCGGTGGACCTGGAGGCAGAGACCAGCCTCCAGGCCTGGAGGAGGTCCCGGCAGAAATCTGGCAGCCCTCACAGGTCCTGCAGGCACAATCCCCACAGGCTGAGGAGCTGCCAGTCATATCGGAGCCCCCAGAAGTGGGGGAGGAAAGCGTGTCCCAGGTGGCCCGATGCAAGGCCTGAAGGCAGAATGCCAACACCTGGCTGCATAGGCAAACCAGACCCTGGCCACCCTCCCACAAGGGGAGGCTCAGGACCTCTACAGTGACCCAGTGCTTTCCCAGCCAGAAAAACTCCAGCGCCTGTCTCTGGAGCCCTGCCAGAACCTCAGGGTGCAGAGGCAGGATGTGTAAGTGGTGCCAGAGCATGGACAGGACCTGGTTCAGCACCAGCACTCTCCCCTGCAGAGAGAGATATCACAGGAGCCCTGCCCATGCCCAGATCCGCTCCACCTGCATCCAGCTGGTGCCCGTTCCCTGGTGGGGAGGGGTCTGTGAGGGACAGGTAGACCCCCCAACTAGAGCAGCAAGCCTGCGCTCCCACGGATCCTGCGGGACACATCCCAACACAGCTGATTTGCTTCATTTGGTGATGCCTGTTCCTACCCATAGCAAGTCTGTGGCAAAAGAGGGAAAATAACTTGTGACTCCTGACTTCTTTGCTAGAGAAATAACCAAAATACCATTGACTGAGAACAGAGGGGAAAAGACTTGTCATGGGCCTTACTTGTATGGCAAGCCTTCTGCCATCAGAAATTCTGCTATGTAACAGTACCAGCACAGAGCACATTTCTACCAGTGTGACTTTCGGCAGTTGTGCAACTCTACAGCTACATATTATGCAGTTAATTCTGGGGGACACCAGCTGGTAAGGAGCCATGGCGTTTGGTAGAAAGTGTGGATGTGAATGCATGTGCTTTCTGGCAGCTTCCTCCTATGGTGACAGAAACCACCTGTCTGTTGTAGAGCTGGTGTTGCTTTGCCAGCTAGAAGGAGACTTCTGCAGCCAAAGAGGAGCCACTAGTGTGGTTTTGCTCACAGTTTTGTTGCTAGGACCTGAGTTTTGCTGGCAAAACTACATATTGGCCATGTCTACATGAGACTGACTGCACAGTAGCCTCTGACTAATATGCAGTAGTGTCACATGGCAGAAATCATGACACAATGTTATTGCGCAGTAGCCTTGAGATACTGCGAAGTCAGCATCATGAAAAGGCCATTCGGCAGTGCTGCTGTGCAGTAACTCTGGTTACCGTGCAATCATTTAGTACTTGTTTATATAAGCAAGTACGTCTTTATACAAGTACTAAATGACTGTGCAGTAATGACTGCAGTTAGCAGGCCACGTAGACATGGCCAATGTCAACCAGGCCTGGAATATTTGACTCTTTTTACACCTTGCTAGTGTGGCATTTTTGCACAGATGTTAACAAATATTTAAAGTAGTAGCACACCAGTTCACCTGCAGAATATTTTGCATGTGGGAATATATATGGCAGAGGAGGTATTCTCCTGATAATAAGGCCCTGCCCTTCACTCATTCTGAATCTTGTTAATGTTTGCTCAGCTAGGAATAGAAAATCCAGCTTTTAAAGTATCATGCTAATATCACACTGATGAGCAAAATCTCCCTTTGGTGGAAATTTAAAATTTACTAAAACATTGAAATGCTGTTTGGTACAGTCAGATTTTGTACTTCTTAAAGTAGAAACAGACTTGCATTGTTATTAGTCCTCCCTGTTACTAACAGGACCGGAGCTGCTATTTGCTTCTTAAATAAGAAACCTCAAAAAAAGCATTGGGGGCGCATCTATACGTGCAATTAATGTGCACCAATAAACTCCAGAGCTTATCGCTCCCAAAATGTTTTGCTTCTTGGCATGCCATTTGAAGAGGCACCTGGGAGCAAAAAACTCTGGAGTATATTGCTCTGGGGTTTATTCATGGGGAGCACATTGATCCCATTCCGAGCAGTCCTGGTTTGTAAGCAGCCTACAGCTCTTCTGACTGGGCTCAGTGTTCTGCAAAGGGGCTGGCTGGGGCATGAGGGTACAGCCCCTGCACTGAAGCAACTTCATGGCTCAGCCAACTGGGTAGTGTCTACATGTGCACTGCTACACACAGAAAAAACTCTGGAGCAGGCTAGTACTTGTATTGATAAGTACTAGCCTGCTCCAGAGTTTATTAGTTTTGTGTGCCCTAATAGGAGCGCATGTGTAGATGGGGACTGGTTTACTGCAGAGCTAATAAGGCAGCTCCCCAGTAAATGTCTCAAGTAGAAACACCCTGGTACTTAAAAACAATTGCTGTTTTGCAATTGTTTAGCTTTCAGTGATGACAGTTCTGGAAATGCTTTAACTTTTAAATACTTACACCAGATAATAAGTAAAACCTTGTGATTAATGTTTCCAGAAGGGACTATTAACATTATCCTACATCTGTTCATGATATAATCTCCAAATGAAAACATTTGTTTGAGGGGGGAAGGGAAAGTGTATGCTTATCCAGTGTTTCAGTGTAGACTTCAATTCTAACGTGTGGACATCCTTGGTAAGACTTAACCAACTAATTTTTCATCTGATCATTATTCAGCCAAACCTCAACAATACTCCTGGGGTTGCTTAAATTTCATTGACAGCATATTGTTTCATTTGTTGAAAAAATGTGATCATTTCAAATTTTGCTACATGAAAGGGCTTCCTACTGCATGAAATAAAATTGGCCATCATATTTAATGAAAAAATTAATGGTAGATCAGACATAAAGCTCTGTGAAATATTGTATCTTCAGTCTGACTGGTTTAAGCATTAGGAGATTGTGTAGGTTTTATGCGTCTACCAGGAATTTACAGTAGTAAATTTCTGTGACACTCAGGAAGATAGATTGTGAATTTTAAACACACATGCCAACAATTCATTAGTTCACAAAATAATTACCTGTATTGGTGAGAAGAAATTTGCCTATGTAAGACAAAATCTGTTGAAATCAATAATACCAGAACTGCAAAGATGTTGGATTCAGTCTGTGCCACTGGGATCTAAGTTTCAAACTATTTTTTCTCTGTCATTGAAAATTTAAGAGATTAATATGCTCAGTGTAGAATAGATGCAGTCTAAATTACCTTTTTTTTCAAATGTATGGTATTTTCAGGTGGCACTGAACGGATTAAGATTGGGGGTCATGTTAACATTTTTATAATATATATATATTGGCACTGCTTGGTATTATTTATAACTAATATTTATCACTGAGTGGTCATTTGGATCACTGGTGGGTGCTATTTGCTGAAAGCAGCTGGTTCCCTTGTTTTCCTTTAACTGTTGTAACAAGTAAGTGACAATGTTGTGGAGATACAGCCAACATCTTGTATGTGCCTTTGATTTTGACAGAACCTCCTTTGACTGATGGTTGCTTACTGCCAGAATATTCCAGTCCCAACACACACAACCTCACTGCTGTCCAGATGTAAAAGTGAAAGTGACAAAGTAAGGCGCAAAATATGAGGAATCAAATGCAGGATGCATATTGCTAGGTATTCCTTACAAATTTAACATACACATGCTAGGGGGTTAAAATATTATCATAAAAGGTGTCAAGTGGCACTCGTTACAAAAAAGATTGTAAATCAAGATGATAGGTGAGAATAAGAACAGCAGGAACAGGGTAATCAATGATCTCAAGAACCCTGTTTGCTTTTAAAAAATTAATCATGTCTGAGTACTTTGAGAGACTAGTCTTGCATCAGGATACTCTCTATACTAGTTAGACACTTGAACCCCTTTAAAACACGAAATATTGTCTGTGAATGAAAAGGATTTCCAGAACTAATTGGGCAGGCAGGACTCAGAACAAGTCATGATGCTAAAATCTACCCCTACGTACAAAATCCAGCACTGACCAGTGTACCTATCCTGGTCAAAACTTTTCAAGACAGGGACAGTTCTGTAGTGAGGAGACCCAAAATATTTGACACACTTTAATCTGAAAATACTTATGGGTCTGAATCTTGCAACACAGAGATGAGCTAATATTGACAGCTGCCTCAGAATAGTCTTTGTGGTTGTCTTTTTGTCAGAGAAGGTAGCAGTTGATAAAGAAAAAGGTTTGGGAAGTAGCACTTACAATAGCATATCTATATTCTAAAAGTATTCCACCTTCTATCTTGTTCCTTCCATTCACTGATGGGGGCGGGAATAATGTCAGTTGAAGATTTCCATTATGTGACAGGTACAGGATACCTTCAAGCGTTGCTCTCTGAATGATGCAACTAGTGTTAAGGGTACGACATATACCAAGTAATTACTGTATACTTTTCATCCTGGGTATGACCATAAACTGCATCTGACTGGAGGGCCTGGTAGTAATGTGGTGGGGCTCCTATAAAATATCACAGTGTTGCAATCTCCAGAGTAGGGTGAATATAGGTACCTAAAAACCTTAGCCCTGCTGCTTTGCGGGTACCCCTTGGTTGGAGAAAGCGGGACATCACCCTGATAGAAATTCACTCTTGCTGAGGTGTTAGGTAGTCAGCAGCAGTTCTTATCTGTGGCAGAAGCTACAACCATCAAGGTACTGAACATCTGGACTCCATCTGGCCTTTGGATTCTGTCTCAGTGGTCTAAAAGGGGGATGGAAAGTCTTGGGCAACTTCAATTCGTCCATACCCTTGCCTAGGCATCTGTGTCTAAGGTGTTGGACCTGACTAGACCTCTTATGCGTACACCATGATCCAAAAGATCAACAGTTGGCTACTGCTATATACTTTTATAGACTAAGGGCAAAATTCTGTGTTCATCTTTACAAGAGATCTAGATTTTGATATTCAAGTCTACTTTTTCTAGATGCATGGAAATCCTAGTGAGAATTCAGAGAGAGTTGCACAAATACAGAGTGCTGGAACTGAAATCCACTGTGTTCATGTGAGTAAAGAATTATGGCCAAAGAAGTTGGTTAGGGGAGTAAGTGTACACACACACACACACACATACACACACACATACAGTGTGTGTGTATGCCTAAAAATTAATATTTTTTGTGCGTTTAGGACTGAGTTGAAGAAAAACTTCAGGTTGTTCTGTTCTGACGAAGTATAAAACCTCTGGGACATTTGGTGTAGGCTTGATGATTATGAAGGTTTCTATGGACATATTTAATTCATTGTTCTATGGCTTAGTAGTTTCTCTCATGGCTCAGCTTTTATTACTGTGCCTTTCAGAAAAACTTAAACACCTCACAAGAGGCAATGTATGTAATTTTTTTGCATGCTCCCTTATAAAATAAATTAATCATGTCAGAAGAAGACAATATGAGGAACATACATCCTTTTGTGATGGGCCAACATCATACAAATACATAAACTAGCATTTTATGTTCTATCTAATTGTGTAGATATTTGTCCATCTACGCCATCATTTACCACATTTTCTCACATATGTACTCCTCTGAATAAGATATGTGCCTTGTTTTTGAAAGCCAGAATGAAGAGAAAAAGTTCTTTCTTTGCTTCTGCAGCCAGAGTCTCTGCTAGAGAGGTGAGTGGAGAGAGGAGAAAGAGGAGTCTGCACCTAGGGAGTCCCACATGCAGCACTGCAGCATTGCTTTTGCTTTCTCCTAATAGAGGCAAAAACTGCTATTACTGTATTTTGTCACTTATTGCACACCCAAATTTTCAGCAGCTGAAAATTGGAAGAAGGAATATGTTGTATGCAAGAAAATATGGCATTCTGGCCTACCATGAAAGCAAGAGCTTAATTAGAATATGTAACATATTGCATGCTTTTTTGAAGTTTGGTGTTTTTTTAGCATAAAGGATTGGGACTGCCATGCTCTTTTACTATACAACTTTTCTACTTTAACACATTGGCTGCTTGTAGACATTAAAAAAATGGTGCTTTACTTTAAATTTGTTGTGTTCCCACACAGAGCCTAGCATATGCCCAAAAGAGGCAGCTCGTTAGTTGGACCTGGCTTGCCCAAGCTCTGTATATATCCAATGCCTTAGTAACATGCTGCTGCTTCTGGTAACACATGTTTTTTTCTTTTCTTTTTTTAAACATCTGCAAGCAGCCATTATTTTCTCCCAGCATGACCTCTGGCAAAATGGCATATGAGATTAATATAACGTTTTCATTACAGAAGAGATGGTCCTTTTCAACTCAATTTGGACTGCTGTTCTAAACCTGTCTTTGAAACCAGATTACCCCTTAAAGTATGGGCAAAATGCCACTTAACACCTGTAAAACTGGCAGGCAGTCACAGAACTTCAAGCACGTGTTCAGGGTGGAATTCACAGCCAAGAATGTCAAAACAGTAGACTGCTAGTTTTCTTTACACTCGAGATTATAGAGTTTGCCATTGCTGCTTTAGCTCAGAATTGGATAAATGTAGCAAAGAGGGGGAAATCTCCTGTGATCATGTAAGGTGAGTTTTTTGGCTCTAGTGTCTGTATCAGCATCTCAGAGGAAAGCTTGTGGGATTCAGAATTAGTGTGAGAAATTCTCGGCCCTTGAGGCCTTCCTGAAGTTCAGTGCCAATGGAGTCTGCTTAAAGCTGTTTCAGAGAGGCAGGAACATTTCTGATGAATAAGTTGAAAGGGTGATGTAGCTCCCACAAAAAAAAAAATTTGTTGCTGCCCATCTGGGAAAAAAATATCTTGTACATATTTTGGAGTTAAATGATGATACACTTTCCAAAGAGCAACTGAGGAAATGTTTAGAAACATAAATGAGGAGACGCACACTAAAAAATTATAACTCTTAAAAAATTATTTTCTCAAAATGAGTTAATGTGACACTTGCTAGGTATTTCTAAACATATAGACGTTAAAGGCTAATTTGAAATGGATACACTTCTTTAACTCATCTGACTTAAAGTTTCAAGTAAACATGAATTTTCAAAACACAATTTTCCTATTTTGTTTTGGAAGGGAACTGTGGCTAGATTTTAATGCACTGAGAATAAAATGCACTTGCTGGTTTAAATGCACAAAGAAAAGAGAGATATGACTGCACAGGCGGTGAAAATGAGGGAACTAAGAAGTGGGGAAAAGGTATTTCTGAAAATGGATCAATATTTTAAAGCAAAAAAACCCCAGCCCTGTTCCTCCTCAGAAATTTCCATCCAACAGAGAACTATGCCTAGACTTAGGAAATGCATACATCAGCCCTGCAAAATACTAATATAATATTATCTAATGTCTACTAGGGTGAAAGAGGGAGAATTTGGTTGACCAGGAGATTTTAGTAAGGACTTTAGGGTATTGTCATAAAGGAATGTATTTATGTGAAAGAAAACCTGTGGATTTAGATGCAAGACCACCTGTGGAAGACCTCACCCTGGTGTAGTGGAGATTGACCTCAGTACTATAACTTTTGCGTTAAGTGCCTAAAATAAAGGTGTACATCTCTTCATTTGTCTCTAATACACACAGCAGGCTGAAACCTGTTCTGCTGGGACACTTCTGCTGACAGAACTTAAGACATAACTTGCAGAGGCCAGAGACAAAGCGGCTTATATATGGTCCTGCAATTCTGAAAGAACTTGCAGGACCATATATGATGGGTGGGAGCTACAAAATTGAAGCTAAGCCTTAACTTTCCTGTTTTTAGGGTGTATTGCAAGATGCATTTTTATAATGGCTAAAAGACCCATAAAATACCCCTACTATCATTTACCAATCTTGTGTATGGGACTACATGCTGTCTTAAAAACAAAAGTTCAAATTTAGGGTGTGTCTAGCTAGTCCAAGGCCTTGTTAAGGCACCATTACTTGCTCACAAACAGGAAGCAGTATAGCTGTGTTAGCCAACGCATTAAGTTAGTAAACTAATGTGGTTATAGTACTTCTGGTTCAGCAGCTAGCCTGTGGAAATCTGGTATGGCGCTACTTTGATGCTGTATATACAGCATACCCTCACTCATCACTTTGCAAGCTACAGCTGTAGTAAGATTTGCCATAAAGACAAGAGAGGAGTTAGATGGTAGTTACAGTCTTGGCTTTTTTAGTGGAAACTAGAACGGGATAGAGAAATGCAGAATGAAAATTATGAAAAGGCAAATTTGGAGTAAATATATGGGGGAAAAAATTGAAAATCAAATGGTTTCAACTGAGGTGACAGTGGTATGGGGTGGGGCCAGTTCATGGGCTGGCTGAATGGCACATGACTGGCCCCACATACCAGATCAGGCTGGTGGACCACCCGCTGCCTACCCCTCGCATGCCAGATCTAGGGCACATGGTGCTCACCCTTGCTGGGCTGGAACTGCATGCAATGCCCATGCCAGGATCCATGCTGCATGTGGAGCCTACCCCAGAGCAGTGGGGGATGGGGATGCTGTATGTAATGCAAGTTTTGGACTGGCTGTAGCTGTTGCCATGTGTGGCATGTGTCCTAGATCAATTGGGATAGGTGTTGGGTGTAGCACATGTCCCAGACTGGCCAGAGGGTGGCAGCTGCATGCAGTGTGGGTCCTGGGCCTGCCAGAGCAGGCATCTGGGCCCCTGTGGCATGAGGTTGGTCCAGTGTGCATTGCTTTGGTCAATTCTGGACCCAAGGGCATCACTAGGGGCTGGATCATATGACTCTGCAGGCTGGTCCTGGCTTGTGGGCTGTATCTTTCACACCCCCAGTTGATTACTTCTGTATCAGCATAACTTTTTGGGCAGAATTGGGCCTTATAAGCTGGGGCTTACTTTTAAAACAAGTATAAATTCAGAGTAATATCACTGCCTTCATCAGGATTACTCAAAGTTTGTAGTGATATAAATTACAGCAGTATTTGGTCTTAATTTTGCTGAACTGGAGTGTAATACTGTATTGTGAAGAACTGCCAATAAGGGTTAAAAGGATGGTATTTCCAAATTAACTTTCGTTTGCTACCTTAGTTAAATTTGAACCCAGGCATCCTGAGGTGAAAGGCTAGCACATTAGCCAGGACCTTAAAATATGTTTCAGCACACCAACCTGCAATATCTTTTGAAATCTATGCAGGTTCTTCCTGCCTGCTGTGCATAATTTCAGAATACAGTGTTGTCATTAAAGTAAAAAAATAACAGTTTGCTCTTTCATCTGTGCACCCCACTGCACCAATTGGGGAAATCAGTCCCCAGCCTCCCCTAAAATTTGTGATCTTTGGCTTCCACTGTAAATTGATTCCGTGCTGTGACTGTCTGACATGTGAACTGGATAAAATCTATTTTGAGGTCTTTTAGAACTTGGCATTAACCCTCCAAATCACCATAGTTTTTTACTGTTCTGATATTTTTACCAGGAGGAATTTTCTTTACAACTGTTATGGCAACAACAGAAGTTTAGCTTGTTAAAAGCTTTCTATTAAAACTAATCCTTAAAATGTACTTTGAATTCCTCAAGAGAACTGATGTTGGGGAAAAATAAGTTTAATTAGACAGGCGCTAAGTGAGTGCTCCTGGGCAAATACTTGGGCACCATTTGGCCCATATCTCCTTCATAATTTCCTTTTCACTCAAAAAATCGACATATAAAGTGTCCAGTGGCCCTTTTAAACTTATCTGGGACTGATTATCTGAATCTCACAAAATACTGCTTTGCTTAAGTGCAATGCAATATAAAGACCTTGTATTTTCCATTTTCCCCTCCATTACTTTTTCAGTTTTACAGCAAAAATTGTAATGTCTTTTATATAAATACTTTTCCCATTAAATATATTCTGTATGATTCGCTTCACTGACCACTAAAATGAAGTGGCCTTTGGGATTACAATACAGTAACTGTTTTACACAAGGGTTTAGGACAGGAAGTAAAAATGAATAATTATTTGAAAACCACAGGGAATTAAGTAGCTAGAATGTAATTCCAAACTGGAATCTGGAGAGAACAACAGTTTTAACAAAACAGGAGAAAGTTACACATGGTTTTTAATGACCAGAGGTAGTCGGGGCCTTGGTAATACATCTCAAGACAGTAGTGCCAGCAGTACAAATGCTCTAGTACCATGGTGGCACATTGTTTCCAGTCCAAAACATCAGTCCAATAGTTTATTTTAAAGTTCAGCCAATAGTTAATAGCTGTGAGTATTGGCAAGTTCATACTTGGCTTGTACGCACAAAGTCAAGATACTCATTGTATTCCTTGAACAAAAAGTAGCATTATTATGCTTTTAAAAGAACAGCCAAAATCCTCATTCACATAAGCAGTTGCACAAAACCAATACGAGTGCTTACTGAAGTAAGATTTTGAGGAATGGCCCTAATTCTGTCTTTTCTTCTCCTTCCTGCTGTTATGTATATGTCTGGCATATTGTTTAGCTGGTAGCAATGGAAAGGGCATGATATTGCTTATTTGTATACTGAAAGTGAGGTAAAACTATGTTTCACTTTTCCTTTGAGAAAAAAGTTGGTAATACAAGGCCTGTCAAGACCCTTTCCTGTTTCTGATAGCTTTATCACAGCCTCAGCTCCAAAGGTTAAATGTTTTAGATTACACAGAATGTACATTATATGGAGAACTTACTATAAATCAACAAGGCAGGTATGTTAAACACAGAAAAATATCTACAGCTGTTCTCTTACTCATCCTGCTTGTTATTTAACTCCGTCTCTACCCAAAGGAATATTTTTAGTTGTACTGTCAACAGTTTCAAAACAAAGAAGCAACTACAACTGGCAAATGAGGAACCCAGCTGGTGCTATGTTTAGGCTCCCAATGAATATACTCTAATCCTGACACCTGCAAGCTATTTAATCAGGATTTACAATTGAACATGAAGGATGAGGGGTCCAGAGGGCTGTGTTCTTGGTGTTTTGATTGCAAATGATGGAGAAAAACTTTGTTATCGGATGTTGTAGTTATTTGAAGTTTGGTGCCCTCTAACCCACAGGGGACCAAGAATCATTTATCACTTCACAGCAAAAGCCAAAAAAAGCCACCATGGCTTACACACTAGCATTCTCCTTTAGCTTTTCCTGTATTCCAGTGTAAACAAGCTTTGGATTTATGAACAATGAAAAACAATTTCCAGCCAGCTTATGGGAGGGAGAGGTTCTAAAGGAAGTTTGCAATCTTGATTGGGCTTCAAACTGAACAAATCATTTTAAATTCCTCAGAGCTGGTAATGCATACATGATGATAAGATGTACCTAAGAGATAAGTGGAAAGGATGAGTATAGAACGTGAAGCAACAGACAAGAGTAAATCAGTGTTTTGTTTTGTTTGTTTTTTTAAAGAAAGGTGCATCTTTGTTCACAGTGCATTTCTTGCATCATTGTTAAGGTACAATGACCCAAACATATAAAGCCTACCTTAGAAATATAATATTTATACCCTCGGTACTTATTGCTCATTTTAAAATTCATCTGTTTTCCCAAATAAGGGGTATAACACAAGTCAGGTTTAAGTTCTTGCACCTTACAATATCATAGCAACTTCAAAACACTTCATTATTTTGTTGGCTTTATTTGTCTCATTTATTTTTTTAAGTGCCCTGGCTGGGTGCACGACACATTAAATCCATCATCTTGGCAACAATGTATGTGGTCACATGCCACCCTGGCTCTCTGGTCTGTCTGACAAATACATCATTAGGAATATTTTTGGCTGCGGTGCATCTGACACTCCACAAAAAAAGGTAAGCAATCTTTCTGAAATTGTTAGGAAACAGTGTTGTACCCTCAGGGTCTGTTCTGATGCTGTAATGTTTCTAAGTAATTTTTTCATTGGTTGAATTTATTGTGTAACTCAATATCCGGGAGACATTTATGTGGGTGGAGTTACTGAATAAGCCAAATATTACATATCATATAGTTGGATTTTCCTCTCTGTAAAAATGTAATTGTTGTTTTGAAAGCAGATGTGTGGTCAGGTTGGCAAAGGTGTTACCTCTATGACTCTAAACCCTTGACAGATGTTAACTGAACTGTGTGATAAGGTTCAAATGAATTTTATCTCAAATCCCAAAATTTGGACGTCTAGCTGTGCCCCCCCACATGCATGGCAGGATATGCAGTTTTTTGGATCTGGGATGATATTAACCAGATCCCAACTGTGAGGCATGTAGGGACACCTGTATTAGGAACTTGGTGTCCAATACTAGGCTCCTCACCAACCAGGATGTTTAAAGGGCACTGCAGGAAGAGTGGTATTGGGACCCAGTCCCTGATGCCATGCTCCCACAGAGCCCTTTCAACTTGCTGGCATGTGTGTTTTAGCATCTAAGGTACCATAGTACCTAAAGTTCCCCCATCCCCATCCCCATCCCCAGCTGCCAGCATCATGGACACAGGGTGTGGACGACTGGGATCAGGGGTGTTGTGGTGCATTGAGTTACATGGTGTGACTTTACCCTGTCACACATTCAATTTAAGGCACAATGGAAACCAGCCACAAAAATATTCCACATTTGTATTCCATTATATGTGGCTTCTTGTTCTGTCACACTATTCATTGTCTGAAAGCATGGTAGGGTTACTATTTATGGCATGATTATCATGTCAGTTGAATCATAAGTATAATGTCTTCTAGGGTTTTTATGATTGGTATTTGTTGTCAGTAAACCCTCATCCAGAACAAGTTAGAGTGGTTAGAAGGCTGTACAAATTTGCACTAATAGAATAGTCCTCTAGGGATTTTTGTTACATAATCCCTTCTACTTTCCCTACCAACCCTTCCCCTACACTCTGGTTCCAGCAGCTTCCCTATGCTGCTTGTGGGCCAACCAAGAATTTACAGCAGGCTGGTGGAATGCTCCTCAGCTCTCTGCATACCAGGTATATTGTGCAAAGGAGTATAATCAAGACAGCTTATATAAATATAAATCATATCTCGTTAAATAAAATAGAATGACAGAACTCCTCCCTTCTAGGCCAGCTGTTGAAAAAGAACAGTTCTCTCCGATTTTCTGTTTTCCAAAGGAGTTTTGGAAGAAAATTGAAAAAGAGTATATACTTTGATAAGAAAGGCTCACTTTGGTTTAATTTTTAAAAAGCTCTTTTAGCTAGGTGAGTATTGGTCCTGCCTTCTCCTGTCTCCTTTGCTGGCTGATCTCTGTCACAGCTTTTCAACTGCTTCTATAATATTATAAAAGTATTTGTTTGAGGGACTCATACTGAATATACTCTGGCTTCCCAGACTCTTCCTCAGCTTTCTTCACCTGCTCTTGGCAGACAGGTCTGACTTCACCATTTTTTTGCTCCCCACACTTCTTTGAGCAAGTGCCTTAAGCAATCTTATATAGTCTAACAGAAGTGTTTTCCATTCCTCCAGCACTCGCTCTTTAATACCACCTGCTGCATTGGTAAGCATTAAATATCTTTTTTTCTTCTGAGTGTTCTGACATTCATAACCCACCTTTTCTATCTAGGAACTTTGCTCTGTCAATTGCACACCAATTTGATGAGTTTATTAGTGTTTGTTTGCTTTTCTTTCATAATCTGTTTAGACTTGAGCTTACCATTACTGGATCATTATTTCAACTTTCCTTGTTGAATCTATACTGCATGCCCTTACTCCACTTTGTTACCTTTCCCTGATGATTCCACTATTCTAATATCGTTACCCTTTGGGCAGGGGCTGGACCCGAAGATCTTGCAAGGCCCCTTCCAGCCCTAATGTCTATGAAATCTATGAAATCTATATCCTCACACTTTCATCAGATTAATAAAATACTGTTACCTTGAAGTAACTTTTTAATATAGAGTTATGTATATCAGTGTTACCATGGACAAAGGAAATAATGCTCAGTTCTGTGTCTAGAGCCACGATGTGAAGCTATAGCAAAGCCTGAAGATTCTTGCTACAAAAGAGAGACCCAGTCTTGCAACCCTTAAAAAAATCCTTCCAGTGACTAAACAATTAACCTGCTTGTGAGTTCAGTACAACTGCATGAATGAAAAGATTTATAAACCCATGCCCATACCTTTAAAACATAAAATAAAATTTTATGAGGTCTAAGAGTTAAATCAATGCTGAATCTTACATTTTGAGGGTATTCAAGAATCAAAATTGAAGCACACAAAAATGCAAGATTGAGTTACTAGTCATAATAACTGTTTAGGAGGAAAGGGCACCCAAGGATGTAGTGTCACAAACAGCATTTTGCGTAACTTTCTTGTAGAAATAATTGCTTTATGTGAATCATTACTCTATCAACCATGGCCTTGCTTTTAGAATCTGTGAAGTGCTTTGAGCTTTTCAGCTGTAAGTGAGAGCTTTAAAAAAGTGAAAAATCTCTCCAGAGTAATGAGGTTGTGATTAATTATTTTCTCTGAACTGTTATCTCAGCCAAATGCAAAGTTTATTGATTTAAAGAGTTCTGTTCCTGATAAAACCCTGGTGACTACTCTTGTTCAAGAGACCTCAAAATGATAAAGTTACAGTTTCCCTTTATGTTACATTAAAGGGAGAATATAATAGGCCTTGATGATGTTACTTCTTAAGAGGGGTACAGCTAGAATTGGAAGGCTGGTGCACTCTGTAGGTGAAATTGAAGGCTACAAGCAGACACAAACAAGATTAAACAGTAGGTATTAGGCCTACACGAAGTGGCTAGTATTCGCTTCAGATTCAGATTTGGCCAATTTCAGGGGCAGTGATTTGATTCGATGATTTGAATCACTGTCCCAATTTGATATGGCTGAATCTGATTTGGAGATTCAGCTGCTGATGACTCTCCAAATTAACCAGGCCAGACCCATCCCCTGCCCACTCTCCCCGCCGAGCAATGGCTGCCCCACCTGCCCCGGCTCCTGGCACTTCTTTAAAAAATGCCCCGAGGCAGTGGGTGCTGCTGGGCAGGGAGGTGATCCTCACTGCCCCACGCTGCATGGGGGGCTCTGCATGAGCCCCACAGCACCCCACTCACTCCCCTGGCCCCCCCCAGAGGTGCCCCTCCTGGGCCAGCTCCGGCCCGCTAAGAAAAAAAAAACCAAACCAAACCTGTACTCATTGCTCCTGGTAGG
>NW_017728911.1:15907548-15912843 GCF_001723895.1 Crocodylus porosus | reverse complement strand
GGGGAGCAGGGGGGGTCAGGGGGCTTGTAGCAGAGCCCCCCCATGCAGTGTGGCTCAATGGGGGGCAGCGGGGATCACCCCCTGCCCAGCAGCATCCAGTGAGCACTGGGGCTTTTTTCTAAAGTACCAAGCTGGGGTGCATGGGGGCAGCCATGGGGGGGGTTGGGAGAGGAGCCCCCTTCTCCTCCTTCCCCCACCACCATGGGATGGAGAGGGGGGCTCTGCAGCGCTTCCCAGCTTGGCCCACGCTGGGCACAAGGAGCAGCTGCCCCCGCAGCCCGGGCCGGCCCCGCTCAGCTCTAGTGGGGCTAGCCCGGGCCAGGCTGCAGGTGTGGGACTCCTCACAGCGGCTCCAGTTCAGTGACAGAGAAGTTGGGTCCTGTCTGTGACAGCCACCGTGGTGGCTCTATGTGCATGGGCACCAGCTGGCCAGGCAGCGGGCTACTTAAGCTGGCTTGAAGATGCCGCAGGGGCTTGTGTATCTGCAGCAAGGCCCTGCGGTGGGCAGCTGCCAGGCTCTGGGCCCACCGGCACCCCTGAGCCAGCCCAGGTAGCTGTCACCCATGTGCACCAGGCCAGGGTGCTGTCACTGACAGGGCTCAGCTTCCCTGTCACTGGGCTGCAGCTGCTGGGAAGGGCCCCACGCCCACCCCCACAGCCTGGGCTGGCCCCACCACACGGCTGCCTCTGCCAGAGATGAGCAGGGCTGTTGGGGCAGAGCCCTTCCCAGAGGCTGTGGCCTAGTGACAGCTGCTCCCTGTGCCCAGGCTGGGCCAGGTTGGGCTGGGCAGCGCCACACAGAACCCCACCCCATGGCAGCAGGCGGGAGAGAAGGGGCAAGAGTCCCCCACCAGGGCCGGACAGTGTTGCACAGAGCCCTCTCCCTGCGGTGGTGGGGGAGGAGGAGGAGGAGGAGGGGGAAGGAGTCCCCTCTGGGGCCAGACAGTGGAGCTATGTGCCCGGATTGCTCTGAGCTGTCAGGGAGTCGCTGCAGCAGGCAGGGCTCTCCTGCTGTTCTTCCTTCCCCTCCTCCCCTGCCATGGGGATCTGCCCATACCTCTGTCTGGCCACGCTCCCTCTTCCCCCACCCCCTGAGCCCTGCAGGCCAAAGTGGGGGTTTAAACCCCTTCTCGGTCATACTCAGCCCTGCTGGGGCCTGACCAGGCCCCCCCAGCTCAGTTTCCCTGCAGAAGGGAAGGGAGCGCTGCTCTAGCACCCCGGGGTTCTGGCCTGAGCCACTGCAGGCATGTACCTGCATTTCCAGAATGAAAAGTGAATGTCTATCCACTTGCAAATAGGTTCAATGTCTGCAGGTTAGACTAACCTGCAAAGATTGAATCAATTCAAGCTCAGGCTTTTTGAATGTCTGTCCCTAGCCACAAAGGACAAACACATCAAAGGCATTTATTTGGATTAAGAGAGAACAGTTTTGTTTTGTTAACACCTGCATACCAGGTGATCTACATTTGGGAAGGATGCTCCTGAAACTGTTGCCCATGAAAGGTTCCATAAGTCAAGCAGCAAACAATGCTAGCAGAGTTGAGAGAATGGTAGTATTATGCTATTTGTTTTAGGAAAGTTAATAATGGGGGAAAAACTCTTGAAGTCCCGATTTAACAAATAAATTATGGTATTGTATAAAGTGACCACATTTTTGAAAAGGTCTAATAGGTCAAAAGCAAATGCTGAATTTACCAATGACATCTCTGTTTGGGTAATTTGGTGATATCTTTTCCTTCTGTTTATGTACACTTGGAAAACATCCATATAGAGAGAAATTTACCCCTTGGCATAGGGCCAGCATAAGAACTACATATCAGAGGACCTATCATTTCACTTCTGTTTTGTTGATGAGATTCAGATTTAGGATTATTTGAGACACAATACAAAAACTAAAAATCATGTCAGTAATAAAGTTCTCTTTCTTTAATGAAAGGTTATGAATGATGGAATTCTTCAAACATATGAATATGAACTTGACTGTTTCTTTTGAACTGTGTTGTTAGAAGTTCAAGGTAGGGAAGTGCAATGTTTATTTAACAAGGCTGTGAATCTGTGTATCCTCAGCTGGATTATCACTTCATAACATTCACAGATAGTTAACAAAACAAATGGCTTTGACTGTAATGCATGAGTTGGGTTCTGCAAATTCTTCCCAGCAAACTGATTTGTCATCTGATAATATAACAAGGTGTGATGCATTTCAGCAGTGTGAAAGGAAGGCCATCATTCTTAAACTCTCTTTAGAAGGAAATTTTGGCATAAACACGAAGAAAAATTCAAATATTCAATATCAGAGTTCTTTCATATTGCTAAATGACTAGACTTTTAGTTTGAAAGTAAATGCAGTTCAGTCCTATTTTAAAATGATTTTCTCAATTTGCAGGTGCAGGTATTTATTATTAAAGGACTTGAGTCTGTAAACTCTTACGTAAGTAAGAGTTGAAGTTTTGTGTTGAAGTTGCCAACATAACTGTGGGCAGAATCTGACTTATTGTCCTATTATAGGAAGAAGGGTTTGCAGGACTGAGATCTGGTTTAGGCCTGGGGAAAAAGAGTTAAAAATAAAAAGCCTTATCTTCTCATAGCTCTCATTGCTAAACAGTTAACATACTGAGCAAGGCTGTGGCAGTCATACAGAGATGTTTCAGGGCAACGTAGATCTGTGGAGGCTCCGCAGAAGTCTTTGAAACCTCTGTCAATTAACCAAATATCACTTTTGTTTGCAATGACATAATGATGCAAAGGTCCCAAATCCCTTGAGATTCCATGGCTGGTTAAAAAAAAATATTTTATTTCATTTCTCATTGTGACAGACAGGATATACCATGCCTACCCCTTTTTGAGGACTGAATATTGCAAAAAGGTATTGGCTATTTACATGGCTAACCAGAATACTTGTGGTTATCACAATTCTAGATGGAAGAATTAAGGTGTATGAAATCTCATGTTTCAGGGTTCAAGCCATCACTACCTTTTGAGAGTGGAGGTTACATGTACACAGCAGAATGCATTGCCATGTAGAAATACTTGAGTTAGGGCTGAATGAAGGAGTTAGCTTGTGTACCAGAAGCAGTATAGCTGTAATAATGTGCCACTCTCTCTGGGCTAGCCTTGCTAACAAGCTATACTTATTATTTTCCACCAGTAGAGCTTTACTGCTTTATGTGGCCCTAAGTTACATGGTAAAATTTTTCAAAGGATGTTTTAAAAGCTGAGTGTGAACTCTTTATTAATGCTTAGATGCTATAAAATTTTCAATGAAACCTGCATGATGATGGATCAGTTGGCTGAGTGAAGGCAAGGTGGACAAAAGAGCAGAACTAATGGCATTTTTTTTACAAGGAAGGATGGTAGAAGGATATTTTCAGTCTTCAGATGCCTCTAAGATAATCTTCCTTTCCCATTCTGGAAGGGGGACAGAACTAGAAGTAACGGGTTTAAGATGCAACATGGCACATTTAGGTTAGATATTGGGAAAAAACATTCTAATTATGAAGATTAAGCTAACAGTTTCATTTGAATTGCTTTTATTTCAGGTTTCTTGATTGAAGGTTCTTGTACTGTAAAGAGACCTGCTGCATCATAAGGTAGCATGTTTTCTACAACTATTAATGCCTGTAAAACCTGCTCACAGGACAAAGATCTTGATCCAGCCTCTGATTAATAGCAGGAGGTATTTTTTTATGGACAGATAGTTCAGAATTGAAACATAAGAAGAATTCAAAATAAAAAATGGTTCATAGAAGCATTTGGTATGTATGTGGGTAGAATTCACACAGGTGCAGGTTTACAAGCGAAATTCAGATACAAGAATGGGTAAACATTGCTGTTTTGCCTGTAGCAGAATAGAACACAGACCAGCTGCTATGTAGATGGATTCTCTTTTAATAAAATAGTAGCAAACAGCAGCTTTTTACTACATTACTCAGCTGGAAACATAATGGTAGAGTAGAAAAACAACATGGATTTTAGTATTCCTAATTTTTTCATTTCAAAATATTGAATTGTGCATGAAAATGAAACTGCAAAAGAGAAGAGATTGAATATGAGAGGGTTTGCTGTGTTTCTAAACAATGTTTTTCTAGTGAAATGAACAGTAAACTGAAGGAAAAATTATTGTGCTTGGCTGTGATATCTGTTTTTCTTTTATATGGTTGTGTAACGTACCACAGTTTGTAATGCATATTGCTTCTGCCTTAGGACTATATATTGCAATTTTAGAAGAGGGTTTTGACTGCTGAATTTTCAGAACCTTGACATTTAGATTTTGAAAATTTAAGGATTAAGTTTTAAATGTGGTTATGTACCTCTTTCACAACAGGCCTAAGCCTAGAGCATCTCACTGTGATATTGTGCTTATTTGATCTAACCCAAATTTGAATATTGGGACCCCACATAGCTTCTGCTTCTATATGTTTTATATATGCTTTGAGTGAATATATACATATACACTGTATCAGTTTAATTAATTAAAAGAACATGAAAAGCTAGAAAAATCATCTCATCTCAATACCATGAGAATCTAAGCAAATGTTACATATATCTGCAAACAAAGGGTCAGCTTCTGAACCACATGCTTAGTTGGAGCGCTCCTGGTTCTCCAGTGAGATTTCTGTTATGTTCTTTTTACAAATACAGTCTACATCTAATTTTTTTTCAAGAAGTTAACTTACAAGGGGTAGGAGTTAAAGAAATTGTTTCAAATCTGACATTGCAACTATTTTTTAGTATTTCAGTGATATAAAAGGCATTCTTCTTCTAGCAGAAGAAATTAAATTGCATGAACATAACTGTATACATCACATCACATCACTCCAGCATGGTATTTGTGGTACTAGGTATAGGTGTTACATGCTGCTTAAATGACTGCTGACCTTTAAATAAAGGAAATTGCCCATCCAAGAGCACATCCTCAGAAGAAAACTATACATATTTTTTTCTCCCTGAATTGATAGTTCAAAAACCTTGTGGATAGGAATAACTTCATATGTTTCCTCTTTCATATCTAATTTTTTATAACTTGAATTTAAAAGTAGGTGCTATTACATGTAAATGCATTAGCAATTTACTGAAGACCAGTGTCTATCTACTTTCTTTCATGACTCCATTGTAAAACTGAAAGGAATGCTCCTGCCAACAACTAAAACCTTCAACTAGTGTATTCTTATAGCTTGGAGCAGGCTGAACTTTACTTCTCACAACCTCAACCTGGAAGGACGTGGGCAGTGGGGTTCTGCAGGGCTCGGTCCTCGGGCCCGCACTGTTCAACATCTTCATCAGCAATTTGGACAA
>NW_017728911.1:15873828-15906923 GCF_001723895.1 Crocodylus porosus | reverse complement strand
CCCCAGTATTCTTTCCTGCCATGGCAGGGGGTCGGACTAGATGATCTGCTCAGGTCCCTTCCGACCCTAGAAACTATGAAACTATGAATCTATGACATGAGCATTAATTCTATGACGTTTAGGAGGTAAAGTCAATGGGATGACTTGCAGCAGGAGGGTTCGTGGAATCTATTGTGATAGTCTCTTGTTTGTTTCCCTTGTCACCTTTCCATAGTCTTCACGAGCAAGATGCCATTTGTCATAACCAATAGCAGACACTGGAGGTCTGATGCCATTTCTGCCAAGTCTGGGTAGATCCAAAGGTTGGGACGTGGAATTCTAGTATGAATCATTCAGAGTGTTTAATGTTTTCATGGGCTAGGATGTTATCAGCCTGCTAGAGGCTATGTGTATTTTTGAAAGAAATATCACATGGTAGACCTTTTCATAGCCCAGTTCCTTCTGCTGGACAAGCTACTACAGCTGCTACATTAGTTCCTATGGAAAAAAAACATGTTCTGGCATGACCTGTGTGCCCCCCCCCAAGTATTTAGATCTAATACTTGCAGAGAGAGAGAGAGAGAGAGAGAGAATACTTTATTTTTTTGCAGAAATTCTAACTTCAGTACATCTGGATCAGGATGGGAAAATCTACTAGCAAATATACTGCAGGCAAGAAACCCTAAACTATTTAAATGGTGAGAGAAACCTTCAGTTGTATTTTTCCAAAGATCTACTGTCACCTCTCTAGGACTGTCTCCACTGCAGTCAGGACGTGTGCAATTTACCGTAGGGGCAGGCATACCCAAGTTAGTTTTTATCTAACAGGAACAGTTGCAGTGAAGCTATAGCATTAAGGGTTTCAGTGCAGGCTGTACAAGCTTGCTGGGACCCTTAGGCACTTAATCAGGCAGGCACAGCATCACTGCTTACTACTGAGCTAAAACTAGCTCAGGTATACCTGCCCGTATTGCAAATCACATACCTCTGATTGCAGCATAGCCACACCTCAGGCAGCTCAGGCAGCAGAAACTTACCATTCCAGAAAGCATTCTGTAACCGTTTTGACTGCAACTGTATGAATAGCTCTGTTTCTCTTCTCCAATACTGTATTTCCAAAATATTTCACTACAAGACCCTAGACATACATGTGGCTGGGATGGGGTTTTGCATAATTTAGATTTTAAAAATGTTTTGAAAAAATTGTATATAATCCATCGGATCATGTCACTGAGAATTTGGCTATGCACATACACATCACAGGCTTTTGATAGCTTCCCAAACAAGTTAAGCTTTGCCTTTGTTCCCAGAGAGCACTGGAACTCCTTGTTGTGCAAGTGTTAAGCCTTTGATGTTCATGCAGCACCACACAAATGTCAGGTGTGACTATTCATGAGGATCTTGGTGTGTTTTATGCTGCTAAACTAATCTTCACAATATCCTTTGTAGTGAGTTGTGTCCCCATTTAACAGATAGCTAAACTGAGGCTCTCAGATTATATAATTTGTCCCAAACTGATGGGCAAGTCAATAGTGGACCTTACCTATCTCACTGGAAAATCCTGTAGACTTTAGTCAGAATAAATCTCAGATTTCTTTTTTAAAAGTTCTAAAAATCTGTATATCTGATAAAGAATGTTAAGCACTATGTAGTATTTTCTGGGCCCAAGATACCCTTCCTCAACCCCAGATCTAAGGATGGGTATCCTGTGCCTGAGTGTTTAAAATCTCTCCCGACCATATAGATGATCTAATAAAAGAGATCACCCTTAAATCCTTTCCTCTCACATTTCCTAGACCTTCATGCCTACAACATCACTCCAACACTATAGAAGAGATATAATGTTGTATTAATTTATCTAGGATAATTGTGGACATAACAGTGGTTAGAAAATTTGTCATTTTTTATTATAGTTTGCCCATAATGTTCTTGTGTCTGATCTGTTATTTTAGTTTCTCCTGCTATGAAAGTTAACTTTTAAGAAACAGCAAGGAGAGTAAGCAGCAAACGCAGGGGACAGGGAGCTGAGGAGACATGTGCTTGGTATGCCTGGCACAGCTGTTAGCATTTGTGAACACTTGGCCCCACACCTCCATTCAGCATGTCATCTGGAGGTGATGAGTAACTGCTGAGATCCATGCTGGGGGACAGAAGAGATCAGCATCTTCTGCTTCACAGCTTTTTATCAAGAAACAAGTTAATAGATATGCTAAATACTGTTCACACAAAGCACTCATTAGACAGGAAAGCCGAGGAGATTTGCACTTCGGAAATGGACTAGAAAGGCACCATTTGTCTACAATATTCCAAGATTTTCCAGGGAAAATTTTTCTTAGGAAGTGGTGGAAAGAGTAATAAACCACATACATACAACTCATGTAGGAGCTTTTGGGGAAAAAAGAGCAGAGAAGCTGAAGAAAAACATTCACGTTGCCAATCTCAAGAGGCCCTACCGCAATCGAGTAAGGAGGATCCAGTGTGCAGATCTGCTGGGAATGCCTAAATTTGCATTGAAAGGGAGATTAAATTTACTCAGCTTTGGAACCAGATAAAATGAACCCACCATTCATTTATGTTACTGAATTATTTTTCCATGATCAACCCTTGTTCTGTGTGGTTTACCAGAACTGCATGTGTGTTCAATAGCTCTCATTTCAGGAATGAGAGCAGGAAATTTAAATTCTGGTCTCTCCAATCATAATCCTTTATCTGAATGGTAATAAACTTATATACATATCCACACCATAGCCTTTTTGTCAAATATATCAGTAAGACTGCATGTGCTCATTGCATCTTCCTCACAGGTTTGATAGCTAGAGTGGTCAGAGGAGCATGCAAGAAATATTCAGAGTCAAAGGAGTTGAGGAACATAGGAACAAAGAGTACTGCAATACTAGAAGTTTGATGATGGAAGAACAACTGTACTTGTATGTTCTTTGAGCTGTCTACACCTGCAAAGTACTGTTTGTGTCCACCAGCAGGTTGTGGGGGACTGGACAGGTCTCTTTACCTCCTTGTGCCACAGTTGCTTTATCAGTAGAAGCTGTGGATAATGCAAGTAATCACATGTGTAAAGTGCTTTTGAGGCAAGCTGGTGGATAGTGCTATATGAAAGCTAGATTTTTTTTTTTACTTTATTGCCAGTGGTTTCATAAGGCACCCACACACAAGCAGGACACCAACTCTGACATGTGCTAATTAGCATGCTCCAGCAGCCTTGGTGTCTCATGTATCCAGTGTCCCTGTGCTTCAGAATAGTGGTGGGGGGTGCTTTAACTAAAGTTTGTTGAACAAGATTTAGTTAAAGTGCCCCTGCTGCCATTCAGAAGTGCAGGATGCTGAATACACAAGATGTTACTGGCACTTTAATTACAGTAGCTTCTGAGAGCCACTCTAATTAAAGCACCCTCCTCCCAACCCTGGAGTACATGTTAAGATGCCTATACAGGGTATTTGCACTGGCTTAATAAAGTATAGTAAGGATAGCCCTTGAGAAACAAGGGATGCTGTTCTAAAGGAGGTAGCTCTGTAAATATAAATGATCATAAGTATACCAAATTTCCAATTGTATTTGGTAGGTACAGGTTGGCAAAACATCCTCACTTCCTGTTCTACAAACTTATTTATCATTGGATACTTTATGATGCAGAATCTGGACAAAGAATGCCAAGATTGAAAAGTCAAATGCTCAAAATTTGGGAAAGCTAGAATTAAGGTTGCTGGTACAACTTCAGTGTGACCCACTTGTGTGTGTGTATCATTGGGCACATCTACATGAGACACTAAAAGCACAGTAGAGTAATTCTACTGCACATTAGTGCAGCACGGCAAAAGTTGTGCTAATGCACAATGAAATGAGTCTATTGCACATTAACGTCACTTAAAAGACGTATGCTGCCGCTACTGTGCAGTAGCACTGGTTACCGCACATTAAGTTAATACCTGTTATTACAGGTATTAAACTTAATACAGTGTAATTACAGCACATTAATGCATATATAGATGTGCCCCTTATGTGGCTTTCTGGTTCCTTGTCCTAATTTGCTTCTTTTCTCCTAACAGGTCCAACTCTTGTTCCTTCTTTAGTCATACCAAGCTATTTCCACCTCCATACTGCTTCTATATCAGCAGACAGAGCACTGCGAGCATGGAAGAGAGTTTCTCTGCTGTCTGTTCCAGTACCCAATGCCACAGTGATTTGGGCCAGTAATCAATCATAACTGGGGTGGAGTATGCTCAGGCAGAATTTCTGGAGAAATTAGCTGTCAAAACTACAAGCCAGGTCCTATTCTATCTATATAGGGTCTAAGTAAGATCCAAGTCTACTTTGTTCTAGTCCCTGAAAAACCATGAATACCTCTACTTTTGAAACATGCCTTTCTTCATCTTAAAACTTACTGGCAAATTACAAAAAAATGGCAAGAAGGAGAACTCCCCCTTCATGTTTTGCTCTAATATGTGAGTAGAATCTGGTCCTAAGTCTACAAATGTGGAAAACGAAATTTTTCAAGAGATTTTAGATTGACCAAATTTGGGCATATGTTAATGGGGGTATCAAAAGGCACAACTTAGACAGAGTCAAGGCCACTGATAGATTTCAAGTCCTTGCTTCAAAGCATGGAGGCATTGGAGCTTTTCAACAATAGTTGTAATAACTTTCTTAACCTTGGCAAAATAATCTGTTTCTTTTAAGGCCTTTCTTGGAAACAGTTGAACTAGTTTTGGTGAAACATTCCCAAGCTTCTGTGCCCTGCAGCACAGAAAATGTCAGCTCAAAGTGTTAAGTTTTGGGAAAGTTGTGCACTACTGATAAGCAGGGTCTTACAATTGAAAGTGTGGGACAAACTTAACTATAGGTACTGCTGGTAGTTCTACCAGGCAACTAAGTAATCCACTGCTTTTCAACTTATCTGTTGCTGGTTGGGCAATTTTTTGTAAGTATTTGAGGAAAGGGTCTAACGGGGAAGAACTCAGCAGATGTTGTACATAGCACATTCAGGCCCAATCAAGACAGTTTCCATATTAGGGCAGGATTTGACTAGGTGCTAAATTTTAAGCATGTACTTAGTGCCCACTGAAGTCAGGGGTACTTAAAACATGCTTCAGTTCTGTCCTGAATGAGCGCTTTTTTTAGTTGAAAAGATTTGGAGATGCAAGTATAGTCAAGAAATGATATATGTTTCTGTATGCCCTCTCATAAAAGGTAGTCTGCCTTTAATATCTGAGCCCTAGACCAACTGTGTTTGTATCTCCTTACTACATGCTGTATATCATGGGGTAGATTACCTGTGCACAGGTGCCACAAGTAGTATGGACATCACCTGTGTGTGGCACACAACTGGGGAGAGGGAAGGCAGCACAGTGGCAACAGAGCAGGAAGCAGAAAGAAGAGCAGAAGATCAGGCAGGGAGCATAGGACAGGAAGCAGAAAACAGCAGCAAATCAGAGGAAAGAGAGCAGAGTGGCACGGAGGGACTAGTTTGTGGCACACTTGTTAAAAAGGTTGGCCGCCACTATTCTAAATAACAGTAGTTGCAATAGTATTGCTTCTGGACTAGTCGGAAGGAACTGTAACTTAATTAGATATGCATGCTTGTTGTGTTATTTAAAACATTTTAGTGTTTTTTATTTTACTTTTTCAAGTAAATTCTTTATGGACATCAAATCAGCAATATGCACATATGCTTGAGACCAAGATCAAATGAAGGGGCTTCAAACGGGAGAACCTTGAAGGCAGGGAAATGAAGGCATTGCCCATAATTTCATATTCTAAAATGCTGACACAAGACCTTTTGGCTGAGGAAAAATCCTGCCATCCCTTTGTTGTTTCTACTCCTCTCATAGACTTTAAATTTATGAAATGGGCAACAAATGGCTTAATATAAGCACAAAACACTCCAATCCTCCTCTTTCATGTCCCAGTGTTACTGGGCCAGCTTTCACATGGGTACTTGAATCATGAGCAGAAGCAGAAGTTTTCTTTTGGGTGTTAAGCTGATTAAGTTACTAGAGCTACTAAACCTTCCATCCCTCAAAAAAGTAAACTGAATCCTTGTTGAGGACATTTCACAGGCCTTAGCCAGTCCCATATGAATTTGGCATGGGCACGTGAAGCAAAAGACAAAAGTAACTTTGTCTCCTGAAAATGTTAACTTTCTTTACACCCCAGTACTACACTTAAGCATCCTAGGAATTAGTTGCTTTTTGTGCAAGTCTCTGTGTTTGATTTCTCACTACAAAAATCTAACTTCCTCCACAGTGACCTGGTGATGAGATCTGTTATAGCACAATTGTATTTACTGAGCACTGTGCTTTAGAACAGAATCACATACAGTACAACAAAGCACTGCCATTTTAAGTAGTAAGTGTAAAGTCAACTTGCAAAAGAGGAGGAAAAGGAAAATGAATTCTACCAAGAGTGACAATATGGCTATTGCAGAACTTTGGGAGGAAGTAAAGCTTTCAGAGGCTTTAAAAAGGATTGGAAGAACTGATAAATCTTTTGAGGGGAATGAGTTTCATACTGCAGGGTACAGTTAGTTATCACTCACTCTGACATGTTCAAAGTTTGTCCATCAGGGTGGAGTACTGATGAGAACAAATGATTGGCGATAACAGTGATGATGAGACCATATCAGAACAGTATCTGTGCTGCCAGCTCAGGCAGAGCTAGCTATTCAAGACAGGTGTGAGTAAGATTCACATGTCTGCTGAACTTATTCTTACAACTGCAGCTAGTAGCAGTAAGAGACATCAATTGGCCAAGTGTCCTTAGGGTATGTGGACATTCACTTATTGCTTGTGCCACACAATGCCATTAAGAACAGACAAATTTGAACCAGAACAGAAAGAAAACTGTCAAGCCACTGAGATGTATTGCCCTAATAGGAAAATATCCCAAGAGAACTGCAGGAAAGTTCCTTTGGATGAGGCTTTTAATGCTAGACTTCACAAGCCAGGAGAAAGCACACTACTGAGAACAAACACGAACTAGCTGGAACATAGAACGTGTGCCCTAATAGGCTTTCCTTCCCCTATCTAGAAGTGGAAGCAAAAGTAATAGAGGCAATGTCCTCACAAATTTAAATGAAACATAAACTTATGAGTTTTTCTTCAGTAAACTAAATCACCAGAAGGAGGCTTATAAGAAGTGGAAACTTGGACAAACAACTAGGGAAGAGTATAAGAGTATTGCTTGGGCATGTAGGACTGAAGTCAGGAAAGCCAAAACACAGGTGGATTTCAGCTAGCAAGGGATGTGAAGAGTAACAAGAAGCATTTCTACAAGTATGTCAGTAGCAAGAGGAGGATCAGGGAAAGTGTGGGTCCCTTATTGAATGGGGGAGGCAACCGTGTGACAAAGGATGCAGAAAAGGCTGACGTACTCAATGTCTTTTTCACCTCAGTCTTCACAGGCCAGCTCAGCTCCCACACTATTGCACTGGGCAGCACAGTTTGGGGAGGAGGTGAACAGCCAACAGTGGTGCAAGAACAGGTTAGGGAATATTTACAAAAGTGGGCAGGTACAAGTCCAGGAGGCCAGATGCGATGCACCCAAGGGTGTTGAGGAAGTTGGCTGATGTGATTGCAGAGCCACTGGCCATCATCTTTGAAAACTCATGGCTATTAGGAGAGGTTCTGGATGACTGGAAAAGGGCAAACATAGTGCCCATATTTAACAAAAGGAAAAGGGATGATCTAGGGAACTACAGACCAGTCAGCCTCACCTCAATCCTTGGAAAAATCATGGAGCAGATCCTCAAGGAATCTAAGCATTTCTAAGTACTTGGAGGAGAAGGTGATTAGGAACAGTCAGCATGGATTCACCAAGCGCAAGTCATGCCTGACCAACCTGATTGCCTTCTATGATGACGTGACTGGCTCTTTGGATGCAGTGAGACCAGGGATGTGGTATACTTTGATTTTAGTAAGCTTTTTGATATGGTCTCCCACAATGTTCTCACAGGTAAGGTAAGGAAGTATGGGCTGGATGAATAGACTTAAGATGGATAGAAAGCTGGCTGAAGCATCAGGCTCAGAGAGTAGTAATCTATGGCTTGATGTCTAGTTAGCAGCTGGTATCAAGTGGAGTGCTCCAGGGGTCAGTCCTGGGGCCAGTTTTGTTCAATATCTTCATCAACAACCTGGAAGATGGCATAGAGTGTATGCTCAGCAAATATGTAAATGACACTAACCTGGGAGGTATAGTAGATGAGGGTAGAGCTAGGATTCAGAACAACCTAAACAAATTGGAAGACTGGGCCAAAAGGAATCTCATGAGGTTCAACAAAAACAAGTGCAACATCCTGAATTTAGGATGGAAGAATCCTGTGCACCAGTACAGGCTGGGTGCTGCCTGGCAGTAACTCTGCAGGAAAGGACCTGGGAGTTACAGTGGACAGTAAGCAGAATATTAGCCAACAGTGTGCTCTTGTTGCCAAGAAGACATACTGGGCTGCATTGATAGGAGTGTTGCCAGCAGGTCAAGGGAAGTGTTTATTTCCCTCTATTTAGCACTGAGGAGGCCACATCTGGAGTACTGTGTTCAGTTTTGCTCCCCCCCTCTTCTCCCCTCCCTTCCACTACAGGAAGAATGTGGACAAATTGGAGTGAGTCCAGTGGAGGGCATCAAAAGTGGTTTGGGGGCTGGGGCACATGACTTCTGAAAAAAGGTTGAGGGAACTGGGCTTATTTAGTCTGTGGGGGGGTGCATTTAATAGCAGCCTTCAACTACAGGAAGGGGGGTTCAAAAGAGGATGGAGCTAGACTTCTCAGTTGTGGCAGATGACAGAACAAGGAGCAATGGTCTCATGTTGCACCAAGGGAAGTTTAGGTTAGATATTAAGAAAAACTTTCTCATGAGGAAGGTAGTGAAGCACTGGAACAGGCTATCCAGAGAGGTGGTAGATTCTCCATCCTTGGAGGTTTTTTAAGACTGAGCTAAACAAAGCCTTGGCTGAGATGTTCTAGTTGGGAATGGTCCTGCTTTGAACAGGGGGTTGGACTGGATAAACTCTTGAGGTCCTTTCCAACCCTAATTTTCTATGAATCTATGATTCTTTTCCCCCATCCTCGAATACCACCAATTTTTTGTTCATCTCTGTTATGTGCAGATTTTACCTGTAAGCAGCTGAACATGCAATTGAGAACTCATTGAACAACTAGAATTAAATTATGTTATATGGCCAGGCATTTTAAGGTGGTTTATAGTTTATGATAAAATTATTATAGAACATTGGCCAGAGTGCAGAGGAATGCAGTTGAAAAGGTATGGTTCACTCTATTACTATGGATACACCATGTAGATGTTGTATAACCACTTTAATGGTGAATTCTTGCTTTTAGCAATAAAGAGAAAAAAACTAAGACAGTTTGATTATAGGACCACCACAATCTAATCTGTCTCCCTTCCCTTAGTTTGTGGTTAAAATCTGTTGGCACATGGCCCACAACATATTGCCTTTGTTACAGCAGAGCTAAAGTATGCAGAAGTATTTCCTCTAACAATCAAAGCTTCAGTGAAAAAGTAGTGACCCAAATTAACTGTTTGGAAGAAAAAGGTTAAAGGTGTTTTGAAAAAGCATTCCTGACCAAACTGAAATAAATCAGCAAACTTCACCCACACATCCTCAAAACCTGCAATCAGCAATAATTTAATAGAAATAAAACAAATGGATTGCCACATTCCTGCATGTCTATTGCACTTCACTCTTCATTGCAGAAATTACTCAGAAATGAATAGCTGGAACGAAACTTGGCCGCTGGTAATGTCTTTATCACTCGTCCTGCAGCCTCTTAAATTGAGCCTCTTAAAAGAAATGTCTACAGTATATTTTCCTAAGAAAAGAGCATTCTGGGTTTAACAGTTCTTATCAAATGTTTTAAGTCTTTTTATTTAAAAGATTTAATAAATAATAGCAGTTCTCATAAATTCATTTAATAGGGCTTGGAACAACACTCACAGTATTTTAGTTAAGCTTAATTTGTGCATAAAAATGTTGGGCCCAAGTCCAGGAAAGCATCCCTGTTTGGAAGGAGTGCATAAGTACGTCCTTAAACCCATTAAAGTCATTGAGTCTTAATAATTTGCTTAAAGTCAGGTACTTGCCTAAATTTTGCTCCAACCTCAGTTGCAATTTTAATTTTTAATGCTCCATCACATTGAAAAGGTGACTAAATTATATTGATCTTTTCTAAAGCCATTTCTGTGTTAGATTAACCAACAGACGTTCTATTTTTGTTTTTATAATAAATATTATGTATGGGTGATACATTGCAATATGCAAATATTAGAGGTTTAAAGTGAACTTGACTTTGTAGTTACTAGAGGAGTCATAAATTAAGGACAGAATTGCTGCAGTCATTAAGTATTTGCATAATCAAGTAAATGACTGCGCAGTAACTGGTGTTACTGTGCAGTAGCATCCCTGCACATTTTTTTCTGATGCTACTGTGCAGTAGCAGCAAGCTCATTACTACTTCACAGTAGCTTTGTGTCACAGTTAGTGCCCCCAGTGCTACTGCATAGTAGTGTAGCAGGCTGACCTTTCAGAGCTTGGGTTGGGTTCCAGGCTTGAGACCCTGCTGTTTTGATTTGTGGAGCCCATCCACCAATCAGGAGGCAGCAAGAGACATAACATCATGCCCCTTTCCTAAGGGAATGGGGAGAAGAGCTCCCCTGATCTGATTGAAGACTGCAAACTGTCAGGTCTGGAAGGCTTCAGGGGCAGAGCCCTGGAGCATATAAAAGGACCTGCGTGCTCAGTACGAGGGGCAGATGCACCAGGGACAGAGAAGAGAGAAGAGCGGAGCTTAGAAGAGCTGAGGAGACCCGCTCAGCAAGGCAAAGCAGTAGCCCATAATTTAACAGAAATAAAACAAATGGATTGCCACATTCCTGCATGTCTATTGCACTTCACTCTTCATTGCAGAAATTACTTCAGAGCCCCTGAAGACTTCTGTCAGTGGGAGGGGGGAACGGCTCCAGCAGTTAGGCTCTCAGTGTGCAGCATGGCTCACGGTGTCCAGACCCTGGGAGCTGCGTAAGGCAGCTTGGGTCTGCAACCTCTGGTGTGTGCCCAGAGACACGGTACACAGGCTGGTGCACGGAACAGGATCTTTGGAGCCCCTGGGGTCACTTAGGTCCTCAACCCCCAGAACTAGGCTGGGAGCTTGGTGCAGGAGGTGCTGCATGGAGGGTGAGAGACCCTGGGAGCTGCTTGAAGTGGCTTGGGTCTACAGCTGTTGACACGGGGCAGCAGCTCAGTGCAGATGATGCTGCCCAGAGGGTCCAGGAACAGACCAAGTGCTGGTGCTGCACAAGGTTGTCCAGGCCTCCAACCCCTAGCACAAGGCGAAGTGTCCACTAGACATAGCAGTGCATGTGGCCCTAAGCCAGGACGATGGCAGCAGAGTGAGGCGGCAGGAAAACCTGGTGGGGAACAGAGCTTGACCTGGAGAACAAGAGGCAACCCTCTGGGACTGTGGAGTAGTAAATTACCCTGGAGAGAGGGTCCCCACAGGCAGAGGGACCCCCCTGAGGGTTGCGAAGGAACACCACATGGGCCACTCCTGGGTGATAGTGGGGGAGTTTAGGAGTCTTTGGGGTCTTCCTCTCCTTTTTTCTTTCCCCCCACCTCCTTTCCTGTAGTGGTACCTTGGGGGTGGAGCCCCTGCCCTGGAGGGCACCCAGGTAGTCTGAGGACTGCTGATTATATTTGTGGACTGTGCCTTACAGTTTATGTGAATAATTTGAAGTAATAGTTTGTATATGAATAGAGTTATAAGGTTGCCCAATCAATATCCTTTGGTCTGGATTGTTCTATTGTTCACCGTATTTTAAACAATAACTGGGTGTGTGTATATCTGTGTGTGTGTGTGTATGTATTATAGGGTTTATTGTTTTGTAAATTTGTACATATATATAATCTATGCCCTTACCCTTTAATGGTTTTGTTGTAATAATAAATCTGTATATAGTTAAGTAATTGATTGACTGGACCTGACACACTGCCCTACCAATAATTTCCTCAATTGGAGAGGGAAGTACAAACCCATATATGCCTGGGCTACATTTTGGGGGCTCATCTGGGATTTTATTGGCAGGAGCTTAATTTTGTGATGTGCTTTATACCCCTATAGAGTCAAGCAAGGAGAAAACATGTCCCAGGCACCAGGAAGAGATGATGCCAGGGAACCCCCTGGAACCAGTGGGGCAACAGCTTCACCCAGCATCACCCAGAAATGGGTTGTGACTATGCAGCAGGTCCTTAGGGAGGTGGCCAGCTCCCCTGATGACCAGGCTGCATATAAAAGACTAAGAAACATCTTAGTCCCACCGGATAGGAGGCATTTGAATCCTGGGCTGCTCATGTACAAGAGACTCTCATGACATGGCAAATACTGGACATTGTCTTCTGGATGTGCTGCGAGAACTGGCATTTGGCGTAATCAGGACAGCCAAGCTCCAGAACCCCAGCATTACCATTCAACAGTGCCTCTAGACACTGCAAGATGTGTTTGGACAATCCACCCAGGGCAGAGGGCCCTATTATGAACTGCTCAGCACCTTCCAATGCACAGGCGAGGCTGTTTCCTCATACCTTCTTTGACCGGAACAGGTGCTACAGTGGGTGGTAGCCCAAGGGGCCCTCATTGTGACTGAAGATGACTGTACAAGGCTCTGGCAAGTACAAATAGAGGCCTGCTAGTCTCCCCCTTATTAGGGATCTCAGTTTGGCTGGATGTAAAAATAACCTGCCCGGTTTTGGCCAGCTTATGAAAGAGGTACGGGAGGAAGAAGAAATCCTCCACTTGAGAGAAGTTATGTGCGCTCTGGAGGATTTTTCGCCTTGCCGGTAACTCCCCAAGAGGAGGCCCCTCTGAGGACTGAGGAAAAGCAAAGGAGTCGGCTCTTCTCCAGGCCCTGTCAGGCTTCCAAACCCCAACCATGAACTCCCTGCCAGAGGATTAGTGGGGCCTAGGGCTGAGGTCCCAGTTAAAGTGAATGGGAGTAAATATTGAGCTATTCTGGATCCCAAGTCACCATTTTGTTTGAGTCTTTTTATAGGGAACATTTCAGGCATTTGCAATTACACCCTCTCATGGGTCTGGGGCTCTGTGGACTGAGACAGAACCCCTACCCATAATGGTTATATTTCTCTATGAATAAAGTTTCCCGCACCTGTGGATGGGATAGAGAAAGAGGTATCCACTGTTGTGCTGGTATGCCCCGATCTGGGGTAGATGAAGGGAGCTTCTCTTATCATTGGGACTAACTCCAGCATATTCCGGGTCTTGGCCCAGTACTGTAGGCAGCAGGTGGGCCCAAGATATCAGAAACAGCTTAAAATGCATACCCTGTGCCTATGCCAGGTAGGAACAGAGGGGTATGGGAACTAGCTCCCAGGCCCTGGGGATGTTAGAATTCTGTAGGGTTACCCCTCAGAGGATCCCCAGGAAAGGTCAGTGGGTCCTCCCCACAGTTTGTAAGTGGAAGCAGCAACCCTAGCAAGTAGGGTTTGTAGTGATAAAGACCTACCCTGGGAAAGGGGGACTGGGGGCTTTGAAGGTTCCAGAAGGGGTGTTTGAAACCCAAGGTCTGAACAAGAGTCCAGTTAATGTTACTGTGGTCAACCCCACCATGGGGGGGTGTTGTCGTGCATCTGGGGCAAAAGGTGGCTACTATAAGGGTAGCTGAAGTGGTAGGCCGGATGCCACAGGTGACTCCCCACTTGTCGACTCCAAAAGATTTTTCTTTAGGGAGTCCCCTATGCCTGAGGCATAAAAGGCCCAGCTCCAAGAGAAACTCCAGAACAGATCCAGTGTTTTTTCCCTGCATGAGTGGGACGTGGGGGAGGCTAAGGATGTTGAGCATCAGATCCGCCTTAGTGACCCACATCCTTTCCATGAGAGGTCTCGCTGCATCCCATTAGCTGAGATGGGGGGAGGTCAGGCGCCACTTCCAAGAGTTGCTGGATCACAAGATTACCACGGAATCAAAGAGTCCTTATGCCTCCCCCATAGTCATTGTACAGAAAAAGAATGGGAGTCTGAGAATGTGCATTGACTACCGCACCTTAAATGCACGCACTGTGATGGACCAGTACACAGTCCCACAAGTACAGGAATCCCTGGATTATCTGGTGGCCAGCAAGTGGTTTTCTGTACTTGATCTGCGTAGTGGTTATTATCAGATTCCTCTGCGGGAAGCTGATAAAGAGAAAACAGGTTTAATTTGTCCTCTGGGATTTTACCAATTTGAACGCATGCCTCAAGGCATCTCAGGTGCCCCAGCCACCTTCCAGAGGCTCATGGAAAAAGTGGTTGGGGATATGCATCTGACCCAGGTATTCGTGTACTTGCATGATGTCAGTGTGTCTGGCTGGACCCTGGAGAAGCACAAGGACTGCCTTCTTCATGTGCTGGATCACCTAGAAGCAGGTGGACTTAAGCTAGCCATTGACAAATGTAAGTTTTGTCAGGCATCAGTTAAATATGTGGGACCTGTAGTGTCACAAGATGGGATTAGTACAGACCCTGAGAGGGTCCGAGTGGTGACTGCCTGGCCAAGACCAAATAATTTCCAAGAGCTCAAATGATTCCTGGGGTTCACTGGGTTTTATTGGCATTTTGTGAAAGACTATGCAACTGTCACCCGGCCACTGAACCAGCTTACCTGGGGTTACTAGCCAGGAAAGCTTGGCAAGAGGCAAGGAGTTGGTGCACACTCCAGGGCCTCCAGTGGGGTACCCAGCCCCAACAAACCTTTTGGCTCACGATGGGATGCCCAGTGTCAGGATGCTTTCTGGGAAGTCATCAAACGCCTTACCAATGCCCTGGTGTTAACCTACCCAGACCCGAAAAGGTCTTTCATCCTGCACACTGATGCCAGCCTATTGGGCCTTGGGGCAGTACTGTATCAACTTGATGGGGGGCAGCATCAGCCAATGGCTTTCACTAGCCAGGGGCTGGTGCCCAGTGAGACCCAGTACCAGCCTACAAACTAGAATTCTTGGCTCTAAAATGGTCAGTCATTGAAAAGTTCAAGGACTATCTGTATGGTACCACTTTTCAGGTATGGATGGACAATAATCCACTTACTTATGTACTCTCTAGTGCAAAATTGGATGCTGCTGGGCATAGGTGGATTGCTGCTTTGGCAAATTATTCATTTAGTTTACATTATTGGGCAGGAAGGAAAAACGTAGACACTGACGGTCTCTTCAGGCAGGCCCCCACTGTTTCTAGGGCCACTTTAGATCCCAAGGCGGTCCAGGCCATTTGTGATTTGCAGACTCAGGACCCTGTACCAGATGGAGACACTGTTGTTTGTGTGGCTGAATTGCTAGGGGTGCCCCCCGAAGGGGTTACCCAGGCTTGACACCCTCCACCCTGACTCAGATGACCAAGGCTGAGTGGTGAGCAGCCCAGGAACAAGACCTGGAAGTGTGGGACATACTGTGGGCCCAGTGAGCGGGATTTCACCACCCCCCAGCCACCAGCAGCATCACCCCATTGGGCCGTCTCCTATTGAGGGAATGGGAGAGGCTCTGACTACTCAATGGGGTGCTGCACTGTGAGGTGCAGGACATCAAAGAGAAGAAGGTTTGTAAGCTGGTTCTTCCTCAAAGGCATCGGGCCTTGGCTCTTAGGGCCCTGCATGATGACTTTGGATACCTTTGGACACCTGGGAGTGGAGCTTTAGCTCAGAAGAGGTTTTTCTGGCTGAGGACATAAAAACTAAGTGCCTCACATGCGACCAGTGTGTAAAATGGAAAACTGCCTACAAAAACTGCTTATTTGCATACTATACAGAGCTCCCAGCCTATGAAGGTAGTATGTATGGACTTGCTTTCTACTGAGGGAGAGGGGAGTCATAAAGGGAATATATTAGTAGTGACTGATCACTTTACCTGGTATGCACAGGCTTTTCCCACACCGCACGAACGGTAGCCAAAGTATTTTGGGAAAAATATTTTTCAGTGTTTGGGTTGCCAGCGTGGATTCATTCAAACCAGGGGCAGGATTTTGAAAGCAAATTATTGTGGGAAGTGCTGACTGTTGCAGGGATCCAAAAGTCCTGAACTACCGCATACCATCCCCAAGGGGATCCTCAGCCCAAGCGGTTCAACTGTACCTTGCTAAATATGTTAGGTACACTCCAGCAAGAACATAAAGCCATATGGAGATAGCATATATCTTATTTGGTGCATGCTTATAACTCTACCCAAAACGATGCCATGGGGGTCAGCCCATATCTCCTAATGTTTGGCTGACAGCCCTGGCTGCCCATTAACTTGTGCTTTGGAGTGGTGAGAGCTATGGGCGGCACCTAACCCATGGGCAGTACACCCAGCAATTGAAGGACCACCTGTGGCGTGCCTACCATTTGGCTGCTGACAGCATGGGGAGGAACCAGCAGTGCCATTAAAGGAATTATGATGCCTGTGTCTGGGAGCAGGGGCTACACCCCGGAGACGGGGTACTTCTGAGGAGCCTAGAGTTAACTGCGAAACATAAAATTGCTGACCGATGGAGAGCAAAACCCTACACCATGGTCAGGCAGATGGAGCCCTGAGCAAGAGAGCACTCCTCACCCCAGGTGTGACAGATGGCCCGTAAGGCAGTTTACTTATGATGCCCCTGGGGTGCCTGGAGAGGTGCCCATCTCCACTCTATGGACCCAGTAATCTTTGGGCTTGTGTCCTCCCCTCACCGGGGATGGTGCAGGGTCCCACAGGGGAGAGTGTAGCAGGCTTACCTTTTGCAGCTTGGGTTGAGTCCCGGGCTTGAGATCCTGCTGTTCTGATTGGTGGAGCCCATCCACCAATCAGGAGGCAGCAAGAGAAATAACATTACGCCCCTTTCCTGAGGGGAGGGAGAGAAGAGATCCCCTGGACCTGATTGAAGACTGCAAACCGTCAAGTCTGGAAAACTGCCTTGGCAGAGGCCTGGAGCATATAAAAGGAGCTGCATGCTCAGCATGAGGGGCAGATGTGTCAGGGACAGAGAAGAGAGAAGAGCTCTTGTTGCTACCGCACGGTAGTGTTTTATGTAGACGTGGCCAATGAGATCTACAGCAGCTTCCCATTAAAATACACAAAACTCAGGTTCCCCCCCCACCAAAGATGATATGAGAAAGTGGAAAGAACAACTTGGGGCTTTCCCAGAAGGAGTGCTTTGGCCTCTTATGGCTGCTTGCAGACATGGAAAAAAAAACAACAAACGTTGCTTTACTTTAAACTCGGTGTATTGCTGTGCAGAGCCCAGTACATGCCTAGAAGAGGCAGTGCCTTAGCTGCACCTGGCTTCCCCAGCGTCTGTACAGATCAGGTGCTATTAATGCCTGATTGAATCAGATTTAGCTAAAAGCACCAAAAAACCCTGCTGGAGCACCCTATCTCTCCAGGTCAAAGTAATGCACTGGTGCTTCTGGTAGAGCACCCTTTTTCTTTAAGAACAAATGGGTCTCCAAAAAACAGACCCCACTAAATACATAGAATTTATATTTATTTTCTATAATATTTTAATTTCAAAACATTGAGTTTTTTAAATTTGGCTCTTCATGAAGTACGCTGCAAAATGGTCCCCTGAAGTGGGTAAGCATGTCTGTGTCACAGGTAGAGGTACTGTGGGACAGAGTGGTTGAGAACCTTTTGTGGGTTTGGGTCATATATTAGGTAGATAGCAGAACTGGGAATATGACATGAGAGTCTTAACATCTACTCCCCACCCTTTTTTCCTTTCTTTTGGTAATAATTCATGTTAATGCAATTCAAAATAGTATTAAGGTCATGGGCCTGTCTATAATGAAGTCAGTGACAAAACATCCTGAGGTTTGATTCTTCACTGCCCTGTCCCATTAATAGTTGCATACATTACTGAAAAATAAGTGTGAAATGCTGATACTCTTACTTGATGTGGGACTAGAGAGTTGAAAGGTCAAGAAAGATTCATGCATTTAAATGGGAGGGGATCTAATCTGCTGCATCTCCCAAACAGCTCGTTCTCTTATAGTTATGGGCAGCAAAAACATAGAGAGCTTAATCTGTAATTCTGGAGAAAGATAACTAGTATACTCTCTTATTAGCTTGTTCTTTGCGTTATTGAATGAAGATATGTCTGGGTACTGGATGCTCTTAAAACCTACTAATTTTGCTTCAAGTAAATAGGCAAAGTAACCTGAATATTGGCATTATTCTCTGGACTTCCTGTTATTGGTACAGAACTTATCAAGAGTATTGATAATGCAGAGGGCATGATATTTAACTCCCTAAGGCAGTTATGAAGTGATTTGCCACATTTACTTGTGTACCACATGCACTGCAAAATCAGCCCTCCAATATGGGAGCACATGTTTTTAAGTGGGGCACTGATTTTACTTCACTGGAATAGAAGTGGGGTGGAATAGAGTGAGCAGGCACTCTGGGCTCTGACAGACACACTGGCTCCCACTCTAATTCATGGCATTTTACATAAAACACCAGGGGTTAGAGCAGCCCCCCTGACACAACAGTCATTCACCTGTTGCGTTGGCAGAGGGAGAGGGGCAGGGATTGAGCTGCACTTTGGAGCTGATCCAATGGTGGAGCCTGTCTGCAGCTTCTCTACCGTAGCCCCTCCTTCCCCCCCACCCAGCTCCAGTGCTGTCTGCAGGAAGGGAGTGGGGACAAGGGAGGGGAGTGAGTTGTGGGCTGGAGTTTGCCTGATTTGAGCTTGAGCTTGAACTCCCTTCTCTCCCCTCTCTTCCTGCAGACAGCACTGAGGGTGGGGCTAGGGTTGCATCAGCCCAGTCCTGATCAGTTAGTTCCCTAATGCACAGGAGTTCCCCAAGGAACAGAAGTTCCTAATGTACTTCAAAGTGGAATGCTTTCATCTTGTCCCTCATTAGATGAGAGATAATTTGTCTCGTGATCAGCCACTTTTAAAGTCCTCTGCAGCTGTCATGGCATGTGTCATGGCATGGCTGTAGAGAGCTTTCAGGGGGCCAGTCATGCAACACATGTAACTTCTGTCTGCTCTTTGTGACTCACGGCTGCCACTTTTCCCTGGGCCTACAAACAGCAGGGGCAGAGTCCAGTGTTGCTTTTGGCTGAACTGGCTGAGCATTACAGCTGTGTGAAGCTTCGGTCCCTGATCTGATTCAGAGAAGATTCGGCCCAATTCAGTGGCCGAATCTCCAGATCGAATCAGAGGACCCTTTAATCTCTCCAAATTGATTTGGAACCCTCTGAATTGATTCAGAAAGATTCATACTGGTCTGGCAATTTGGACATAGATACAGCTTTAGATGATTTTTCTACATACCTCTAGGTAGCAGGGGCTCTGAACACTGAGGTGCTGGGGCAGATGTAGCATCCCGCAGAAGCACGGGGGGCTCTCCAGCGTACTCAGCAGCAGACCCAGAAGTGGACCAGAAGTACTTCTGGTCCACTTCCTAGTCCACCCATGCTCCTGTGAGATTCTCCGTGTGCCCCAGCACTGCAGCGATCATGAGCCGTGCTGCTACTTCAAGGTATGTAGAAAAAACTTTTAAAGCTGTGCCTGTGTCTGAATCGCTGATTTGCTGAATCAGAATTGAATTGTAAGATTCAGATTTGAACTAATCAAATTGGGGACAGTGATCCGAATCAACGGATTGAATCACTGTCCTTGATTTGGGCCAAATCTGACTCAAACAGGGTCCATTTCATGCAGCTCTACTAAGCATGACAGAACTGCACTGTGCAATCTGTAGCATCTTGATGAGGCTTGTGGTGTGGAAATAACACTTTATTTACAGGAACTTATATAAAGAACTGCTTACAGCAATGAAATAACAATTTTACTACTGCCCTTGTAAGAGTCTAGGGGTTAGCCTTGTTGCTGTCCTGCCACATCTGGAAGTTCCAGCTGCTTCACCCAGACTGTCTCCTGGGATGCCACACTTCCTGGATGCTTTTTGTTTCCAGGAAGACTCACTCTGTGTCACACAGTTGGCCTTGACTCTGGAAAAGTCTTTTTTTTCCTATGCTCTATCTTCCAAAAACAAGGTGTTTTATTTGACAGTGTGTGGTATGCTACAAAATATGGTATATTAATAAATATTGCTCACTGCTGGTTCTGGTAATAAGATTATTAATATATTGTGAATAAGCATATAATATTTTACAAAATACTAAAACAAAAAAACCCTTAAAACATATCTTTTGTTACACTGAGGACTGGGTCCCTCTGTAAGAATTATTCTTCCTTCCCCTCCTGTACTGTCCTGTATGCTAAAACGTACAGATAATGGAAGCACAAGCACATATAGAAAGCCATGTTTCAGTTTGTAATTTCTGCCATGACTATATTGAATTTTGTTTCATGCCAGTGATACCTGCCTATCAAGAATGCCTTTGAGACAAGTATTAGCCCTGCTATTAAGCTGACACCACATAAACCATGTCTGAGGTGAGATATAGACATTTGGAGGGGTTCGATCATATTAAAAATGGCCACCCAATCTAATACAGTTCCCCCACGAGCAAACTATATGCTAGAACTTTGGTTAAATCAATCTAAATATGAACAGTACAGAAGTTCAAGAGGCTTAGATCAGTCTAAAAATGGCCAACCCAATCTAATTTAAACCTAGCTCTGGGATAGTTTAACATACATTGAGTTTGGCAAGACCAATCTAACTGAGCTTCTGTACATGTTTCCAGTGGAGCTTCAGGGCTGGAAATGCTCAGCTACTGGCTTCAGTCCTGGGACTGCACTTTTCCCCCAGCACCTTGCCCCAAACCCAGATGGACAACTATCTTCTCTCCCCACCCCAGGGACCAGCCACGCCTTATGCCAATTTTACCCCAAGTAAATTAGGGTGGGGAGGGATGAGTGGGACAGGGGGTTGGTTGGTCAGGGATTGGGTATCTGGGAGTGAGGGGGAGGGGTCAATGGGCTAAAAATAGCCCATGGCCCTGGGGGGGAAGTGAGTCCCCCCATCCTGCCAACCCCCCCAGTGGAGCTACTAACCCCCTCCCCCCATCCACCTGCCCCTCTCCTCACCCTGGCTTACTTCAGTCAGGCTCCTTGGACCAGTGAACACTGGTAAAAACCAGCTGGGGAGCAGTTTGCAGAACTGGAGCAATTTGAAGGCACTGGGAGCACTGGAGAGATGTGGGGAGGTTAGCAGGATTGGAAAGCTTCTCTGATCCCACCGCCCTCCCCGCTCCAATCCATCCAAACCCCCTTGCTAGCCCCCACCCCTCCATCCTGCTCCCTGTGGACTCTGGTAGCCCTCCTGATCCTGCCACCCCCCCATACACTATCCCTCCCAATCTCTCCAGCCCCCCCATAGACCCTGCTAAGCCCCCTAAGTCCCCCCCATCCCAATTTAGCTTAGATTGGGTGGCCATTTTAGACTCGATCTAACCCTCCCCAAATGTCTGTATATAAATGTCTGAGAGTCTTATTTCTTACTTCACTAGCATCAAAAAAGAAACTGAGACCCACACAACTCATGGTAAGGAAAAAAATCTAAACTGGGCAGCCTGAATATTTTAGTATCTGTCTTCTGGTGAGAGGCACTCAAAGTTTGATCATATCTCAGTCTGTCATGAAATACTAACCCTCAGAGCAGAGGCATTATTTCAAAAGATGCTTTAAGGGTTTCTCCAAACTGATGCCCACCAGCAATAGTACACTCTTGACCATGTGCATCCCTAGTGTAAACAAGTTAAGTAAAGTAGCACTGATTTACAACAAAGATGAATTTTGCCTTTTATATCAGCCATTCTTTTAATATTCAAGAATAAGATAATGTATTATAATTTGCAGTTCCTTTACTTAATAGTGATTGGATATAGCCCAATGCATCATCTGTTACCACAGTTGAGACCATTTTAGTTGTTTCACTTTAGTCATCATCTGTTACACACCACAAATGAGACCATTTTAGTTGTTTCACTTGATTCCGTTATGTTAAAAAAAAATGAGTAAAATGATACTGCCCAAAATTAAATCCTAAACCTAAAGGTTAAAACCCCAGCTGTTTAAATTCTGTAAAATGTGTGTTAGTCACAAGAGAAAAGGAAATGGGCATTTTGGATATATTAGCACTCCTTTTATAGGAGAAAAATGCCAGCTGCAACTGAGAAAAGCCAGATAAAAATAATTGATGAGAAGGTGGATAGATGGCAAAGTTGAAGACCTAATAGTGGGACAACTGGAAAAAATGCTTATGTCCTAACAGCATCCTACTAGGCATTCTCAATTATTACAAGGATCTTTTTTCAAGAATCCTTTTTACTATTCCCCCAGACTTCACTAGGTATTAGTTACTTGAAAAATGAAATAAAAAACCAATTACCTAAAAATGATAAAATCTTCAGTAGGTGCAACCACCCAAAGCATCTCCCACAGGAAGGCACAAACACTGCCCAAAGCATTGATTATGAATTTTAAATATTACTAAAATCATTGTAGAATACGTATGTGAAATGAGGCAATAGAGTACATAAACTTGCTTAAATGTTTTTTTCAGATTAATTTCCCTCAATCTATATGCACACACATACTGCGCGCACACATTACTTTGCATTTTGCAGGATTTTAGAAAACTGCAATGCAGATAACAAAGGACAAGGAATGCTATGGCCTTTGTTTTTTAATCAAGATAGTTGTAGTTATGTTTGTTTCTACCAACAGAAGGCATATTGAATATGTACAAATTAACATTCAGTTGAAATCTGCTTATATAATTACTGGCATAAGAGGAGAATTTTTTTTTTGGCTTTTTTTCCCTGTTTTGATCCTGTTGCCTTTGATAGAAAAGGCATGTACTGGTCAGCTATAGGTTCAGTTTTTCATATGTTTGTGATATGTGTCTAAAATGTTGCAAAATTTAAAAACATTTGTGTTATTGTATGGTATCCACAATATTATGGTTCAAGTAACAATTACTTTTGGGTCAAATTGATTGTGTGTTCTCAATTTACTTCTGCAGGGCCATGCCAGCTGACATTACCTGAAGTTCTAATACAATCATGTTGATGAAAAAAACGTTTTACACTTTAGTTAGTAGTTATACCACTGCTCAACAGCTTATCAAAATCTGAGCAATCAAAACCTCTTGGTCTGCAACAAACTACGTTACTTTTACCCCATGTTTTTACTTACTTTTAGGGCTTAGGAACTTTTTGGTTCTGGCATTGGATGTAGAAATCCAGATATCCCCAGAAAGGCTATGGTTTGTGGCCTGTAGAGGAGCTGAGTATCAGAAACCTGTGCTAGTTGGATTTACAAGTCAGTTTTGTAAATCTGGGGCTTGTTAAAGTCTGGATGAAAATTTGAATTCTGGCATGGTGAACGTGACACCTTCCGACTGTATCATTTCAGATGGGACTAACATAAGAAGTTATTTTGGATCAGATCACAAGTCCATCTAGCCCAGTGTCCTGTATCTCACAATGGCAGAGAATAGATGATAAAGGGAAGAGTAATTATGCAGGGCCTATCGAGACTGATCTATCTCCTGCCCTTTCCCTCTACAATTTCCAGCATTCAGCAGCCCAGAAAGTCCAAATTTCGGAGAATACACCCACATTATCATGTTTAATGCCCCATAACAGATCTATCCTGCAGTTTCTTTTACTGTTTTTTTTCAAGTCTGAGACAGACCTCTCTTTATCTCTGTCTTTCTCTCTCTCTCTCACATGCTGCACCTTATCGCTGGCCACAGCTACACAAAATGCAACTGTGCAGTGCTTTCATAGTTTCATAGTTGTTAGGGGCTGGAAGGGACCTTACAGATCATTGAGTCCTGACCCCCTGCACATGGGCAGGAAAGACTGTTGGAATCAAATGATCCCAGTAAAATGGCCGTCAAGACATTTTTAGTACTAAATAAGTACTAAATAAATGCACAGTAACCTGAGTTACTGCTCAGTAGTGCTGGAAAATGCCTTTTTTGTGACGCTACTGTGTAGTAGCCTAATACTGTTGTACAGTAGTGTCATGTTGCAGTTTTTGCTACATGATGCTACTGCACACAGTAGTATCAGGCTACTGTGCAGTCAACATCTTGTATAGAAATGACCAGTAAAGAGAAGCTGTCCATACAGTTGGTTTTCATGGATGAATTGTTGTACTTTGTCAGTGGAGCATCTACTAGTTTTGCTATAACTGCACTTGCAGAATCTGCCCCCAAATTCTACTGTGACTCTGCTCCTTCAAAGCTGAAAGATTTCTTTTGGGAAGCCCGGCTTTGCTGATGCTTGGAGATGGGACTTTTCTACTTAACATGGATTTTCCTCCAGTTCCTCCTTTATTAATAGTAATGGTCTTAGCTCTTGTATAGTGCTATTCATCCATCTCTCTCAAAGTGTGATACATTTTGCCTTTCTCCAGTTGTTTATTACTTCCATGTTCTTCTTTTCAAAAACTGAAATCCATATTCCTTATCCCCATCCTTTTCCTTAGTCCAAAAATAGAAAAGAAAAGGAACAGCTAATCTATGTCAGCTGCCAGTTTTGCCCCCTAGCAGATTTTTAAAGTAATTCTTTTTGCATCTGCACAAGCCTTGTTTCTTCTCCAACTCTCCCTCTTGTGGGGCTGACATCTGCTAATAGTGGGAGAAGTTTGAGACTGGAGATATTTTATGACCAATAGAATTTTGGATTTGACATTCAACTCCTCTCTGTTACTGTGATGAGAGTGCACAAGAGCTGTGATTACAGAATTTTGCTCATGGCAAATCTGAATAAGGCAACACAGGTGAAAATTATAGGTTGGCTATTTTTAAAAAATGTATCATAGAAAAAGATTTCTTTCTATTAGTCTTCTGGATGAAATATAACACCAAGATTCCAACTCCTTGTTCTCTTAAAAAAATCCTATTACATTTTTCTTGCATGTTTGTCCAAATTCTTACATGAACTATTTACATTTGGCCATTTGAATGAGCAGTTCCTAACAGCCCAGTCTACATAATAATTTAAATTGAATTCTCCACCTCTTTCCTGAATTGTTGTGAAATTTGCTGTATGGGGTTAAGCAGAATATGTATTCTGCCAGAGACAATTTATGCAACAATGGGCAAAATGTTTCTACATACGCGGCCCAAACTGACAAGATGATAAGCATTTTAACTCCTGCTGAACTGAATGGGAATTGAGGTTATATAGTATCTGAAAGAACAGGGACAATAGACTGTGTTTCTGCAAAGACTTCAGTGCATGCTTAGCTTCAAGCATTGGGATAGTCCCATTTAGGAAAAGAAACCATTCACATGCATAAAGTTACACACATATTGTAAGTGTTTGTGGGAGCAAGGTCTCAGGTTGTAAAATGAGTGCTCTGGAATCCATTGGGAGGAAATGCTATACCGATAAGAGAATGTTACCATAGTTCACTGTTTCTCTGTAGTATTTTGAAGTAACTTTCTCCTAGGAAACTGTCGCAATGCTGAGGAAAATCATGAGACATCTATTGTGTAAAATAACACTTGTGAAACTGCCAAGGGAATTGCAGCTGCAGAGCCTGCTCGCATTTTAAACATAGAGTGAAAATCTGTAACAAGGATTCCAGTTTCTTGTCCTCCCCTTTTATGGTGTGTCATCCCTAAAGAGGGACATCCAGCTGTGTGCTGTAAAGATGACAGAAGATAGCCTTTCTGGTAGCATTTTGACACTTAGGCATGTCTGCATCTTCAACTTTCCAGGTCAGATAGCAAAACCCCCGAGCATGCTATACTGCCCTATGCAGAAATACCTCCTAAACTGGAAGCAGGGTAGCTGTGTTTTTGTGGCACTCTGGGTGAGCTGATTTAACACAATTGAGAGAGAAGCAGTATTGCAAAGCAATAGTCAAGTCACTAGTGCTGTGCTCTTTTGTGTGAGTGTATTACTAGAACTTCTATGGACATATCCAGAGGTCTTTATGTTTCCATAAACAGATACACTATGATTCTCTCCTGGTTGAATTGTCCTTATGGGTTCACAAGACGGGACCTGTGTTACTGGGAGACTTAGCATGCAAGTGGTTTGGTCTGCATCCTCATACAGTGGGTGAACTGTCAGCTTGAATGAAAGTCTCACTCACGTATTAGGCAGATAAGGTTCTTTGGGTAGATGTGATACCTTTTATTAGACCAGCTAAATAGTTGGAAAAATTGTTCTTTGCAAGCTTTTGGGCACAAACACCCTTCTTTAGGCATACAGAGTGTCTGCTGGTATTAGCCTTTAGGCCCAAATCAGCCAGCTCACCTGAATTTAAAACACCACTAAACTCAGGGTTTTTTTAATGTGTGTGGAACCACATCCAAGTAAAGTCCCATTTAATTTTTCAATGAAGATGTGCCATTCACAGCTCTGTCCTTTCCAGACAATCAGCTCCTTGGCCTTTAGACCCTCCATTCTTTTACTTAACCGGCTAAACCAGCCTTATTCACTGTTTCTCAGACTCATCTCCACTCTGTTCAACACACATAGGAGACCTACCTTAAGATGATCTTTAAGATCATTCCCTTAAATTTCTCCCCAAAGACCTATCTCAGTTGTGACCCCTCTAAGTAGGCTGCCAAGTCATGATGGTGCAGTTGGAATAACTTGCACATTATATGTGTATAACAAGGAAAGCAGATAAGGAAGGGTGGTCTAGTAGTCAAGTTGTCAAGTTATCTGCATCCTCAGTCAAGAAATCTGAGTTCATTTTCATAATCTGCCATAGACTTCTTACGTAATCTTGGGCAAGTTAATTAGATAATAGCACCTCCTTACATTACTGAGAGTTGTGAGGCATGCAGATAGAGTGGTAATGTAAGCCATGTAAGTATCATATTTATTCAAATATAAAGTGAGGTTTTCCCCAGTCATCCTGAGGGGAAAAACTCCTCGCCTTACATTTGCATACAAGGAAACCTCATTAAATACGTTGTCTATTATTAAACTGCTGCCAAAAGTAGCATGTGCTCACTAATGGAAGCCAAGTATGAAGCTGATTAAATGCAAACAAAACAGAGCATGACTATAAAAACACATAGCCCATACTAAGCCAACATACTGATGGGAACCTACAACAAAGATAGGTTAGTGCAGCCTATCAGAAGAAGATATATTGTAGTGACCATTGCACTCAGTTCTCCCCAGCACCAACTCTGTTTCAAGTCATGGTGAGCCACTACATTGAATACATTTTTACTTCTTCTCTAATACAGCTGAGCTGTCCCTTTCTTTCCCATTTCCAATTATTTCTGTTTTCACCATCCTTAAATATCTGGTTAACATCACCAAATTGGGCCCCAACCAGTTCACCCAGAATTCCTGTCACCCCCTCTCTCAGCCTGTCACATATGATGAGTGTGGACCTGCCCTTCATGAGGTAGAGCTGGACCAGGTTACCCTGTGCCTCATCTACATATACATTTTTGGAGGATCCTAGGACTTGTGACAAGAATGTCTGGTTCTATTCATGATGGGGATGTTAATTAGTACATGACTGTTTTGTAGGGAGTATCTAGAGTACACATACATGCTGAGGAGTACTGAGCTATGGCAAACCTCCAATAATTAGATTCCATACCTGAAAAATGATAACAAATTTATAATTTATCTATCTATAGAATCTAATTATTGATGATTTGTCTTATATTCAGGGTTGTCTTATAGAGGTTTCCCTCACTTTATGCTGTACATGCATTCCTGGAAAATGGCACATAACTTCAATTTGCATAAAGGGAACCCACTTTTCTATGTAACAAATAGATATACGTTCCAAAACCTCAACTGTACTGACCCCCAGACTCATTTCTACCGCTTTTATAAGACAATGTTTGTACTCACCAACAGCAGACAGTACACACAAGCATAGGGTGGTGTTGAATGTTTAGTTGTGTGAAGAGAGGGTGGTGAAGGGTGCTAGTGTTAGTGAAGTTCTCTTGTGCTTCATTGATGGACTAGGGAGAGGGGTAGGAGATAAGCTAGCAGGATACTTAGAAGCCATAATGGGGATGGCAACTACCATAGGTGATGCATAGGGGAAGCATGGGCGGGGCATGTGCCCAACCTTGAGACTGGCTGCTACCAAAGCTGCTGCCAGCTTCTGCAGGTGGTCACCGCTTGCACCCCACTCCTTTCACCACCAATGCAGCCAGCAGCATTTGCAGGTGGTCCTCACTCATCACTTGCCACCCCTCTCTCTGCTGCTGACATCACCAGCAGTCCCTGCTTGTCACCACCAACACCACTGTTGGTGGCTGCAGGTGGTCCCCACTCGCTGCCATGGTGCCCAGCCAGTCACAGGAAGCACCAGTCATTCATGGCAACTACAGAAACACGTGCTGCAGACAATGAGTGAGAAGCACAGATCCACACAGGAAACTATATTTTGGTGTGCATCACTCTCCCAATGCACCACACAAAACAGCTGAATGCAGACTTCCACCACACCGATGGCATAAGAGTGAATTTACCTCACATATAACAATTTTTTGGTATAAAAAGGGTCAACACATAAGTGTGAATTCGCACACACAAACCTGCATAAAGTGAGGGAAACCTGTATTCAAGTAAATACTGTTATTCACTTGTCTTCACATATAATAAGCTTCTTGATGCAGGAAGTATATCTTTTTACAATGTCAGGTTTAATAGAGCCCCAGTTCTAATTAGGCTGGCAATTAAAATAATTAATAATAGTTAATAATAAATTGAAACTGATATCTAGCGAGGGCATAATAAAGACTTTATAGTCTGTTTATGTTCTTTCCATGAAAGCAGTTCTACTGTAATTTGTTCACTAAAATGAAATTTCATTTCTGTCTTTTTAAAGATTATTCCTAAATTAGGGCAGTGTTAACTCAGAACATGAATGTCATTGAAGTGAGGGATTTCTGAGAGGGTATTTACAGTATAACTATGTGTTGTCTGTCATGGATGTCAAGGAATATAGCTAACGCAGAGTTTTATTTTGTTGTTGTTATTCTCTTTTTTGTGGAATTCACAGTCACAAAATACTATATCATTCAAATGAATAGTTATTTGGGGGTTTACAAAGGCCAATACATTTGTCCTGCTGAACTTTGGCCTGCCTCTGTAAGCAGCATCTCTCCCAGTAAAGAAAGCATGTACTGCATCTATATCTTGCCTACAGTGTTGCATAGTAGTATTATCTAACTGATTCTTTTTTCATAATATAGATTGAAATTGCTGTGAACCATTGCTATGTGGAGGCATACAGACCATTTTGCTCAGCAACAGCAAGTCCGGCAGGTACAGAAGTTCCTTGGGCTCTAAGGCTGCTCCGACACTCTGGAATTCCAACTTGTTGGAGCAGACTCCATTAATCTGCTGGAGTGTGGCAATTGCGGCACTCCAGCAGCCTTCTGCATCACTTGTATCAGTGTCCCCGTGCTTAACAATGACAGTGGGGGCATTTGAACTAAAGCTTGTTGAATGAGTTTTAGTTCAAGAGCCCCAGATACCATTTTTAAATGCAGGGACGCTGATTCATGAGACGTGGCACTCTAAAGCACCACCCCTCACATCCCCAGAGCATGTAAAAGTGCCTATCATCTCTCTAATACAGTATCCACTTCTAGCGCAGATTGAAGTTACATAGTTTTATGTCTGATGCATGATGCAGACATATTCAGGCTACTAGTACTCTAGCTAGCTTGGGTGCCAGTAGCCTCAGAGGCCCAAAGTTCAACACAGATTAATTATTTGAGTATTTACCCAGTTTTCCTAGGCTGGTTTTGTACCATATGCTTAATTCTGAGTCCATGTTGCCACTAATAGCTGAGGCAGCTAGTTTAAAACTAGCTCAGGTGTGTCAGTGACATTCTCTTATACATCTAATTATAGCCCCTTGATTAGTTAGCTCCCAGGACTTGCAAAACAATTGTGCAGTTTCAGGCTGGACATAAGTCACTGTCCTATAATAGCCTTCTTCCTCCAACTATGCTGTCGGGGCAGCTAGGAGCTAGAACCAACTTCCAAGGGAAGTGGTGCTTGCCCCTACCCTAGGAGTCTTCAAAAAGAGGCTAGACAGCCACGTAGCTGGGGTCATTTGACCCCAGCATCTTTTCATGCCCATGGCAGGGGGTCAGACTAGATGATCTGCTTAGGTCCCTTCTGACCCTACCTACTAGGAAACTATTTAATGGTAGATAGTTTACCTAAATAATTATGTTGCTCACAATATTTATTTCTAACAGGTTCACTTTAAGCCAGATGATACAGTCATAAAGGAAATCTATAGTAACCCAGTGTAATGATATAGTAATTCTACCTTCCTGACAAGGTCACATGTAGTATTATTAGATGGCAGTAGACTTAGACTGCATCTGTTCTTAGTAGAATAACTACATTATACAAGTAAAAAGAGGATAAATATTGGCTACTGCTAAGAAAAGGCAGAGTGAACTGTGTGAACTGTTGGAACTGATTTAGAAATTGTTAGAACTGTAATGATCTGTTATGTGAGCTGGAGAATGCCTAATTGCCCAACACATTAGGGTAGCATAACTAACTGAATAGCTGTAGAGTCAGACAGGAGAGATTTTTGAAAATGGTTTCATTTGTGACCCAAATCTGAACAGCAAATTTCAGGTTGATAGTTTGAAAAGGCAGGGATGCTGTCACCTGTACTGTGAGCTCTCTAAGCCAGGGACCATCATCTTTATTATTAGATCCTAACTACAGCTACAGACCTCTACTGTGATACAGATAATATTTAAATAGACATAAGAAATTTGCCAAACAGAACATGACCTGCCGAGGGGCTGTTGGGAACCAGATCATTTTGTCAGTAGCGCGGTATCATTGTAATATTCTTTTTCCTGGTTTTGACAAACACAAACTAGCCCAACCCAGACTCTTATTACCTTATCTCTCATTCCATATCAAGAGCTGGGTACTTTTTTTTGATTAACTCATGATGCAAGCCTCCATCACTCGCTTGTTATATTTTCCAGTAAACACCATCATGCTTTCTTGCATTTTGCCTCTCGTTTGGGGAGGACCCCCTTGCTGTTATTCACAGAGCTACTTCATTGTTTTCCTTCAGATGCCTCAAAGCTCTCCTTTGCTGTGATGGCAGCAAAAAACTTGACAGTGTTTAGACTGCTTGTGTGCTATACTGACCATCAAAAACAAACTGTATACACCTGCAGTCTCTTGTCTTACATTTCAATTGTAAAGTCTTTGGGACTGGTATTTACATTTTCTGTGTTTGTACAGCAGCTACCAAAATGCTGTCCTGGTCTGTGACTGTCTCTGAGATGTTATGGTAGTGCATGTAAGGAGATAACATATTGTGTAATAATCTAGGCATCCATGCTTCATTCAAAATGTCAGGAAGAAGCTGTTGTATGCAACAACTACGCTTGACTGGATTTGTTTAGATACAATTTGAAAAGTTAATAGAATTCAGGCTGGTTGGCATAGCTTGCTGACTCAGTCAAATCATGCTTTCCTAATCTACCACAGTGGGGATAATAAGGAGACTGGGCATTGTTTAGGTAGTTAGATGTGTAGTCAAAACAAGAATATGGTACTGATTATTTATGTGGTGGTATGGGGTAAAATAATCACCCTCTGCAGCTGATGCACATTATCCTTATCCCATGAAGCACTAAGTACACTTCATTGCTGCTAGACTTGAGCATGCTCAGTTCCTCATAGCTGGTTTTCAGCACCTTGGAGGATATAGTCACTAGTTTTTCCTGTGGATTTACACTTTCCCGTGTAGTTTTAGTTTTTAAAAAAACACTCGGCATTGTTTGATTTCCTAGACTTACAAAACCCCCACAATTATGAAATGCTGCTTAAATCTGTACGGTATTGGCTTTTACATCATCTGAACCCTTCCTTTGTTAAATCTGTGCGTACAGGATTGACTGTAGTGCTGGGAAATGAGAGATTGTTCCACCTGTGCTAAAAGCATGTGTGTGCACTACCAGTTTACTGCTTTCATCACCTGCATTCATGGTAGAGAGAAACATCTGGATACTATTACAATTATAAGAGGTGCAGGTTTTATCCTCAATCCAGGATAAAACTCCGATTTCACAACCGTTGGAGAAGAGCAAAGCAAGTAAATACATCCTGTCCCATTTATAATCAGCATATACTTAAGATCAATAAAAGATAATAGATCTTAATGTTAATTGTAATCATCATAATCAACCATAATTGAAGCAGTATTAATGAACTTCTCTGTTGAAGAGTAAAGACTGTCCTTTCAGCCCTTGTCATCTGGGACAGAAAAGTGGGCTTTTTTTTTATTTTTTCACATAGCAAATTGATTATGGCCTTATTTTTCTGACAGAAAGGAAAGACAACAGGCATTAAGTCAGTCAGGGCTCCAACTGGCAGTCTTTGGGCCACATGAAGCCTGCAAAGGGTTACGTTGCAGCACTTGGGCTCCTGTCTCCATGTACTCCCAGGGCTTCAACAGCCTGATTCTGTGCATCTTGGGAATGGGAATTCCCAGGACATGTAGGATTGGGCCTCTGAAGTGCCTGCCTCGATTCCTCTGTCTGAGATTCCCTGGGTGTGTGTCTACACTCTGGTGTAGTCCCAGGGCTGTAGTCTTCTTTTGCTATCCCTCAATGTGAGGATGATGTCTGCTGGCAGGGGATTATTGGTGAGTTTTAAGCTGGCTGAAGAGTCGAATCCATGCTCTGCACATTTTTCCACAAATACGACAGGTGGTGCCCTGGGGGAATGGGGGCACAGCTGTTGGCCAGCATGTTGTGTGCTTTCCTTCCTCCTCTGCTGTTTCTTGGTTCTCTTCAAAAGTGGGCTGTAGCTTGATGTATGGTGCAGCGCCATTGAGATCTGTTACCAGCCAGCACTTCCAGTTCGTAAGGCTGATGCCACCTTTCTTAAGGTATGAATTCAGGGTGCCCTTGTAAGCACCTCCTCTATCCTCTGCAGGTCTTCTTACCATGACTGAGTTTCATAGTGTCATAGTTTCATAGTTTCATAGTTTCTAGGGTCGGAAGGGACCTGAGCAGATCATCTAGTCCGACCCCCCACCCTGGCAGGAAAGAGTACTGGGGTCAAACGACCCCAGCAAGATGTTCATCTAACCTCCTCTTAAAGACCCCCAGGGTAGGAGCCTGCACCACTTCTCTTGGAAGTTGG
>NW_017728911.1:15849755-15873817 GCF_001723895.1 Crocodylus porosus | reverse complement strand
CCCCACTATGTCCGGGCTGGTGTCAGCCAGCAGGAGGGTGAGTTCCTCCTGCTTGTTACCCATACTATGAGCGTTTGTGTAGAGGCATTTGAGGCCTCCTGTGGATGTGTGTACTGCCCCCCTAGTCCCAGCGTTACCCTGGCCCCTATCTCTTACCTGTTTATTCGCTTCGCTCATTTGTCTGGGCTGGGCTGTAGTTGTGGGTGCTGTTTGGTCTGGCAGTCTGATGTTTCCTCCACCCTCATCTTCCCCTTCCCCCGTTGATAGAAGGCGACTTGCTTTGGGAGATGCATATCAGCCATCTGCATACAGTGGCCAGCCCAGCGGAGTTGATGTTTCATGATCCCTGCCTCAAGGCTGATTACTTTAGCTGCAGAGATTGTGTTGGCATTGGAACAGTGGTCTTCCCATCCAATGCAAAGGATCTTGCTGAGGAAACACTGCATTGTAGACCAGGATCTTAGTTTCCATCTGCAGATCTCCACTGGTAAAGACACAGCGAATCAGCTTTCGGCAGGATATGCTGGCACAGCAAATTCTATGTTCGATTTCTACATCAAGACTGACTCACTGAGAGAGATGGCTGCCACGGTTTGAGACATGCTTGATGTTTTCCAGGGATTCTCCACCAATGGAAATTTATAGGGAGAGGGGGCCAGCTTGTGCTGGGGCAGGCTGATGGAGCACCTTGATCTTCCCAATATTAAAGGAGAGTCTCAGGCTGTGATAGGCACCTGAAAAAAGGTCAAGGTTGGAATACCTATCAGCTGATATACCTCAGCACAGCTGCTCTGCTTCATTTGGTGGTCTCTATTTATACCCTTAGACCAGATCCAGATGTGCAGGCACATGTGGTTTGTGGTACTGAAAAACCTCTTTGTGATGCCACAAACAGCATGCCTGGCATGTTAAAATGTGTCCCACACTGCAAATTTGCAGCACAGGGGCAAAATTTGCTGCCAGGAAATCCTGGTAGCAAAAAAGAAAAATGCTGCAAAAAAGTGGCACAGTACATGCCAGGGGAGCATGTGATGGCAGACACAGAGGCTTGGGCCTCCAGGGAAATGTTCTGGCTGCCAGCCAGAGCATCTCTCCTCCTTTGGTTCCGCAGTGACTCCTCCAGTATTCAGGGAGCTGGGAGAAGCAGGGAAAGGGCAATTTGCCTGAAGGGCGCTGTTGCAGAGCACTTGGGTGCCCTGCTCGTATAAAGAGTGGAAACTACAAGGGAAAGCCCGAGCAGTAAGTGGGGAGCCCCAGCTGCTGCTTACCGGGGCAACCAGAGGGAGCTAGTGGCCCACACCTCCCTGAGGTCAGCTGACCGGAAGGGGGCAGGACCTGGCCCACATATAAACCCCAGGGCTGAGGCCAGGAGGGCAGTTCCCTGCTGGCAGTCAAGGGGGAAGGAGTTCTGCCTGAGCAAGCAAAAGAGGAGAGGCCTGATTGCACAAGCAGCTCCTGATACTGTGGTGGGATGGAGTATTCCCCAGTAGGATTTGAATGACATTATAGCTGGGCAGCTGGAGTTTATGTTACAGCCCAGGGGCTTGTGTTTGATTTATTATTGTATAGCACCCGTGGCTTGGGTGAGACTATTAGGGGATGGAGGAGGCCTCATAGGGGACCCAGGGCAGCATGGGGACCCCGGCACCAGAGAGGGCACAACATTGGGGGTGCAACGACCCTGGCGCTAGAGAGGGCGCAGCATTGGGGGTGCACAAACCCCAGCGCAAGTGAAGCACAGTGCGAGACAGGGCCGCGGAGAGCCCGCGCACCAGTGAGGGCGCAGAGCAAGACAGGGCTGCAGAGAGCCCAGGGAGGACAAGGGGGCCAAATTATAACAAGGCCCAGACTGAGCAATGTTGATTCCATCTGCGAGGCTTGGGGCCTGGTAAAGGGGTGGTTGGAGCCATGCATAGCCCATAAGGCTAGGGTGCCCCAAAAAACCCATTACAGACTGGGACCCACAAAGGGTCCGGGGCCCACAGGGTCAGATATTACAGCAAACCGTGTCCAAGAGGATGTGAAGGCAGCCTCCCATATATTATATATTTTAGCAGCAAAGATGTGGCGGGCAAGAATCGAGGGTGCCCTTTGGGCCAACTTGACACAGGAAGGGGAACTTGGGGAGATCACAGCTATCCTACAGGACCCCACGCCATGACAGGCACATTTTGCCCTACACCAAAACACATGTGCAGGGGCTTGCACAGTGTCAAAAAGTAGTGACATAAATTTGTGCTGCTACTATTTTTGCCACTGCAAGTGCATGCTCCTGCATGTGGGCATGCATCCTTAGAGTTCTTTTAGCATTTACAAGACAGCCATATGGGATAGGGCATGGAAAAGGAAAAAGTTAAGGGTAAAAATGATTAACCAAATTCAGAACACAAAGGAATATGATACTGCACTCACTGCATGTGCTTCCTGCCTGCTTATGATGGTGTTTTTGAAATGTGAGATAGTGCTACCTTGCCAAAATGATCAGGGAAGCAGAGTGTAGCCACCATGTGAAATCCTTCAGGCATTCTAGCTCATTTACAAATGTATTCACACCATTTTATCAGTCAGGCATGGCTAAGCAGGTGTTACCATTTCCTGCTGACATGATGCTTTCCTCATTTCCTACTCATAGTAAACTGTTTTCTGTGTCTCATTTATTTTTAATAACCATGCCCATAAGACACATAGGCAGCTTGTGCAATATAGTATTATGCTCTGGTTATTTGTGGATGGTTTTGTTGACTGAAGTATTAGTAAGAACAATAAATGATATGCTTTGAGAAGCTTGGTTTTATATTGCTTTTTGAAGGACCACACCGATAAAACAGTATTTTTCAGAAATGACATCAGGGTATTTGCCAATCAGGAGAAAGCCACTAGGAAGTTTAATACAAAACTGGCCATACATTCAAAGATCTCTGTATTGCAGTTAGAGGCTACAACCTCTAACTGCAAATCCTCCAAATGCCTCTGTGTTCCAGCTAAGTAAATATTTTTATACCACTTTGTTCTATATTTCATTTTGTCAGTAATTTTCAATTAAGAGCCTTAATGTGTGATCATAATGGTAACACTTATATCATGCTTCTCAAACATTAATTCTTTTCGGTATGGCCCATTCTGTCACCCAGGACTGCTTTCATTCCTGGTTCCCTTCAACAAGTGTTTTACACATACACCTCAAACTGCATACTTCCTCTCTCCCTGATAGTTATCCTTGGTGCTAAGGAACATTCTTGTGTAGCCCAAGTAATTCGGGTATGTACTCCTCTTCTCCAGTTGAAGGGGATTGTTAGCTAGCAGGTGTGCTGTGGTGGGGGGGAACTGCAGACCACTCAGTCTCCCTCTGTCCCTATAGGACCAGGCCAGGGCAGTCAAGATCTTAACTATATACACGTTTATTTACATTAACTTATCACAAGGAAAAGAAACATGGATATAAACATACTCTCTCTCTCTATATATATATATATAAACATGTAAATATGTAAACAAATAACAAAAACAATACCCTCTGGGTAAAAGCCATAAAACCTTATACCAGTGCTCCCAATACAGGTAAGTCACAGGCAAATCCAAATAAACAACAGGTGAAATAATAGCAAGAGGGGGTCCCATCAGAGCCCTAGGACTCTACTCATCTACTAACTTACAACATGAGAGTTCACAAAATATAAGGCATGACATCACACCACTTATAGCACAAGAACCCCAAAGATAAACTTAATCCTGAGGGGAAACCCCAATACCCTTGGGCTTTTCCCAAGCCCTACAAAAAAGCTGGTAACTTTAGGGGGGCCCTCCTAGTGGGACCTCCCATTTCAGGAGCCCTTAATTAACTGGGGGGGGAAGGGGGACTCCCCCTCCCATGTGGGAATCCTCTTTTCCTTGCAAGTCATGGCTCCCGGGCTAGGAGGGTGGCCCTTGTCCTCTGTGCCAGGCAGCTCTCTCACCTGCAGTGGGCTTTGTGGGGGGGTCACTGTCCCCTGAAACAGGGCTCTGCTATGCAGGACCTCTGGGGCCTCTGGCTTGGCCCTGTCTGCTGGCCCAATCACCGTCTGGCTTTCTGGACTCAACCTTTTGCTATGGGTCGGAGGCCTGGGCTGCCTCATGCAGCACCAGGCTCAGTCCACTTCTGGACCCTCTGTGCAGCGCCTCCTGCACTGAGTTCCCAGCCTCATTCGGGGGGTTGAGGACCAAGCTCTCCAAAGGTCCTACTCCACGCACTGTCCTGTGCACTGTGTCTCTGGCCACACAACAGAGGTTGCAGATCTGAGCTGCCTCACACAGTTCCCAGGATCTGGATGCCATGTGTTGCGCTGCACACTGAGAGCCTAGCTGCTGGAGCCATGTGCCATTCCCCTCTGATGGAATTCTTCAGGGGTGCTTCTGGGCTACTGCTTTGCCCTGCTGAGCAGCTCTCCTCAGCTCTTCTAAGCCCCGCTTTTCTCTCTTCTCACTCCTGGATGTGCTTCCCTCATGCTGGGCACACAGCTCCTTTTTATATGCTCCAGGACTCCACCCCTGAAGTCTTCCAGACCTAAGTGTTGCAGTCTTCAATCTGGTCCAGGAGTGGGGGGGAACTCCTATCCCCCTCTGGGAGCAACTTAACTCCTTGCTGCCTCCTGATTGGTAGATGAGGTCTACCAATCAAAACAGCAAGATTTCAAACCAGTGACTCAACCCTAGTTTCAAAAGGCAAGCCTGCTGCATTTGTGTATAGTCCCTCCTCAGATTCAGCCTCAGTCTTCTTGCTCATCTAATCCCTATCTATTCTTAAATGTCATTTGTACACTGGTAAGTTCAATGCTAATTGCCATTTAGGGCCCTTAATGCATATCTTTTAGTAATTTTCTACAACTAAATCTCTCTCAGCTTAGAAGAACATCTTTAACATGACTCCATTTCCTGTATCGCCATTTTCTTGTTCTGATTTTTTTATTGCCTCCATTGCTTATAAATCTGGCCTACTCTTTAAACTTGAAATTTATTCCACTTCCCACATCTCTTATGTCTGTTACCACCTCTACCATATTGACCATGTATGCCAATGTCTAGACTCTCTTCTGCCCAAATCCTCATTGGTGGTTGCTTTCGTCCACCTTTGCTAATGCAGTTCCCTTCTGTATGGCTTCACCAGCTTGCAGTTTTCCATATTCTACGATGTGCAGAATGGCTTTGTAGGTTCTCATACCTACAAAAAACCCACGGCTGCATCTCCCACGTCTTCAGACAACTCAGCTGCTCACCCATTCAACTCAGTAACTAGTACAAAATGGCATTTCTTCTTTTTTAAATCTCTATAGAACTGTTTCGGCCTGCTGCCTGAATGTCTTTTCTTGTTGCCTCCTCTTCCACTAGCAAACATCTCCCCTCTACTTCTGCAGTCCTACACATTTGGTTTTGTTTACGGTTCTTGCCACCTCAAACAACATTTTGTGTATTGTTGTCCTAGACTTGCCATCTATATTTGAAAAGGGCGTGAGACTCTTAAATATTTAAACAACAGTATTCTCTAGTAGTATTTTTATGCAGGTCTGTAATAGGTGCAGAAAATTATCTTTATTTTAGCCCAGAATGTTCATCATTTGATGGACCTGAAATCCACTGACAGTGGACTGGATCTAAAGTGCGTTGTTTCACCAGTGTTCTGATGTTCAAAGACCTAGTTCCCTTTAGTTCTCTATTTTTTTTAATTGAGGAAGGAAGTGCAGAAATGGAGGAAAGAAGCAGAAAGGAAAAGAGTCTGAGAAGCAAGGGAAGAAGAGGCTGTGAAGAGGAAAGGTGGAAAGCATAATGAGAACTGGAGACAAGAATGGATAGTGATAGAGTCTGAAGTAATTCAGAAAATAAAAGGTGGAGTGAGTAGTGGGGAAATAAAAGATAAAAATGTACTGCTTCTTCATCCATGATGTCTTCTTGTTCCCCCTCTTAACTTAGCAAGATGGGCACTGGTAGATTCAGGGGATAGAACATCCTGTCTCATTATGTGAATTGAACTAAACATCTCAGGACAAAGGATGGCACTGCCAGGAACAACAATTTAATGAAGACGACTCTTAGGCCTCAATGTAGATGAACCAGCCATTGCTCAGCACAGGCAAATAGCCAGAAATATTCTTTATCATCATACCTGGCATCACACACAAGAGTTTGGTTAAGTGCTTTGATCCATTTCTCTTTGCAATTTTTTTAAAGATGTCCTGGGAGGATGTTTGGAGATTCCATTGTTGTTCAGAATATGGCATGCTGCCCACATCTGTGTGGGGTTTTTCAGCAGAACTTTAACACTTCTAAACAGATGTTTAAAAAATGACTTTTTGAAATGTAATATGCATAGGTCTGACTGTATTTTTGTTACAGATGTCAAACATATTGACGCATTGAACAGGAAAGATAATATTTGAACCTAATGCTAGAAGATAATCAAGAACATTAGTTTAAAAATCCTGTCAACCACTTCAATTTGTTTGTGCACATAATCCTTGTGGGGAGAGCCAGACCCCTGTCACCCACATTAAAAGTCAAGAGTCAAAAGTACCAGGTAAAATGAAAAGACCACTTACTTGAGGTAAATCCGAGGTGGCCTCACCACTTCAAATCTGTATCAGCTGTTCAGAAACAGCTTGAGACAGCTGAATATGATTAGTGATTTGAAGATGTCTCTCAATAGTCTGCTCTTAGCTGTTGAATTGATTTTTCTGTTTCAAATACTAAATTATTCTACAAGCCATGGTAATAAGTTCCCTCTTTTCTTTTACGTATCGTAGCAGAAGGGAGACTGGAATGAGAGCTTTTGGCAACAAGTATGTTTGCATGTGATTGTTATAAGCAGCATCGCAGTGTTGTAGCTATGTTGGTTCAGGACGTTTATGAGGGGTAATGTTTTTTGTGTTATCTTTTATTGAACCAACTGTATAGTTGGGAGAGATGTTGGACAAGTTTTGAATAATTTGTGCCCAAAAGCAGGTCCATCTGTTAGACAGCTGGTCCAATAAAAGATCTCACAAAAAAACCTTGTCAGTATTGGTTCTCTGTTTGGCATAGGTAGAGAATATCTGTATTGCATGATGGTCATCTTCACCAAAGCACCAGAGACCTCCAGGATTTGTAGACTTAAATCTTTTTAGCTTGAACCAAAAAGCTAACTGTATAGCAAGCAGCTGTAACAGACTCATATCCTCTGTGGATGGAGGACAGAGTCAACCTTGTAACAGACTGAACAATTGATCATATGCTTCCTTTAGACAGAGAATTCTCATGCTAACCATCTGAGGCCCACAGCAGATTGGATCCAGGATGAGGACACACTTATTTGAAGGATAGCATAATGGGGCAAGAGTGCTCAAAAGCCCCCATGGCTCACCAAAAGCATCCAGGAACATCTCAAAGCTAAAAAGGAGGCTTGCACCCAATGGAAGGGAGGGGCCCTCACCAAGGAGGATTGTACCTCTATTGCTCGAGATTGTAGGGGGGCTGTTAGGAAGGCCAAGGCAGAGATGGAACTGGTACTAGCGACCCAGATCAAGAATAACAAGAAATCCTTTTTTAAATACATAGGGGGTAAAAAGAAGGTACCAAGTAATGTGGGGCCTCTGCAGGACATACTTGGTGATCTGGTGGGAGCACCAGGTGACAAAGCTGATCTCTTTAACAGTTTCTTTGCTTCCATTTTTCTGAGCAGGGACAGGGACACCCCCTGACACTGGGAATCGAGACAGATCCAAGGGAGGCACAGCCAGCCCCAGGGACAGGGAGGACCTAGTCAGGGAACTTCTGGAGGGACTGGATGTGTTCAAATCAGCAGGTCCTGACAATCTCCATCCCAGAGTGCTGAGGGAATTGGCAGAGGTCATCGCTGGACCCCGGCACAGCTTTACGAGCACTTGTGGTGCTCTGGTGAGTGCCAGAGGACTGGAAAAGGGCCAATGTTCCCATTTTCAAAAAAGGGAGGAAAGAGGACCCAAGAAACTATAGCCCTGTTAGTCTAACCTCGGTCCTGGGGAAGCTCTTTGAGAAAATTATCCAGGAGCACATCTGCGAGGGACCGGCAGGGGAGATTATGCTTAGAGGCAATCAACATGGGTTCATTAGAGGCAGGTCCTGTCAGACCAACCTGGTCGCTTTCTACAACCAGGTCACAAAAACCCTGGACACAGGTGTCACAGTGGATGTAGTCTTTGTGGGCTTTAGGAAGGCCTTCGACACTGTCTCTCACCCCATCCTCATTAAAAAAATTAGGCAACTGTGGTGTCGATACCCACACAGTCAGATGGGTCACAAGCTGGCCGGAGGGCTGCACCCAGAGTGGTGGTAGACAGGTCATTTTTGACCTGGAGGGACGTGGACAGTGGGGTTCCCCAGGGCTCGGTCCTCGGGCCCGCACTGTTCAACATCTTCATTGGTGACTTGAACAAGAGGGTGAAAAGCACCTTGTTCAAGTTCGCAGATGACACTAAGATGTTGGGAGAAGTAAGCAAGCTAGAAGAGAAGGACAGGCTACAACTAGATCTGGACAGGTTATGGAGGTGGGCGGATAAGAATAGGATGGGTTTCAATATGGACAAGTGCAAGATGCTGCACCTGGGGAGGAAGAACCAGCACCATACCTACAGGCTGGGGAACTCCCCTCTTGTCAGCACAGAGGCAGAAAAGGATCCTGGAGTCACTGTTGACTCCAAGATGAACACAGGCCAGCAGTGTGGGGATGCAGTCAGGAACACCAACTGCACCTCATCATGTATCCACAGATGCATCACAGGCAGGTCCAAGGAGGTGATCCTCCCCCTCTATGCGACATTGGTCAGGCCGCAGTTGGAGTACTGTGTCCAGTTCTGGGCACTGCACTTCAGGAGGGATGTGGACAGCATGGAGAGGGTCCAGAAGAGGGCCACTCACATGATCAGGGGGCAGCAGGGTAGGCCCTATGAGGACAGACTACGGGACCTGAACCTGTTCAGTCTACAGAAAAAAAGCTGAGCGGGGATCTTGTGGCCATCTACAAACTTGCCAAGGGGGATGAGCAGGCAACGGGAGAGTCCCTGTTCCCCTGAGCACTACCGGGAGTTACAAGGAATAATGGCCATAAGCTGACTGAGAGTAGGTTCAGACTAGACATCAGGATGCACTACTTCACAGCCAGGGCATCTAGGAGCTGGAACAAACTTCCTAAGGAAGTGGTGCTTGTCCCTCCCCTGGGGATCTTCAAAAGGAGGCTAGACAATCACCTAGCCCAGCATCCTTTCCTGCCCATGGCAGGGGGTCGGACTTGACGACCTGCTTAGGTCCTTTCTGACCTCGCCAACTATGAAACTATGATGCCAGGAATTGCACTAGGGACCTACAGAGCTAAATAACTATCCTCAGCTTGAGCTAAAGAGTCAGGCTTTCCAGCAGAGCCTTGGTACAGAGCATATCTACTGGGAAATGGGCACACAAGGATGCTGATAGAATACTAGCACAGAGCTGATTTCAGTTTGGACATGGACATAGTCAGTTTTTCAGCTATTTTAATTTAAAATAATATTTTAAAATAGTATATTGAAAGAAATATATTGTGTCCGTGTATATGGTTTGTCACAAGAGTTTATTGCCAATACTGTTTAATATGTGTCATGTGGCTGAGCAGTTACAATGGAAAATATAATGGGCAAATCTCTGCATGCTTGATCTTCATAACTGTTGCTCTTTTAGGGGGAGCTCTTTTTATGGTAATGAAACAGGCTGAAACATTTGCCAGCACTTTTCATGCTGCCTTTTCCATAGAAATCCATCTCAGACATTAAGTGTTTTCCAGCGAGGCAATATGCACAAATCTCACTGTTACTTATATTGTGAAATCTTAGTAACATCACTGTCATCCTTTATAAGTTGAGGGTATATTACGCCCATTCTTCATTTTGGGAAATGGCTGCCTATAACTGGAATGGCTTTAGGCTGGTGGTAATTTTAAAAATCCTTAGCAGCATGGGCAGTGACTATATTCAAGAGTTTCTTCTTGGACCTCTGATGTGTATTCTATATCCTACTTTTAGGAACGTTAGCATCATATTTTATATTAGCTGGTCATGCAGCTAATTTAAAATGTTTTGTGTAGTTTTATAAAGTTTTTATCCCAATTTTAGATTTTATTCTAATAGTGTTTGGAACTCTGAGTTAAGCACACAGCATTATATAGCACACCAGGGTTATCTGGTTTTCCCATATGAACTCCAGCTTCACAATCACTTCCTTTCATGCTTCTGTACTGGAAAGTTGTTAATAAAGTACATCTCCTGCATAAATAACATTTTCCCAAGGAATTCAGGTTGCCAGCTCTTGAATAAGACAATAAGCTTCCATGCACTTGAATGAGGTATTTTAGCCAACAGGTTGCAGTGATTTGTGGAGAATGTGAAGCCAAAATTGTTGCTATAGGCTCTGGGCTGAAAGAGCTCTGGGGAACTTACCTGGTGACCAAGGTCACTTTCTTCTATAACTTCTTGACAGTTCTGGCAGGCTCTTGAGACTATATGAGCTTAATTAAATCCAGTAGGGAAACTGAAAGTAAAAGGAAAAAATCACAACAGTAAAAACATTCTATATACTAGATCAGCAGTACCACAATCCCCACCCCCCCCAAATCAGAAAAGCCTGGTCTCAGTCATAATCCATGTAGAAGAGGAGGCAATGTCATATATGAACAGTCCATCGTCTGATTAACAGTAATTATGTTTGATGCTTAATTAAAAATAAATTATATAATTGGTGTTTAACAGAAATTCCTTTAGGTCGGAAGCTGTCTTTTTAATTTGCATTTGTATGGTGCCTCCCCAGTAACCTCAGTCTTGGTTGAGGTGTTTTAGTGCCATCATAGTACAAATGATGATAACTGCAGCAACAAAACCAAGAGGAAGGTGGAGGGGTCAGACGCTCTCCAACAGGAATAGCTTGGGGCCACTGAAATTTCTGACCTGTCGCGTGTGTCTGTGGTGTCTCTGGTTTGGTATAGTGTGCCATCATGAAGAAATGCCACCAGAAGCAGGCACTTCAGTAACTGCTCAGCTCTGGTTTCCCCCCTCTATTTGGTAACTATGAATTTGTAGGATGAACCCACGCCCAGAGGAATTGAATAATGAATCATTTGAGGGGCAATAACACAGATGGGAAATGAGGTTTCTGTAAGAGGTTTGAGTTTTTTCTTACTACCATGGTAAGCAAGTAGATAATAAGAGGGGCTGGGATGGTTACTATTCTGCATGTGGGTTAGCTTTGGACGGTTTCTTCTCTTTTCCCCTCCTTTCAGCTGGATTTTTATCTTGCATTTCAGTTTCTCCTTTACTCATTTCTATTTTGTGGAATTTTAGGTTTCTCTGTACACGTTCCCTGCCCCCACCTCCTACACTCCCTCCGGACCCCGCTTCCTCTCGCACATTCCAGATCGGAGCATACCACTCTGGAGTCCACGTGGGCTCAGGGAAGAGCAGCTCCTAACCCTGCGTGTTCCTGGCTTGCTCCGTCATCGTCATCACCCCGAGGGGTGCTCTCTCACTAGTGAAAATGCTAAGATAACAGTTCTCATGGTATTCTCAATTAAAAATTCCTGAAATATTTCCAACATCAGCCAACAGAAAAGCAGGGTGATAGAGAACAAATGGTGACAGGAAAGCAAGAGGGAAATGTGAAGGAAAATTTAGGGCTGCATAGGCAGAGACAATACAGAGAGACAGAAACAAATAAAGCAGGAGACAGAACAAGAAAGAGATTAAAAGCCAAAAAAAAAAAGGGGAGAACCAAAGAATGAAAAAATGAATGAGCACAGGCTGTAAAATGAAAGGGAATAAAATTAAGTGCATGGAATAAATATTCGGATAACGATCAAGGACAGAGAGCAGATGCTGAATGTGAGAGAGAGCCAGAAATTCAATAAAGATTAAAAAAACCTGTATGAAGGACTGGGCAGATCCTTGGTCAATTTTCTTTTGTTGGATCTGGTTAATCCATCTCTTGTTCTGATCTGAGCTTTACTGCTGAGAAGCAAAGCACATTATTTAGCATTAATTGGAATATACTGTAAGGAAGTGTATTTTCTGCTCAGTGCCTCAGTTTCTTAATCAGAACTAATCAAGACTGTAGTTTGGCCCGTCCAGGATGTAAGTACCATGACCTGTGTGGGAGAGGGTTTCTTCCATCACCTAACATGTTTATATTTGAAATCAGTGCTTGCATACAGTTATCCAAACCCTGCCCATATCTCAGTGCACATTCAGTTTCTAGCAGGTTTTTTCAGCTGAATACCACATAGACACTCCCTACTCCCACCCTGCCACGGGGGAAAATTCACAGGAAAATACAAATGTGTGTCTAAGTGCAACTTCTGCATTAGGAATGTCTCTAACCTGTATGTCAGAAACAATTAGAAGTAATAAAGCACACAGCTTCTACTTTAGGATCAGAACCCATGCTAGTTATAGTTATATTTACCCATTGCTTTTGCTAACAAGTTAACTAGCTTGATTTCCCTGATCAAGGTGACTAGGATCCTTCTTTTTATTATTCTTGAGAACTGTGCTAGTCAAACTGTGGTATAGACAGTCTGAAGAGATTAGGACAGTTTTATAACATGGTTTTTAAATAGTTTTCATATAAAAACCTATCCAGAACCTATCACAATTCTACCTGTGGTCTGTTCAAGGCTTTTTTCTACTCTTTTCCTTCCCTTTTATTGGTCTGTATGACTTGTAGTAACAATTCACATCTTTATATATTCCCTTCATGCCTTACCTCAAAACCCATCTTGTTCTTCATTTTGTCAGACAGTCATACCCTCTTTCCCTTCCAAATGTAGAGTAAAATAGAGCATTAATTTGAAAAGGAATAAAAATGCTATCCAAATAATCCCACTAACACATTCTAGGTATACCTCCATTCCTGTCATCACCTTGTCAGTTTTTGTATTCACCATTGTATCATTTCTTGCTGCATACAGTTTGGATCGTTAACTCTTTGGGGCTGGGACTTTGCTTGAAATCCAACCCTCCTGAAATCAGTAGAAGCTGTGCCAGTGACATCACAGACAGCTAGGAGCTTTACCTTTGCCTTACCTTACTGGTTCCAAGCAACCCAACAAACTTACCAGCATGCCTCTCAACCTACCAAGACACCAACATAGAATGCAATATGTAACAAAAACCCAAACTGAGGGTCACCAATGAAACAAGATCATGCAGGATGACTGCGGGATTCTCGCCTTCAATGTAAATAACTCTACGACCTCAGTTTCATTACTCTTTCCTTCTGATGTCAATAATTTCCCACTACCAAAGCGAGGAGAGGCCAGATGTTCATGCCTCAGAAATGAAAGATACTTGAGAAGGCTGCCTACCAGCATGGAACTACCTATTCAAAGCTTAGGTGATAATGTATATTTCAGGAGCACATATGCAACAATGCTGTGCTCTATTTATAAATGATGATGCTTTCAATTGTTAGAATGTTCCATTGAAACAAGATCATAAAAAAAGAAGAGAGTTCTTAAGGAAATATCAAATCCCCTTAGGGTAGGAAACTAAGGGCTACATGAGATGCTAAATGGGCAGTAGACTAATTACTGAGCTTTAGTATGTCACAGCAAAAGCTGCGCTACTGTGCTAATGCACAGTATAGCTATTTTACTGCATGTTAGTTTCACTAAAAAGGTGTGCGCCAGTGCTACTCCACAGTAGCACCAGTTACTGCGCATTGAGTTAGTACCTGTTATTACAGGTACTAAACTTAATACACAGTAAGTACCGCACATTAATACATGTGTAGACATGCCCACTGCTACCACGATCATCATGTTCTCCTGGACAACTGTTGCTGGTGTCTTTTTCTGGTAATCCTTTGAGGGAACTTTTTTCCATATTCAACTTTCTATTTTCCCCCTATTAATTGCACTACAAATTTTCATCTGGTCACTTCCTTAAATTAAGAGTCTGTTAAATAACATCCTTTTACTAGCCCTTAAACAACACAAATGAATCACCCATGCAATTCATTATGAGAATGTGTTGCCAATATTTTTAATAAGCGACTCTCCCAAAGTTTTTTCTCTCCCTCCTGAGACTGAGGTTTTCTCCATTTGTGGGTGGTATGTATGGTTTACACTGAGATTCCACTAATGTCCACTGAAATGACTTGTTCCACACAAAGCAATTCTTAGGGCCCATAACTGGTAAGATATGTCTAATTTGAAAAGATATTAAGTTTACAGAATGTTACGCTAGCATGGATTAATGATCTTGTGGATGAATATCTAGTGTGCATTAGCTTGGGAGCTCCACACTGCTTTGGGGGAAAGGGGGGCAGAAAAGACCAACTAGGCTGTCTTCCACTGTGCTTTCTACCATTTTTGAGGAGAAACAAAAGTGATCTTTGCAGCCTTAAACGCTGAACAAAATACAGTGACTGCTTGTTGCTACAAGACTGCGTTTCTTACCTTCAGCAGAAACTACACCTGAGTCACTGGGAGTAGCAATGTGCTTCAGCCACAGCTTCTTCCACCCATAGACTAGAGCACAGACTATTGAGAACAGCAGGTTCTGGGAGCCTCTTGGAAGCCTCAGCTCAAGCTAGATCATTCCACTGCAGCATGGCAGTTAAAGTCACCAAGAAGGTGACTATGCAAAGAGTTTGTGAGCTGTAAGGGTGCATGCTTTTCAAGTTTTGCAAACTGTGTACTTTTACAAGTTTTGGAAACTTGTGTGTTCTTGAACTTTGGGTATGGACAGATGTAATAATTGTATCAATATCAAAGAATGCTGATACACACTGTTATGATACATCTGCATGATTCTGTAGCAAAACCACCAACTTTACCCCTGTTCCATTCATGGGCAAAGTTAGGGTAGTTTAGCTCAGTTGTATCACTACAGCAAGGGTGTCAATCTTATCTGGCCCTGAGGTCTGGGTGAATGGCATGGGACTGCTCCACAGGCCAGATCAGGCCACAGACCCCCTGCCATCCTCTTTCCCCCTCTCCCAACATACTGGATCTGGTGCCTGCTCCAGACAGTCTGGAACCTGAGCTGCATGTAGTGTAATATATATATCCCAGAGTGGCTGGAAAGGGCTCTGTCTGCAGTATAAACTGGCTGGGGCATGTAGCACAGATTCCCAGACTGGCTGGAGTGGGTGCCATGCTGCATATGGTGCCCACCCTGTTGGACTACACCACACCTGGCACCTGGTCTGGGAACCAAACAGCACACAGTGCCTGCTCTACCTGGTCTGGGACCCATGCAGCATGTGATGTTTGTTGCAGCACAGGTCGCAGACTAGATGGAACAGGCATCACATGCTACAGTCCTAGAGCTTCCAGAGCACATGGGCTGCGTGTAGTAATCGCTTCTCGGCCTCTTGAAGGCTCAGATCGAGCAAAAACATTTATTTTAATCTGGCCAGGGCAGGCACTGCATGTTTCACAGCACCCAGTCCAGACAATCTGGGATCTGTGCTACATGCTCTTAGCTGGCCTGCACTACACACAGTGCCTGTTCCAGTCACACGTGACATTTTCAGTTTCTATTAATGTGCATAGTAATATTCATGACATTTAATAGTGACAATCATACTATGTTAAACAAAAGATTTTTTAAAAAATCACACTGAAAGTTTAATATCACATGAGATTAAACTCCTCATGTATATAAAAAAAAAAGTTCCACAAAAGCACCATTATTAAAAGAAAACTTTCTGGTCTTCATAGTTAACAGTGCAAAATTTGTTTTGTAATAAATTACAAAATATATGCAAAACATGAAAACATAACCATGTGTTTGTTTAAAATAAAAAAAAAAATGTCAGCCCTCATCAGGGCAGGGATAGAATTTGTCTCTAATCACTTGCTCTGTGACTCATTTTGGGAAAGCATTTTGTTGGCTGCTGGTTGAATTCTGAAAATTTCTAAACCTTCATCTTGCAACACTCAGTGAAGCTGCCTCTCTTTCTGTTACAGATAGCGTACGACACAGGGCATGCAGTTATAATTTTATAAGGAAGATACTGCTCAGCCTTGCTTCTGACGGTGCCATCTTTCCCTTCAATCTCTTAAATGAAAATTCTACTGTCATCCTGCAGCCGCATAGGTGAGTTCAGCAGTTCCTTCTGTGGTCCAATTGTTCAGTAAAGAACTTCATCAGTCAAGAAAGACAGTCCAGAAAGACAGAGGGCATGTACAAAGCATTAAAGTCCATGTTGGCCATGAAAGCAAATCTACTTTTTCATTAAAGAGACTGGAGCTCCTAAAGATCCCAGCATCACAAACTTTTTAGAACTTTCCTGCATAAATGTTCATGAACCCATTACAGTGATTATCTAGGCTATGGAGCACAGTGAAGAAGTACCCCTTTCCATTTATGAACTTAGAGATGGGGCCTGGTTGGCAATAAATGAGAATCCGGCTTCCATCTGTCATCCAAGTACATGTCAGGAACCCCAATGCAGGCAAATCCATCAATTCCTTTCTTATAGCAAGGCTTAGGCTTCATACTGACAGCAATTGTATAGAAACACTGCATGTTTCTCTCACAAGAATCCCAACAGTTGGTCTGCTCACACCAAATTGGTTAACTCTTAAATTAGTAGGCGTTGGGGTGACAGATTTACAGAGGGTGTGGCTAAATGGATCTAAACAGTTAGGAAGCTCTTAGGTTCATCTGATTCTGCTATATCTCCTGAAATGCTATGGTCACTGCTGGTCACCAGCAGTATTCCTCTTCCTAATGTGTGACAATAAGTGTCCCCACAGCTGAGTGCAAATGAAGCCCTTCTCATATAGACAAGGCCTCAGAAAATTGATGAGTCCTTGGTAAGCATGTATTCACAGAAGGTCTAGAACAGCAATTCCCAACCTCGGGTCACAACACAAATGCCAGCAGCACTGCACACAAAGGATGAGCCGCGCCACATGCTGGGAGCTTCCCTGCCCCCAGGCTGCTGCTGCAGCCACACTCCACTCTCAGCAGTGGGTTGTGGCGAAAAAAGGTTGGGAACCACTGGTCTAGAAGTAAGCATATGAAAGTGCACATTTATTCCTGAAAACTGTTGCCCATGCAAGGTGGTATTCCACTGGTGTAGCTGGAAAGAAAAAGGAGATGGTGAAAATATCATAAGGGGCCTGGGAAGATCCTCTACTATGGTCTGCCCCATTTGAAAACCAGTCAAGTGCATTTCAGGAGTATTTCTGTAAGTCTGGCAGATACACTGTATCTGGTAGGGTGATTCAGCCATCTTCAGAGAAAACTACTCCATTGTAATCAGAGAGACTGGCTCAGTTTTGCTCTCAGTGGGTACATCTACACATGAAATTCAGGCAGAACGACAAACTGTTGCAATTTGCAGCAAAATCAACTGCTCCCAGATGAAGCATTTACAGATGTGCCCAGGACTGCAGCAGTCTGAGCCAGGACAGAGCAGCTCTGAGCTGGCAAGGGACCCAGAGGGATCAGCCCAAGGCTCTGGGTGGCAGTGTTGGGTGGTGCAAGGGCTGGTTGGGACACGTGGGTGCTACAATGCTGGGCTGGCTGGCAAGCAGCCCTTGTATTTTAGCACCCTCATGCCCAAGCCAGCCCATGTCACTACAGCTCATGTCAGACATGTACATTTCCACGCATTAAATTACTCTGCCATAGGATAGTACTGTCCCTGACAGTACTATGCTATGGTGGAGTTAATCCATTTACTGTGCCCTAATACTGGCACATGGGTAGACCATGACGCATTACTGCAGAGCTAATTAGTCAACTCTGCAGTAAAGAGCATGTGTAGATGGACCCAGTGGGGAAAGTATTTTAGCCAGGGGATCCACAAAACTCATATGAGAGTGTATCCCTGGCATTTGAACCCATGAAAGGTAATGACTGCCTGGCCATCGTGGGTAAGTGGGGTAGTGTGGAGTCTACATTCATGTCAACTCATTTCTTTCTGAAATAGGAAGGATATACATATGAATGGTGTTATACTGAAAGAGAAGAGCATGAATTTGAGTCCACATTAGTGTCAGTGGGGGTATTAGAGCAGAGATTCATATTTATGAAGTAAATGAGAAACAGAAGGAGGAGTGGTTCTATTTTCCCCAAGTAGGAAACATTTTGATTTTTTTAAAGTGTAAATGATGCATAAATGTTCTACAATAGGCCCCTAGGGGGCTCCTGAATGCAGGGCCCTGAAACACTGTAACACCGGTTCTAACCAATAGGGTATTCCAAGTCAGTTATGTTACACTGTGTAAGCAGGTGCTTGACACCTGATCAGTCATACTGGGTGTAGGAGGCAGACAATGACAGAGATGGTAATCAGTTCCAGGGTATTTAAAAAAAATGCAGATCATGTAGTTTCTGATTATGCAGGGTTCTTTACATCAATTTAATTTTATTTACAGGTGAGTTAACTTTAACTTCTTAAAATCACGCACTGAGTATTTATAGCACTTAATAGCAACTAGACACAACACTGAGGATATGATTATTGATATTTTTAATGATGGCACTAAAGTGCTGAACTGTTACAAAAAAGCTCTTTTAGCTTAATTCCTTTTATAGTTTGTATTAAAATAGTATAAGCCCATGATACAAATATTGTAATTGTTTTCCCTGTTTACATCAATCTTACAGCTGTTGCTTTGCTGGGATTAATTTGTCTCCAAGGGGTTTCAACACTATCCTCCCTGGTGCATTTTGAGAGCCTGTAATGTCATGTAATCGGGGCCATATTATTTTTGTCTAAATCTCTGGGAGTGATGTAAGAGGAAAAAGGAAACTAGCTAACTCCCAATCATTTGACCAAAGGTTAAATTAGTCTTGGCCTTCTCCCAGCTGGACTTGAAGGTTTTCAGTCAAACATTTGTTCCGCCCAGCTCAAAAAAAGAGAGTACCTCTCCTTTCTTTCTTTTGTTGTATCATTTTTCCGCCTCGAGATTTTTTAGAGTTATTTTCCTGCACGTTAATAGACTTATTGCTTATGGAACAAACCTCTAGAAATGTGAGTCTCATCTCCTGGAGGGTCTCTCTTTTTTTTCCCAATGCCAGTAGATCTTATGGAATAAAATGGAAAAATAATCAAATGATAATATAAGTATGTCAATTTATTCCATGAAATAACCATTGTTTACCAGACAATTGATACTCTGTTTTATGGACAGTAGATGCAACTTTTAGGCATACTCTAGTCTTAAATGTTAAAAGGGTCTTCTGTAAGCTTTGCAAATGTGATCCTGATTTGGATGGTACTGTAAATTCTTGCAAAGGCAACAGTGGTAGTTGCCATTTTTGTTATCGTGGTAAAAACCTTCTTGTATACTATCCTTTTACAGGATCTCATTATGCTTTTAACACCAGAGTAGTGTGCAGCATTCCAGTAGTGCATCAAACAATACAGTAAGTCTGCTACCTGTTATATCCTCTCTCTGGGCACGTCTGTGTGCATTAATGTGCTGTAATTATGTCACATTAAGTTTAGTACCCATAACAGGTACTAAACTTAATGCACCGTAATTGGCACTACTGTACAGTACTGCTGGCACACATCTTCTTTGTGATACTAATGCACAGTAGGCTAATTTTACTGCACATTAGCATGTTAGCGTGGCTTGCACCACGATGTTCTAATGTGCAATAGAATTAATCTACTGTGCTTCTAGCGTCTCATGTAGACACGTCCATTGCATAGCAGTATGCTGGTTTAGAGTTGTTGTTTTTGTGTACACTTATGTTGCTGTGTGTTTAGATTAGAAAAGGCAAGTCAGAGAAGTGCATCTTGCACTTACAGCAGAAGGCATTTTTTATTTCTTGTAGAGTACATTAGACAAGCATCCTGATCTAACTACAAGTTGACTTTGTCTTTGTAAGTCTTGCTTTTTGATTATTGGTAACTTCTGTAGGAAAGGATCAGATGTTGGGTAGAGTTAGGATAGGTTTGGATTCTTATCAGTTCTTATTCTTTTGGAGCATGGGTTTAGAATGCCACAGAAGTAGATGTTCTCAGAAGATTTCTGTTCATTTGGAAGGGATCAGAGGCATCACAAAGCAAAATCCTTTGTCCCTCTCTATTAATAATTTTATATTCTGCTCTGCTGGCATCAAGGAAGAAGCTTTAAAGTAATGTGAAGGCATCTACTAGAGTATTAAGACCTAACATAAGGGTTCCATCTTCCTGCAGAAATTCAGGTTGTTTCTTAATCAGATTTGTGCTCCTTATTCCTAATACTGATACCCAACATTTCTACTGGGGAACTAGTTTAGCCAAGTTTAGTACTAGGAAGAGGGCTGAGATCAGAACTGTGAATCTTAAGTTACCCTTTAGAAGTACTGGTGGCTTTGGGAACATGATTACTTTTGTGATATGTTTTAGAATTCCTTCAACCTCCTTCAGCAGAGAGGCTACGGGACCTGAACCTGTTCAGCCTTCACAAGAGAAGGCTGAGAGGGAACCTAGTGGCCATGTATAAACTTACCGGGGGGGATCAGCAGGGAATGGGAGAGACCCTGTTCACCTGAGCACCTCCTAGAGTAATGAGAATAGCAGCCATAAGTTGTCTGAGAGTAGGTTCAAGCTGGACATTAGAAGACACTATTTCACAGTCAGGGCAGCTAGGATCTGGAACCAACTTCCAAGGGAAGTGGTGCTGGCTCCTACCTTGGGGGTCTTTAAGAGGAGGCTTGATAATTACCTAGCTGGGGTCATATGAACCCAGTATGCTCTCCTGCCCAGGGCAGGGGGTCAGACTTGAAGATCTACTTAGGTCCCTTCCGACCCTACATCTATGAATGTATGAATTTATGAATCTTGATTCAGGTTTCCAAACATTTTCAGTGCGTTACCTACTCAGGATGGGGCTTTTTGTACCTGTGAAATATATATTTTATGGTAATACTTGCACAGTTTTTTTATGAAAAAAATCTACAGTAAACCTAAATTACATTTAGAGGCCAGCTCACAGGTCAGTATTCTCTGTGTTTGTATTAGAGACCTGTATCCAAAGAGTTTTTCTGTAACTTGGTAGTCCACATTCAGATGTTAAGTTGTTATATAATGATCATAGAAAGAAAATTGACTGGTTAATTATTATTTTAAAGCCACATTATGACACACATCCTGTAAAATCCCATGCCTAGAATAGTTCATATTCCTAGGGATTGCTCTACATTCAGCAAACTTTTAAATGGCCCAAACTCTGAAAGATAGAATCTGCTCTATGGTGGTCATTTCTCTTTCGCTTAAATTTTGAATTGTAGATTTGGTTGGGATTGGGAAAATGTTCTCTGGAAATAATTAGAAAGCAATTGAGACTGATGTATTCGATAAATCATAACTGGGCTTAGCCTTGGTGATCTTAATATCTATCCAAGTTCTTCAAATAAAGCCAAGCTATTTTAATACTGATTATAAAATGTTTAAAACTATTCATTTTAACTATGAATTGCACACCACTGGTTATGACACATCACCCCTCCCTGGAACCTATACAGAAAATCCTCAAACAATTGCAACCCATGCTAGAAGAAGACCCAGTTCTTAAAGAGAACCACCCATCCTAGCCTTGAACAAGCACCAAACCTTGCTAACCTCATCACCAGAAGCAAACTTCGTATGGCCCAAAACACACCAAATGGATCTAGACCATGCCATGACAAGAAATGTAAAACCTGCCAACATATCTCCACCACCCCGACAATTACTACATCCCACAACAAAACCATCACCATTCCTAGATCTTACATCTGCCCCTCCAGAAATGTAATATATCTCATCTAATGGGCCAAATGCCCCGATGGAAAATATGTAGGAGAGACCAAACAACAACTATGGATGAGAACGAATGCACACCGGAAATTATCAAAGACAAGAATACCCAATTACCTGTCGGGGCACAGTTCTCAAAAGAAAACTACTCTCTCCAATCTCTCAGTTCTAACCCTCAAAGGGAATTTACAAAACACCTTTTACAGATGAGCCTACGAACTTCACTTCATCAACGTACTGGATATGAAAAATCATGAACTAAATATAGACATTAGATTTATGACACATTATAACCTGCCTGACAGCTGAGTCCCCAGGTACCTCTCCACTATTTAACAGCTACATTCATTCCCCTCCCCCCGCAACCTGTCTCTCTCTCACTGATTCCTCAATTCACATCTTCACTGACTGCCTTTCTTACATGCCTAACAGACTCTATTCATTCCATCCAGGAAGAGCACACACCAACTGCAGATGCTTCCTCAAGCCTGACAAAGGGTATTTGTGCCCAAAGGCTTGCAAAGAAGAATTTTTCCAACTATTTGAGTTGGTCTAATAAAAAAATATCAGATTTACCTGAAGAACCTTGTCTGCCTAAAACTATTCATGACAGCTTCTTTCTTTAAACCCATGCAAATGATGTTGCAATGAGTTAAAGTGTGACCACATTGATTAATTCCTTTGACAGGTAGTGCATGTACCCTATTTTGGTATTAATACAGATATTATAGAAAATGAGGTCCTCCCAAGTAGTTCTGCTGATGGATTCTGTCTTATGGGAAAAATTGTTCAAGAGTGATCCTGCAAGCTGTTCTCCCTGAACTAACACAGTTTTGAAAGCATGGCAGGGGGTAGGGGATATACTACTCTCCACCCTTGGGAAGAGCACAGTTTGTATTTCATCACTTGTTTGTGCTGGCTAAAGCATATTATTGTTGTCTTGAAGGCAGCTGGATCATCCTAAAAGGTAAGAGTGCAACAGACTCTAATTGCACTGAAAAAGGAGAATAAACTAGAAATGAAAGCAAGAAGCTAAAAGCAGCTAATGTGGCTTAATGGGAACTTCTTAGTATCTGACAGTAAAAGAGGACTGGTGCTGGAAGTAAAAGAGGAGAAAATACTTAGGTGACAAGAGACCCAAAAGTTTAGCAAAACCATGTGATAAGCAATTCTGTGACCAAATAACAAAATCTTGGCCATTGGGAAAAGATTGGATAAATAAAGGGAACCTTACATGTAAAATTCTTTCAGGTTGCTTTGGACTTTAGTGCTTTCATATGGATAAGGAATTAATATATTGAATTTAATGAGAAATTAATATAGTCACTACATGTGCTTATAAATATTCATACAACTGTAGCTTTATTTTTGTACTTTGTGAGTATCCTTCTCATTCTATACTATTCATGTGGGTCCACTTCAATATTTTAAATTATATGTGGGCTATTATACTGTCTCCAAAAAGTAATATGTTATGTAGCGGGAGGCACTTCTCTGAGTAGTGAAACTTCAAAATATTTCATCTTTGCTATTTCTCAGTTTGAGCTAATCTGAGACCACTCAGATTGCCACTGCTACACAACACACAAAACTTGCCATAAACAGCTAGGGTGGCATTGGTTCCCATTGGTTCTTGATTATGAGAGAGAATTCAAGGAATGGAATAAAGATTATAAAGTGAAAGAGTAAGTGAAAATATCATAACCCACTCGCAGCAGCATAGTGATGCAGCCTGGCTCCCAGGACACAGGAGTACACCTGCTGTCTCTGTGCCACTGGCATCATTACAATTGTGCAGTGGCCAGTAGCAGATGTTTTTATTCAGCCTTGCCTCTCCCAGTTCAGCACCCATGGAGATTGCCCTGGTCTCCCTGCCCTGGTTATGGCACTACTCACTCAACCTCTGTAAGCAGTTAGGAGTTCCCAGGGTGTATACAACACCTCTAGCAATACCCCTTAGTTCTTCTGAGACAATGGGAAAGTGTATGTCCAGTAGGGCTGTGCAAAGCTTTGGGTGCTGCTTCAATTTGGAGGAGATTCAGCCTGATTCAGCAGCTGAATCTCCAAATCCAAACTGAACTGGGGGACTAATTAAAAGGTCCAAATCAATTCAAAGCTCTCCAAATCGGTTTGGAAAAGATTCAGAGAGCTTTCGTGATTCGGTCAGTCCCTGCCAGCTGCAGCAGAGACTCTGAGCTGCTAAGTAGGGGCAGGGGAGCGGGGGCTGGAGAAGCGGGGAGGGGACCATAGGGGGACCCCCATCAGGGCTCCCCACAATGGCTGCCCCACCCACCCCAGCTCCT
>NW_017728911.1:15846532-15849305 GCF_001723895.1 Crocodylus porosus | reverse complement strand
CCCAAATTGGCTGAATCCAAATCCAAAGTGAATACTAGCCACTTCATACAGGCCTGATGTCCAGTAACCCTTACACCATCCTTCTCATTGTCTTATTTCTGTATCTATTCCAGGTACCTCAAGTTGAAAAAAATGCACCTGTTTTTTTTTAACTTCTGTGGGTTCAGGAGCAGTCTCAGAAGTGTAAGTATTGTGAGCTATAGACTTGTGGTCCCCTAGCAGCTGATAAGTCAGTTCAAAATAAGGAAGCAAGAAAAGAAGCTATGGGTGTCTTTACACATGCTTTATGGGTGGGAGTAGTAGTGGTGGTGGGGCGCTTTAATTAGAGTGGCTCTCAGGAGTTCTCAGGAGTTGCCCTAATTAAAGCGCACACAGCCTCTTGTGTATTCAGTGTCCTAAGCTTCAGAATGGTGAAGGGGGCACTTTAACTAAAGCTCATTTCACATCATTTTGAAGCACATGGACATTGAATACATGAGCTACTGAGGCTGCTGGAGTGTGGTAATTAGCATGATTTTACAGTGCCATATACGTGCTTAAGTGCTTCCTTGAACTGGGGCCCCAAACCCTTGTTTAGGCATCTACATTTAGTGCTTACTCCACCAGAGCTTTCAACAAAGTTTTAAAATTGATTAATCAAGTCTGCTTTGATGCATTGCAATTCCAGCATGTCAGAGCAGATATTGCACACATCTACAGGCACCCTATGCTACCATTGGACCAGAAGACTAAAATTTCAGAAGTACCTAATGCCGGGATCTTCAGATGTATTTAGATGCCTGACTCCCAGTGATTTGTGGAGGTTGGCCAAACGACTTAGAGTATAGACAGATGTAACAAATGTGTCAGTATCAGCTGATCCTGGGATACCATAAAAATTATACCTGCATGATAACTATAGAAATTCAGCAGAACTGACCCAATGTTAACCCAGCTTCATTCAGGATCAAAGTTAGTGTAGCTTAGTTTACTTGTATCCCTACAGGAGCAGGCAGATGTAACAGTTACAGCTAATAGCCCCTTCCTCTCCCCTTTTTGCACTGATAAAGCTGAATACAAGCATTCAGAGAGGTTTTCGGGAGATTAGATCATGTTAGAAATGGCTGCTTTATCTACCTTAGTTCACCTGGGTGCAGACCTTACGTTAGTTAGGTGGATCTGCATGTGAACTGTACAGATGTTCAGAATAGTTAGATGCCCCCCCCCAACCCACTAATCCCTCCATCCCTACTTATTTTAAATTGGGTGACTATTTTTAACGTAATAGAATTTCCCCTCTAACCTTCCCGAATGTCTGTATTCAGCTTTAAATATATGTTTTGCCATAGATGTGCCTAAATTGTTTTCTGCCAATAAACATGTACAGCTATAAGTGAAAGGGGACCTGATAATTTTGTGCCTACTCCAACAGACCTTTCAACAGTTTTAAAATAATTTCTACAGATTTTTGGAGACTGTCATCCATCTCAAACCGAATTTTGCATTTACAGCTATATGTGCAGATTTACCCCTTCAACCTATAGCAGGCTTTGCAAAACTATATATGTGCTTAAGTGCTTCCTTGAATCGAGGCCCCAAACCCTTGTTTAGGCATCTGAATAAGGGTGGTTAGAGTGTCCAGCACTTCTGGAAAATCAAACCACTCATTTGTGTGTGTAAATGGAGTCTCAATTCCTAATTTCTATATACAGATTAGAAAACTGTGACCGCAATATATGTGTGTATATCAAACAAACAAACAAAACTCTGCCATCATTTCCAACTAAGAAAAAACCCATTTTGAAACAGGAAATAACTGAGCTACATTTCAGTAAACTGATACTGGTACTGAAAAGATAATTTGTCAAAAATCAGACCCTTGTGAAGCTTGATGGTGCTATTCATTGTTCAAGATATCCTGGACTTCAGCTGAGTCTGAAAATGTGGAAATAAATAGTCACCCTGGCTATAAATGGCAGATTTCTTTCAGGCCATTACTTAGTTGAGTATCAGACAATGTCTCAAATAGTCTTTTAATCTCAAAGACAGTCAAAGGATTTCCTTAATTTGTCTGGTCAAAAATGAAAAGTTTAAATATTCTCCATTTTTCAGACACCTAAAATTCCATTCACTTCCCTGGGCTTTCCTGGGTGGGATGGTAACATGGTAAGCGTGGGCATGTATGTAGAGATTTGCCCTTTCTTCAAATAGATTTACCGCAGCACTCTGTAGTGTCACTGCTAAGACTCAGATGTCAGTTCACAGCCTTCTATGTAGCCTTGAATAAATTGCTAACTCTCTCCCTCTCTGTACCTCTGTAAATTGTGATGATACATATTTCTTTTTCTGGTTTGTGTATTTAGATAGTAGGCTCGTCAAGGCCTGGGCTGTGCGAAACGCCATCATTTTGTTCTGATGTCCATTTCGCCATTTTGAAGGGACAGTGTTTCATTTCATAGTTTTGTTTCGTTTCGAAATACTGTCCCATTTTGTTGAAACTGTTTTGCTCTTTTGACACATTTTGACATTTTGCCCATCAGCTATAATGGGGAATCATGCAAATGCTTAAAGCCTTGTCGTTTCTTGCCAGATCTGGATGCAAATTGCAGAAGTGGTAGCCCCTTCTGCGGGCATGAAGCCTGCCACAGATCGTTGCAGAGGTTTGTTGGAAACTGCGCCTCAGACTTCAAAAAGGAAAACGCGTGGCACTTGGTGGCAGCGGCAGCCTCCTGCCATCCGCACAGACGCGGCCGCGGGGCTGTGCCGGACCCTCCCGGGGGCGCGGGCCCGGGTC
>NW_017728911.1:15764893-15846432 GCF_001723895.1 Crocodylus porosus | reverse complement strand
GCCCCGCGCCCGCGCCCGCACCCGCACCCGCACCGCGCCGAGCGCCGCGGGGCTGGGAGCGCAGCCCTGGCTCTCGCGCCTCCTGCGCCCGGCTGCTTTGAAACTTCAGATGTTTCAGAGCTTTCAAGACATTTCACGTGCCGTCGTTTTGCTTCAAAGCTTTTGTTTTGTTTTGATTTCCCTCGCTGGAGCTCGAAATGCAGTGAAACAGCTTCCAAGCGAAACATTCCCGAAGTTTCGCACAGCCTTATTGTCTGCTGCGTTTGTAGCCACAATATGCTCCCATCTTTCTTGGGGTCTTTAGGTACTATTGTAATACAAACAACACTGTAACCAATTAGCCTGCTTTTTTACTTTCTTGTGCCGTGAAAAAGACAAGCAGAACAAAATACAAACACAATGAATGGGAAGATAAAAAATGTGGCAATCCATTCAGATTAAATGTAGTGGAATTAATTCAATTTCCTTAGGACTGTTTTGAAATAACCATTTACATAATAATTTTGGCTTCTTTAATTCTGGCAATCGTAGTTAATTAGCTGTGCACCTTCCCTTTCCTGATAGTCGTGAGAATATCTGTGGAGTGCTGCACAACTCTGAATATCCAAAAACTGCACAGCCCTGAATATTTTGGAAGTGCTGATCTAGTTCTCTGTTTCCTGAATGGTCCTGATCCATCTAAGGAACTGAGCCAGATCCCCAGATATGAACACTAAAAAGAAAGGAAAATTCTAAATCTAGTTCTTGTTCTTACAGTATTAATTTGAATGTAATTGGAAATTTTTCTTTTAAAATTCTTTAGTTGTAATTTCATTTAACATATTTTTCACTGAATCAAAAGTTTATGCAATTGCTTAGCTAATAGCTTGCCCCTTAATGTGATATGGACATGGTATGTGACTCAAGCTAATGTAAACAGACATTTCTTCCAGAGCTTTAACCACCTTCAACAACAGGGAAAGATTGGATTGTGGATGGAAACCTAGCCCGTCTTTTTGGGTGGCTTTTTAAAGGTTACAAAAACATTTTTGAACAATGAGTTGTGAATATGGAGTCCCTTCACCACTGTCTAATTTCCTGGCAAGAAAGGATGATAAAGTTATTTACTATGAAGCTTGATATCTGTAAATGGAAAAAAACAGCAGTCTGAATCAGTCATTTCCAATTTGTTAATATGAGAATTTACAGTGCAATACAGCCCTGATTTACTGAACTCTGGTTAAATGAAACAGTACACTGAAGCCTGCTTATGTTCCCTGTCTTCATTCTCTCAGTACACAGAATTCCAAGCTCCCCAAGTCCAAAGTACAATGAGCAACGTTTGCTGGCAAAGGAAGAGGCCTACCACCCTTATGCAAAGCAGAGGCAATCTCAAGTGAACCATATGCTCAGTTGCATTGCATTCATCATTCTTCACTGTAAGCACATAATTAAGTTCCAGCTGAATTGGGACCTCTGGCCTTCACCCCTTTGTGTAAGAAGCTGTAGCAGCTATAATAGTTGTTGAACATGGCAACATAAGACAGCAACTTAGTACAAGAAGATAAAATGGTTGGCCAGAAAGGAGAGAAATAATCTTTAAAAACTGACCATTAGAGAAAAAATGTATTTTCTCAAAACCACAGAAACAAGTTGGAAGCTTTCCATCGGCTTCTTTTTAGACATCAAAGTATGCTGGTGCCTGGCAGACCATTGCAAATGGGGTGGCTGTGTTTGTGTTCCTATTGCTTCTTACATCTTATTGCTTCTTATATTGTTCTTACGTTCTCTTGCTTCAGCAGCACAACTGATTGATTAGTGCACCCAAAAGCTGTTACTGGTAATTGATTAAATCTATCAAGCAATGAGCTATGTTTAATAAATGCTGTGATTACGGAATTTGGAATAGCTTTGTTAAATTGCCTTTATATTTCATTTAACACATGAAAAGGAAGCAAATAACAGTAAAAGGATAATATTTCAAGTTTGTGCTCACTTTCAAAAACAAATATGATCACAGTGAATGATCATAGGCAAGATAGAATCTTAAAGACATTATCAACCTTCAATATAATTTTGTTCCCTATCTAGCATTTGTGATTAAAGTCTGCTCTTCTTAATAGGAGTTTTGTCCAAGTAAGAATGGGGCCCTGAATGTTTGAAACTGTACACTATAAGGCTAGCTGGTAATTAGTCTTCCCAGAATGGACATTATAAAAACAAAGCATTCAGCCATTTGTTGCTGTTCTGCCTAGGAGCACAGTTGGTTAAAATAGGGTCAGTTCCAAAATCCCTGAGAAAAAGATCAAGATGTTTTAAGTGCTTTTTGAAGCTAAAAGCACCCACTAGCCATTCATTTTATCATAGCTAGCAACCAACATTGTGTAGTAAAGGTGCATTTTTCTGAAGGAAAAAGGAGATTAGTGCTTTGTCACTGGCTGTCATGGCAGAGTATAACTGAAGGGTGACTTGAAATGCATATATACGCACACGCACACACATTATATATATGTGCCTAGTGCAGCTGAGAAGGAAATTGGCTTAACATATTTGGCCCAGAATGTTGGCTTTTAAGCCACAGACCATCTGGGTTGGTTTTAAGGGAAGTAAAATAGTCAGCTGCTTACCCTGGTGAGAAAGTTAAGGGGGACAAAAAAATAAATTTGCAAATGTGAATCATCTTTTATTCATTGATAATAATTGTTTTCTGTTAAAATTGGCCAGATTGAGGAACTGGCTGCTGGACAATGGCAGGCAATAAGCAATGCTTTTTGTTCGTATGAGCCAGTTCATAATTGACTTCTGATAAGTTCCTAGACTAACTTCCATTTGTACATGTGCATAGTTGGCTACCTGTCTTCAGTATAGTATAATTCTCGTGCTGAAACTGAAACAACAATGGAAATATCACTCTGGAGCTTGATAGGGCAGAAGTAAAGCTGGAAGAGAAAGCAATAATGTGAAAGTGATGTCAAACACTTTTAAGATTTCTGAACTCAACTATTTGGCTTTCAATGGATATACTGAAATTTTCTAGGGGGTAACTCTTCAACCTCAATAAAGCAGTGTTCCTACTTCTGTAAATAATTTAGCAAAGAAATTGTTGCTTTTTCCAAGAGCCTGAAAAAATAGAATATGAAAAAAGTATCATCAGTGAGGGATCTCCAGCTATGGATGTGTCTTTGAGCAGTAAGTTGATACAATTACACAGTTATTTGAGGAATATGGAGGAATTTACAAAGGAGAAAACTTTTAGCATTGATGCTCTGAAAGATTATGCCAAATGGCCTGTAGTCAAGAGCAGAGTTCACCTTCTGCTTGAGAATGCTGGGCCAAGTTGTAAGGAGTGTCCTTTGGACAGTAATGGTGAAGAATTTCCAGATTTTCATTTCTCACATCAGCTTTCAAATAGAGAGCATGTAAAGCTAGACTGTCTTTGTTCCACTTCAGTTGATTCTGTTTATTGCTTCTGTTTTAAATTGCTTAACTTCAGAGAGTCTACTTAGCCAGGAATGATGTTCAACACTGGAAAACATATCAAGTATACTAGCAAAACATGAGAAATCAGGAAATCATATAAACAGCTATCACATAAGGAGATCAGAAATCAGACTGAAGCACAGTCATGATTGATAAAAAAAACTAGTGCCACATTAATCCTTTCATAGATCATTGCCAAGCTTTTGGAAAGTCTTTTTGACTTGATACACTCGTAAGGAATACAAAACATTCCCTTATGCGGTTCAATGGACCCATGATGGGAAATCTTTGAAATTTATGGGATTTCTTTGGAAATAAGACATTGTGACAATGATATTGAAGGAAATAATTAATAATTACCTAGGCAAAAACATTAAAAAAGAACATATTCAAATTCTTGAGAACCGGATCAAAGAGGAAATGATTGCTACCTTGAAAGCTTCCATGCGTTCTGTTATACTTGACTGCACAGAGGACAATGATTTTGTCTGCAAAAAAGCAAGTGAGGTGAGAGAAGACAGTGGTGTCATTGAAGAATACTGCTGTATTTTGGAATATAACAGATTCTACTGGCACTGGAATGACAGCAGTTCTCCTTGAGCAGTTAAAAGAAATGGGACTCTCACTTGATGTGAGAAGTCAGAGCAATCAAAGAGGGAGAAACATGTAAACCAAGTACAGCAGAGTTCAGAAGAAAATTTGAGACATTAACAAGGGAGTGATTTTTCTCCCTTGCAATGAAGTACAAATGTTTTCATCTTTCATTCAATGCCATAAATTGTTGCATTCAATGATGCCATAATTCTTTAGCTCCCCTCTAGTGGTGTGACCATTCACTACTACCCATTACTCCAGGCATCCTTCAGTCCATCTGCTCCCCTTGCAGGTTGTCTTTCTCTCACTCCCAAATGTTCCTACTTGACTGACCTGTTATACTTTGGTGTTATCCGTAGGTGTGTCTCTGAGGGAAGAAAGTCTTGCTTGTAGGCCATAACACCCTTTAAGACTGAGACCTCACTGGGTCTCCTGGCAATTTGTTTTCCTTTCTGCAAGATCCGTTAGGACTTGTTACCTACCCTTACATAACTCATTCTTTTCAGTTGCATTCTCTTAGTCTCTGCTGGGTCCTTTCCTGATCCAGCCTCTTCTCCTCAACCTTCCTCCAGATAAGCCTCAATTGAACTTGGCTGTCTTTCTGGTCTGCTTGTGCCTTGGTCTGTTCCCCCAAGACTACTGGTGATGATACCAAAATTTCGGGTGAGGTGAGCACGCTAGTAGGGAGGGAAAGACTGCAGCAAGACCTGGATAGGTTACATGGGTGGGCTAACAAAAACAGGATGCGCTTCAATACTGACAAGTGCACGGTGCTGCACCTGGGCAGTAGTAACCAGCAACACACTTACAAGATGGGAAACTCCCTTCTTGAGAGCACGGAGGCAGAAAGGGATCTTGGAGTCATTACTGACTCCAAGATGAACATGGGCCGACAATGCGAGGTCATGGTTGGCAGTGCTAACCGGACCTTGTCGTGCATCCACAGGTGCATCCCAAGTAGGGCCAAGGAGGTGATCCTCCCCTCTATGCGACACTGGTCAGGCCACAGCTGGAGTACTGCGTCCAGTTCTGGGCGCCCCACTTCAGGAGGGATGTGGACAACATTGAGAGGGACCAGAGGAGGGCCACCTGCATGACCAGGGGACAACAGGGCAGGCCCTACAATGAGAGACTGCGGGACCTGAACCTGTTCAGCCTTCACAAGAGAAGGCTGAGGGAGGACCTGGTAACCATCTATAAACTCATTAGTGGGGACATTGGTTGGGAGAGACCTTGTTTCCCCTAGCGCCCCCTGGCATAACAAGGAATAACGGCCACAAGTTGTTGGAGAGGAAGTTTAGATTAGACGTCTGTAAGAACTACTTCACAGTCCGGACGGCTAGGATCTGGACCCAATTTCCAAGGGAAGTGGTGTTGGCTCCTACCCTGGGGGTCTTTAAGAAGAGACTTGATGCTTATCTGGAGTCATTTGAGCCCAGTTTTTCTCCTGCTCAGGCAGGGGGGTTGGACTTGAAGATCTACAAGGTCCCTTCCAACCCGATTTCTATGATTCTGTGACTTACTGGGCATGTCTTACTGAACATGCAATTAATACAAGGCATTAAACTCCAAACAGTTTAACATCTGCACATTCAAATGGTGTTCCTGGAACCAATACTCTGGAGCAATAAACTCCGGATTTTATTGTTGTTTGAACATGCTCCCAGGAGTGCAGCACAATGAGGTGGGTTGGAGAAGCCCTGGATGGCTAGGGGAGCCTGGGGGATCATCTGGCCGGGCTGGGGCTGCTTCTCCTGGCTCAATGTACTGCAGAGGGGCTGGTTGGGGTATGAGGATGTTTCAGTGTGGGGCTAGCTGGCAGGCAACTCCCTGCCACTGAAAGCACCTTCATGTCCTAGCCAGCCAGAGCAGCGTCTACACATGTGCCACTGTGGAGTTTTTTACTCTGCAGCAGGATAGTACTTGTAAATACTTGTAAAGCTGACTCTGCTTCTATACAAAAATAAGCTGTTGGCCTTATTGCCAAGCATCGGCAGCACCCTCAGGATTCCAGTAGACTTGCCTGTAAGTGTCACAAACACAGAACGGAGATGTACAGTCAGCAGGAAAGGCCACTGTACAAAGGAGCACACAGCACTGTAGACATTTTTTGCATTGTATGATAGTTTGGTGGTGGTCTTTGCTTTATTTTAACTGAAAGCCAAATTGCAGAGAGAGTGGATCTGGAAGACACCATCCGAGAGTTTGGACATATTAAAAAAGTAACATTCACTCACAATACTGGCTGCTAGACCCAAATGTTTTCTGGAAAAAAACCAAAAAGCCCCCTCAAAAAATAAAAAGCTGTGAAGTTCTAGCTGAATGTTTCATGTTCAAGTTCTTCACTCTGTTTCATATTTGCATGATCAACAAGCAGCAAGTGATGAAACTGTTTCCTCTAGGCAGTGTCTGCAAGTTGGAGAGAAAACTGGCTGGATCGTTGGGTTCAGGGGGTAGTAGTCAATGGCTTGATGTCTTGTTGGTAGCCAGTATCAAGTGGAGTGCCCCAGGGGTTGGTCCTGAGTCCAGTTTTGTTCAATATCTTCATCAGTGACCTGGAAGATGGGATGGAGTATACCCTTAACAAGTTTGCAGATGACACCAAGCTGTGGGGTGTAGTGGATATATTGGAGAGAAGGGCTAGGATTCAGAGAGACCTCAACAAATTGGAGGATTGGACCAAAAAAAAATCTCATGAGGTTGAGTAAGTACAAATGCAAAGTCTTACACTTAGAATGAAACAATCAGACGCTGGTTGGTACAGGCTGGTGACTGATTGGCCAAGCAGCCTCTCTGAAGAAAGGGACCAGGGGGTTACAGTGGACAATAACCTGAATGAGTCACCAGTGTGCCTTTGTTGCCAAGACGGCTAATGGCATACTGGGCTGCATTAGTAAGAGCATTGTCAGCAGATCAAGGGAAATGATTATTCCTCTCTGTTCAGCAATATGGCCCTCAACAGCTTGCCCAAACTTGGTAAGTGGCCCTCTGCCTGAAATAATTGCCTGGCCCGATGTAGACAATTTGGAGAGAGTTCAGCAGAGGGCAATAAAAATGGTTTGGGGGCTGGGGCACATGACTTACAAGGAGAGGTTGAGGGAACTGGGCTTTAGTCTGAAGAAGACTGAGGTGGGGACTTGATAGCAGCCTTCAACTACCTGAAGGGGGTTTCAAAGAGGATGGAGCTAGACTGGGGTGGGAAATTATTTTGGGCGGAGGGCCACCTACTGAGTTTTGGCAAGCTGTCCAGGGCTGCATTGGTAGCCCCACCCCTTAACAGCCCCCTGGTTGCAACTTGTGACCTGAAGTCCCACCCCCTAACCCGTGACCTTTGCCACCAGAAGTCCCCCTCCTTCCCCCTGGAAATACTCCTTTCAGAAAGAGGTTTTGCCATCTCAGAACTAGAAAAATACCACATTATATTCTAAAAATTGAACATCTACAGAATTCATTAATTTCATTTAAAAAAAATATGTTTGTCCTGATTTAGATGTGTTTGTGTAGTGTACATAGAGGTGATTGCACAATAGCTTAAAATGAAATCTTACTCTTGTATATTGTGGGGGATGGGTATAGGTTTGTGTGGGACTGTGAGTGTGTGGGTGTGTGGGGTGAGAGAGCATGTGGATGTGTGTGGATATATGGGTTGTGGGTGGGTATTGGGTTTGTGGGGGCCCGGGTCCCTAGGGTATGTGAGGGGATGTAAGTAGGGGGTCTGTGTGTATGGCAGTGCAAGGGGGGTGTATGTGTATGGTAGGGTGTGAGTGTGGGATTCAGCCTATGAACACACACACACACACACACACACACACACACACACACTGTCCCTACTTGCCCCCCACAAACACACACATAGTTCCTTCCTGTCTCCTCCACACACAAACACTGTCCCTGCCTGCACACATGCATGGATGCACATACACACACACACACACACACACACACCCATACCAGTGGCCCTGTACTCCCTGGTCCGGCAATGCAGCTGGCAGCCACATGGTGCTGGAGCAGGGCAGGGGCAGGAAGGAAGTGAAATGGCTGGGGGTGGATGGGGCTGGGTTGTTCAGTCCTGCTGAGGCTCCCCCTGGGTCCTACTGCCCTTGTCTCGTCAGCTTTGACAGCCTCCTGGGGCAAATAAATATTAATTTTCTAAATTTTTTAGGGCCTCCATGGGCCAGATAGAATGGCCTGGTGGGCTGTACTCAGCCCATGGGCCATTTTTTGCCTGCCTCTGAGCTACACTGTTCTCAGTGGTGGCAGATGACAGAACAAGTTGCAATGAGGGAAGTTAAATATTGGGAAGAAGTTTCTTAGTAGGAGGGTGGTAAAGTTCTGGAACAGGTTTCCCAGAGACGTAGTGGAATCTCCATCCTGGAAGTTTTTAAGACCCAGCTATGTCAAAGCCCTGGGTGGGATGATCTAGCTGGGGAAGGTCCTGCTGTGAGCAAGGGGTTGGACTAGATGATCTCCTGAGGTCCCTTCCAACCCTAATTTTCTATGTTTCTATGACTCTATGCATCTGTACCATCACCTTGTGAGTCCTGCACCACTACTGAGAAATAAGTCCCACCTATTCTCTTTTCCTTTGGCTGTACCCAAGTCCAGTGACTAGGCAAAGGAGATGGTGCACCCCAGTGCTGCTCTTGGGGTCTGTGATTCAGGAGAGCCTGAGAGCAGTGTTGGGGCATATACTTCAACCTCTCTGAGCCTTCTGCTCTAATTGCAGAAGCATGAGAGTGAGCATGCAAGACTTATTTCATGGGGGCATTCCTGGGCTTAGCAAGGAGGCAACAGAGATGTAGTGCCTTAGTGCCATGGTGTGGACAGTCTGAGAGGCAGACCTAATAATCTTGAGCATAATGCTGTGTGAACATGGCTACACTTCTTCTGGTTTCTGAGGTAGCATGTACAGAGAAACCTGGTGAGCTTCTGCTTGGGGCCACTTGGCACAGTAAGTTAGCCATGAAGACAAATTAACTTAGGGATCTAGGAAGTCAGTGGACAGAGCAGCACAAAGTACTTTACCTAGGCTAGAGAATAGACCCTTAAGAGCAGGGGTGTGCTTAAGAACATGCTGAAGTCCCTTCCTGAAGAGGGGCCGGTGTTCAGAGCGTGCAGTTCCCAGCCCTGCACTCGGAGGCAGTACTGCTTGAGAGACTTTAGAAGGGTGTCTTGCATGGGCGGCTGGTGCCTGCTGAGTCTGGGCACCAGCAGGGCATGACTAGGGAGAGGTCCCCAGCAGCCAGCTGGCAGAGCCAATTTCAGGGAGGGCGCTAGTGCTCTCTGTATCCCCCTACCAGCCACAGTGCTTGCTTTCAGGGTGGGGGCACCAATGTTCTCAGGGGGGCATGTGCCTTCCCTATGCATCGCCTATGGTGTCTTGTGGTAAGAAAGGTCAAATTTTCATAATATGCTATGGAGGTGCCCATAAATTCTCTGATATCAAGGGCAGCTCCTGCTCCTTTTCTCAACAATGGAGATTTACTTGGTGAAAAATTTTTTCTTGGAAACCAGCTGCCAGAAAGGGAGGAGCTGTAGAGGGTCAGAGTCAGGGTCAAAGAGCCTGAGACCAGCCGCTGACAGAGTTTTTTGCTGCAGTGCACAGGCAGCCCCCAACACTGGAATGATCAGGCCCATGCAGGTTGGGAGGAGGATGCTATTTGGATGGGGGGGTCTAGGTAAGCATATGTGCAGAGAAATGTGAACTGCTCCCAAGTGTGATTGTTAGGCTACATATATACTGTATGTGGACAGAATTGATGAAGACTGTGAAAAGAATGTGGCTGACGAGTAACTGGTATTGCTGCACATAGGCAGTGTGATTATTCCCCCAGCTGTGATGGCCTGGGTTATGATCAAAGTATGCCACAAGGGTGTTCTTATGCATTATACAGAAAAGAGCATTATTTTACTTGGGTGCCCACAGTTAGATTCAGCCAGGACAAAAGAAATGTACTAGCCATGGTTCCCAATTTGTAATCTGTTTGGCAGGAGGTGTGTGTGTGTGTGTGTGTGTGTGTGTGTGTGTGGGTGGTTTCTTTCCATGCCATATTTCTGTTTTTTACTGGGTTCTGTACTGTTAGGCGTAAGTGCAAATGAATTGTGCGAGAAGCGATGTTTCTGTGACACCTTGGCCTAACTCAAAGCAGGAAGTCACAGAAACCTCCTGAGAAATGCTGCTTTTGCAGGAGTGCCACACCTGCCTGGCAGTCTCAGAAGGTTCAGATAGAGCAAACAAAGCCTGAGGAGGCTCCCGCTGCCACCTCTGCTGTCCTGTGGCTGAGTCCAGGGAATGCGCTTTCTTGTGCTTTTGTAGGGCAGGGGATTGTTCATGCTGCACAGAAATGTCTTTCTGGTTTCAATTTCTGTATGTGGTATGAACACAGCTGTGCACCTCTACAAACAGCAGGGAAAACCACATCAGAAATGAGTTCATGTAAGCACATTGGGTAAATAACACCACTAGGCATATCACAAGGGAAAAGGACAATGGCTAAGCAAGGTCATTAAAAATGGCCATATTTACCCGTATGTGTGTATGAACACATGTGCATGTACAGTCTTGAATACTTTTAAAAGAGCTCAGACATAAATGTTAGAGGCCAAAACAGCTAGGTTTTAGATTCCTGCTTTGCTACATAGATAAATGGCCAAAGGAAACATTATCCAAACAGTTCCACTTCAAAGGCAAAACGATGAGCTTAGGGGAACTTGCGGTACGTTAAATCTGGCTAATAACCAAGTGAAAAGTGTAAAATATACATGTTTAGGAAGTAGGACACATGCCGTTCAAGACAGGCCTTTCCCATGCTCTCGGACCTGGCCAGCTTCATTTGATGTGCAAATGCATGATGTGTGATCTATCCTGGCAATGCGCTGCCTGCCAGCAGCACAAACATTTCACAAACACTTTTGGATTACTTCAGCAGCCTGCGCGACTTCTGCCCATTAAGAGTTTCTTACAGTGTGTCACTACTTTTATTACAAAAATCTAGGTTTATTTAGCAGCTCTCCTCCAGGCAACCTGAGCATGAGCCTCACCCTTAAAACAGCATCTTTTTGTATTTTTAATTAACAGCATCAGAGAAGGTTATGACAACATTCTGGGAAATGCATCAGTGATGCAATCTTCCTTTGTCTTTAGTCCGAGCAGAGAGGATTCTTGGGCATTACAGCTTAATGGCACCCAGGGCACAATCTCAGATCTCAAATAGATCACACACAGGAAATTTTTCCTGGCATTCAGATGAAATTTTTCATGTGCTTCACTATTCCTTTCCTTGTTTAGTTTTTGCCCCTTCAAATATTATTTTTGTGCCTGGGTTCTATGTCACCAGCGTTAGTTCTTGTACTCTTTTCCATAGGCTGGTCTCGCTCTCTCCTGTCCCCCTCGGTCACTTGGAGAAAGATGTTGGAGAAAATTCTAGATTCAGACTCAAAAGACCTTATTCTGGCTCGACCACTGAGCCGCTGTGTAACTTTAGGCAAGTCTCTGCTCTGTGGCCCCATTAGCACTTTCCCCCTCTTCTCTAGATAGACTGTAAGCTCTCTGGGATAAGTTTCATGGTGCTTAGGGTCCGAAGGGACCTAAACAGATCATCAGGTCCGACCCCCTTCCCCAGGCAGGAATGAGTGCTGGGGTCATAACACCCCAGCCAAATATCTATCCAGCCTCCTTTTGAAGACTCCCAAGGTAGGAGAGAGCACCACCTCCCTTGGGAGCCCATTCCAGAGCCTGGCAGCCCTAACCATAAAGTAATGCCTCCTGATAGCCAGCCTGAACCTTCTTTCCAATTTGTGGCCATTATTCCTAGTAACCCCAAGTGGTGCCTGAGGGAACAGAGCCTCACCCAATTTCCACTGGTCCCCTCTGGTGAGGCTGTAAACAGCCACCAGATCCCCTCTCAGCCTTCCCTTCATAGGGCCTGACCCACTGCCCCTTAACCATGCAAGTGGCCCTCCTCTGGACCCTCTCAATGCTAGCCACATCCCTCCTGAAGTGCAGTGCCCAGAACCGGACGCAGTACTCCAACTGTGACCTGACCAATGTCACATAGAGGAGAAGGATCACCTCCCTGGACCTGCTTGTGATGCATCTGTAGATGCACAACAAGGTACGGTTAGCCTTACTGACCACTTCCTCGCATTGACGGCTCATGTCCATCCTGGAGTCAACAATGACTCCAAGATCCCTTTCTGCCACCATGTTCCCCAGCCTATAGGCGTGTTGCTGTTTCCTTCTCCCTAGATGCAGCACCATGCACTTGTCTGTGTTGTAGTCCACCTTATTCTCACCTGCCCACTTCTGCAACCCGTCTAGATCTAGCTGGATTCTGTCCCGCACCTCCAGCATGCCCACCTCGCCCCCACATCTTGGTGTCATCATCGAATTTGGACAGCGTGCTTCCCACACCCACATTCAGATTGCTGATGTTGAACAGTACAGGCCCCAGGACTCGGCCCTGGGGGACTCGACTTCCCACATCCCTCTAGGTTGAAAATGACCTGTCCACCACCACTCTCTGGGTGCAACCATCTAGCCAATTTGCCACCCACCTGACTGTGTAGGCATCAATGCCACAGTTGCCTAATTTTTTTATGAGAATGGGGTGAGAAACAGTGTCAAAGGCCTTCTTGAAGTCCAGGTAGACGACATCCACCTCAACACCCACATCTAAGGACTTTGTGACCTGGTCATAAAAGGAAACCAGGTTAGTCAGGCAGGACCTGCCCTCAATGAACCCATGTTGGTTGCCCCTGAGCATTACCTCCCCTGCTCGGCCTGTGCAGATGTGCTCCTTGATAATTTTCTCAAAGGTCTTCCCAAGGACCAAGGTAAGACTAACTGGCTTATAATTGCTGGGGTCCTCCTTTCTCCCCTTCTTGTAAATGGGGACACCACACTGGCCCTTTTCCAAACTTCTGGTGCCTGACCAGTGCCCCACAAGCACTCATGAAGCCGTGCCAGGGGCCCCACCAATTCCCTCAGCACCCTTGGGTGAAGAGCATCTGAACCTGCTAATTTAAACTTGTCCAGCCCCTCCAAAAGGTCCCTAACTAGGTCATCCCTGATCCTAGGCTTGGCGGTGCCTCCCCTGGATGCATCCATAATCCTAGTTGGGGAGATGTCCTGGTCCCTGTTTAGGAATATGGAGGCAAAGAATTTATTAAAGAGGTCAGCTTTGTTGTTTGCTGCAATGACCAGATTGCCAAGCCTGTCCTGTAGGGGGTCCCGTGTTACCCAGTGCCTTCTTCTTACTCTCTATGTATTTGAAAAAGGACTTTTTGTTATCCGTAATACTGGTCATTAGCCCTAGCTCCACCTCTGCCTTCCTAACAGCCTCCCTGCAGTCATGAGCAACAGAGGTCTAATCCTCCTTGGTGATAGCCTCTTATGTGTATGTACAGCCTTCAGCACAAGGGCCCATCAATTTTGATTGCAACATACTCTTTGAACTTGCCATCAGTTGGTAACTTACAGCTAATGTGATGCCTACACCTGAGTGCAGTATTACAAGTGTCATCATGCCAAAGTCCTACAGTGTCCTAAGGGAACTCCGTACACTAATGCTTCAGTATATGCAGTGCAGTGAAAGCTTTTTCACTCAGACTTTAAGGGAGGAAAGCAAAACTGTTTTCTCTGCAACAGTGCAGTATTAAAATTGTCCATACCATTTAAATAATATCAGGATACATTTAATGTGCATGAAACCCTACCTGCAGATTTGTGCCTGCTACAGCTCATACTTTCCTTCCAGCAGGGCCTGGAAACCAAAATTCTCTCCACATTCTCACTGGGCCTTTTAGACAGGAGCAGTTGTGCACTATTTTTGCTTGATGGTTACTTGTATGGGATTGGAAGGTACAGGCATACTGATTTATCATTTGTTAGCTTGGCTTGTTCTAATTGGGGCACACAGGGACTGGATCCTGCTTACACTGATGTTAAATGACAAAACTCCCACCAACTTTAGTAGGAGCAGGAACAGGCCCCACCGCCTTTATTTTTCTTTGTATATAGTATCAGTTGCTTGTGGTCAAGCAAGAAACTTGTAACCTGCTCAGGGCAGTGAGACTTCAGATTCCTGCTACAGTTAGCTGAACAGAATACCTGTCAATTTGGAGATACAGTGTAAACTGTTGATATCCAGATGAAGGTCCACTGGAAGGTGCCACCTCTGGATATTTATAAATGGGCTCCAGGGGAGGGGGAGCGCTTTACTTAGAGTGGCTCTCAGAGTGGCTTTCTACTTATATAATCTCTCAGAGCCACTCTAGTTAAAGCAGCCAGAGTGTCTTTTGTATCAGTAAACCTGTGCTTCAAAATGGTGGGGGGGCACTTTATCTAAAGCTTGCCAAAAAAGCTTTAGATAAAGCACCCCCACTGCCATTTTGAAGCATAAGACCCTGATACATGAGACGCTGGAGGCTGCTAGAACATGGCAAGTCTAGCAGACTTAATTAATTGATTGAGTCTGTTCAATTAATTGAGTCTGCTTTGATGCACTATAACTACAGCACTGTAGTTACAGTGTGTCGAAGCAGCCTCCATGCTTGTGTATAGGCACCCTGTTACTAGTTAAAGGAAGTAGAAACAAGGTCCTGCTATACTTACTTAATACATTCCCGATTTCTAAGGCTTTTCAATAAGATTTTCAATAACAAAGTCTCTTTCTTATAAAATACAACTTAACTGCAATTCCAAAAGAAGAATTACTTCATCAGCATTTCCTCTTTTTTTCTAATCCAGCTAGGTTCCCATGAGTTGGTTAAATAAATAACATTTCTCAAGTATTTAGGATAAAGCCTATGTATTGGTTATAGAACATACTAAGGTAACATTAACTACTCTATCATCACAATAGGAACATTTCCCAAAGATGAACACTGTTCTTCTCAATAAAAAATATCGTGAAATTTAAGGGACTCCTTAGTTGTACTCCTTGTTGAATAAACAGACAAACAGCCTGATTTTTCAACTTTAGGATTTAGAGACTAAAGGCCTGTAAAATATCAGTCCATAAATTATCTTGGTGTTAATTTAATCATCTCTGTGACTCATCTGGTGAGGAAAGAAAAGTCATCATCATTTTTTTAAACTTTATCCAAAACTCAAGCTGCGATGCAACAGTTTGTGAGGATGCCCCACTGGTTCAAATGATTTCAGACATTCACTGATAGCTAAATGTTATGACCACAGAGGGCGAGGATGAACTTTGGCTGTGACCTGGATCTGCAATTCACAGTTTTTTTTCCATACAGCTGCAATAATATTCCAAAAAACATAATTGGCCTTTTACTTCATTCACTTTTGCAAATGAAAATAAAGCTACTGTGAGAGCAGCTCCTTCAATAATGTAATAAGTTTTTCTTCTAGCCTCTTCAACAACAAAGAACTCTCACAAGCTGCAAAGTCTTTCTCTAAACCTTTTTAATGGAAAAACTTCATAGAAAATATTTCATATCCTTTTACTTTTTAATAACATATAACTATATACATGATTAAAAACTGGAACAAAAACTGAAGAGTTCGGGAAAAAATGTTGAATACGTGTGGTTGGTACATTAAAAAGATTTTTCAGAAACTCATGTACATCAAAAGCAGCTACAGTGACAAAGCTGAAAAATGGCAGTTGTATATTATTTACCTGAATTTATTTGAAGTACACAGAGACATACAAAACCACACAAAAATAATACAGAAGAGTACACAGTATAAATGCTTATTGCTAGCACAGAAGGTATTTTTTAAGACTAAATAGCAAAAAAGAAATAAAAAAATCTCCTTTTCACATTTTATATTGCAGTTAGAACGTTAACTAATTTGTCATTTGCTGTACTTTTCTTTCATTCTGACATACTACAGCAGGAGTACATGACATTCACATTTAACAGCTCAGGAATACTTTGTTATTTTGTTTCATCTCCATGTTTGTGAATGTTTTGTCATTTATTAATCATGTATACATATTGCTTTAAACACACACGAAGAACTGACATGAGTTATAAATACAAAACGCTTGTGAGGCTCAACACTGCAAGGTGCTGAGAGCACTCTAAAGGCCCTGATCCAACAAAACGTTTAAGGATATTTAACTTCAAATACACGAGTAATCCCTCTGAAAATGACAAGTCAAAAAAGGTGAGCACATTCCAAACAGTGTGTTGAATTAGGCCTAGAGTGCTCAGCACCTTGAAGTACGGAGCATATGGTTAGAAAGCAGAAACTGATAAACACATGAGGCTATAATTCTGTCCTTACACTCCGTGTAATATAGGTACAGTAGACTATTTGCTTCACTTTTAAATAAATGTTCTTATTCTAAATTAACAAAACAAAAAGCAAGCAAGCAAACAAATGAGAAACTGGAGACTGAGTAAAGTCTGCAGCTGGAAAGAAGAAAAGACTGCAGAAGGGGGAGCAGGAGGGATTCCATAGGCAGGGACTGGTGTGACACTGTATTGTAAAAGTCTCACTCTTCAACAGGCCTGCTCTTGTTTTGGTGCTGTGTTAGAACAAGAGTGGGCATAACGAAAAAGTACAGTAGCAGCAATTAAGCTCTCCTTGGGCTTGCAAGCATGGGGAGGACAGCAAGCCTTCTTTTCATAAGAAAACATAAAATCAAGCAAACTCGCCTGTCAGGAAGGTTTTTGCCAAGTTCTTCCAACATTAATGAATACATGTCACAATTTCCCAGCTGGCTAAAGTAGAAACATCTGCTGTAATCACGAGCGGGTTGCTGGCTGAGGATCCTGCAGAGTCTGTCTATGCAGATATTTCATTAAAAATAAAAGCTAGGCAAATAATAAAAGCTAAAATACTTCTGTAAAGCCTTTGGGATCCCTTTCCACCATCCTCAACACCTCCCCCCACGATGCTCTTTTGGCAGGCAGGTAAAAAACATTTCTGAACATTCTAAGTGAGGGATGATTTTATATAGAAGAGATATAAAACATTTATTAGGATAAGCTGTGAAAAATCAGAAGGCTTGTGTGTTCAACAGAAACCAAATCTCACTGATAAGTATCCTTTCAGATTGCTATAAACTATATAAAAATGTAGCTCCCCCCAGCCTGACCCCTTCACAATATCATGCTAGTTGGAAAGTTGCCAGCGTACCAATATTGGCTGGCTCTAATTCAAAATATTTCATTTTTGGCTTTTAACGAACAGCCATAAGACTTGGTAAATTGCTCACTGCTAGAACTGTGGCCCCAAAGTCCCATATAGAATAAAAATATCAGCCAAGGCTGCCCTATTTGAGAAGGTGATTTTAAAACAACTTGCCTTTTTTATAGAGAAAAGAGTGTGCGTGTATTTGGGTGTGTAACAGTTTTGTAACTGGAACACTTCTTATGTAGTTCCTAGTTTTTGATCACAATTTTAGCTCTTGGCATATGATTAAGGGAAAAATGTTCTCAGTGGAGTGCTATGAAACCACACAAAGATATTTTGCATTATTTATGCAATTATGTGCCTGTTATATATGTTGTATCTTAATTTCTTAAATATATACTGTGTAATGCTTTTATTCCTGAGTGCTGGTCCCCAAAGGAATACAAAGGGTGGCATCATGTGCTGTCCTGCACAACATGGTGTTTGTCTTCTTAGGAATTCTTTTGAGGAATCTTTATCGTCACAGTTTTAATTTCAGAATATTCTCTCAGTCCACATTCACCCCTAGAAAATGAAATTGTAGCTTATCAGCACATGACCATATATTAATTTTTTTATGTATCCATAATATAAAGCAGATGAAATCATGATGCATAACTTACAGGCACAGGCACAGGCAGGTTATTATACTACATACCTTTATGCTTAATTAAGGATCTTTCTAAAAAAACCCTGAATTTCAAGTTCTAGTTTGGGACACACAGAGATGTGTTTGGTAGTAGGAGGTGGAGCCACTGTACAGTCCAATCTAGGACTGCAGCAGTAACATGAATCAAGGCCTTCAGCCTTGCCAGGGCTTGGAAGAACATTTGAGTGCTAAGAGGTAATATTTCAGCAGCACAATTAGCCCCCAGGTTCCCACTTTAGAAAGAAAGGCCAGCAACTGAATGCCATGGAAATCAAACATCCCTAAACTAGATATGCACTTGCTCCCTTACCTGCCCTTCTCTTTTCTATGACTGGTTTCTGCCCAATATTTGGGGAAGGCAGGTAGCATCAGTTACACAGGATGGGGTGAAGGTATATCAAGCAGCAGGAACTTAGGGCATTAGCACCTACTCAGATGAAGTGTTCAAGCTGCTCAGACTCCCATAACTAGAAATGCTTCTTTAGACCTGGCAAAGTGAGACCCAGCAGACCATATAATCCTGGAGTAAAGCACTCTCTAAATCTCATCCACTAAGATTTGGTTCTGCTTTGGATAAATGATAGTAAAATTTGGCACCATCCTGGCTCTTGGTAGTTATTTCTGAAATTAGGTCTGTCCCATGTCTTCCCTGGGACAATTCTTTGGAGCCAGCAGTGTGACTCTTCACTCCTTTTCTCTAACAAGCATCTTTTTAAATTTCCTCTGCATATATTTGGAGTGATTGGCAAGTTAGTATTTGATATGTATATTATAATAGTGCTTAGAAGCTGTAGTCAGGGATTGGGGTTCTAGTATGCAGGGTACCTTACATGTATAAAACAAAAGACAGTTCCTGCCATGAATGCATGAATGGAGTATCTCTTCAGTCTAGCAAATTGTGGTACTAGCATTTTCCCACCCATTTGTAGAGGCATTTGTTTCTTGTTTAGAAATTCTCCAGCAAGACTCTATACTTAGTACAGCTTCCTTATTTGTGTGAAGAAAAGCTGGAGAATTCCTGCCAGTGGACCTCATATTAGTGTGTTGGTACTTTGTGCTGCCATCTTTCTATATCCAGCTATGCAGAATATGCACCATTACAAATATTCTGGGGGCATGTCTACATGTTTATTAATGTACCATAAGCACTGCGCATTACGTTTAGTACTTGGTTAACCAAGTACTAAATCAATACACAGTAATTCATGCTACTACGTGGTACTGCCGACACATGAGTTTTCAGTGGTGCTTACTGTTCAGTAGCCTAATGCTACTGTGCAGTAGCATATTAGCATCACTTTTTGCCTAGCATGCTACTGTGCCGTGTTATTAGGCTCCTGTGCAGTTAGCGTCTCATGTAGACATGCTTACAACGGACTCTCCTGAACACCCTTTCAGAATTGGGTGAGGTTGCCCTCTTTAAACCTCTGGGTCTGTGCCTAATGCTGCATAGCGTGTTTAGAATTTACTTCCAAAGCACAGAGTTTACATAGAAAGTTCTTCCCAGTGCAACCCCTCTAATCTCCTCTTGGAGCATTAATTCATTTGATGAAATGTTAATATTCATCAGGCCATTCTACTCCACCTACAGTTCTGAACCCTTTCCAGGATACCTGTTGGCACAGTAAACTTTACACCTGATTTAGCCAGCTAATATTTCACTCAGTTAGCCTGATGTTCCAGTAGGCAGCATATCAATTACTAGAAGCTAAGTATAGACAAGGAAAGGCACTCTTGAAGATTTTTTACAATAAAAGTTTGAATTGTACAAATCCCCACAACCTTCAGTGGAAAGTCTCAGGTTTGTCTTCCAAAGAATGACCAAACCAGTTAATTAATCAAACTTGGCTGAGCCACAGAACCATGGTTCACTCGAGGCTGTCACAGAGCTGCGTGGAGCCTAGGCACTAATGCTAATAAGTCTCTTTGTGTGAAAGTTTCTGTTTGATTCAGGGCTGAAACTTGGCTCCAAACACCTGTTGGACACATTTTTGTGAGTCAATAGTTAACCCAGCCAGGGTAGAATACAGCGCCTTTATGTACTTGCCAGCTATCAGCTGGTGTCTTGTCCTAGTCTGGCAAACATAGTTAGACATATCTATGGTCAACTTTTTTTCAATAATAGGGGCCTTAAACACATTTTCTATTTTAAACTGCAAGAGGTAGGTAAATGTGAGATGCTGTGAAGCTACTAGGGGTGCGCAAAGCTGGCCCTATTCGATTTGGATTTGGATTCAGCCCAAATCAGGGACAGTGATTTGACTCATAGATTCAGATCACTGTCCCTGATTAGATTCAGCCAAATCCGAATCTGAAGATTCGATGCTGATTCGGAGAATCAGCAATTCCAACGTAGACACAACTTTAAAATTTTTTTCTACATACCTCGAGGTACCAGCATGGCTTGTGATCGCTGCAATGCTGGGGCAGATGGACCGACCCACAGTGTGGGAGGGCTTCCATGTGTTCAGTGGTGAACCCAGAAGTGGCCTGGAAGTACTTCCGGTCCACTTCCAGGTCTGCCGGGGAGTGCACAGGGCCCCCCCCCAGTTTAGCAATCAGCCACGGGGGGGACCCTGGGTGCCCCCCCAGACCCAGGAGGCACCAGTTGCCAAGCTGGGGTGGGGGCATGGGGGCCACCCCATGTGCTCCCCAGTGGACCCGGAAGTGCTTCTGGTCCACTTCCTGGTCTGCTGCTGAGCAAGCTGGGGAGCTCCCTGCACTTCTGTGGGACACTCCATCTGCCCCAGCATCACAGCGTTCAGGTATGTAGAAAAAATATTTAAAGCTATGTCAGTGCCTGAATCGCTGAATCTTTCCAAATCTTTCTGAATCTCTCCAAATCAATTTGGAGGGTTTCAATTTGATTTGGAGAAATTAAAGAGTCCGCTGATTTGATTCAGATTTGGCATCTCAGCCACCAAAACTCTGCACAGCCTAGAAGGTACTTGCTAATAGATTCTCTCTTTTATAAGCCAATCACTATGTCTGATACAGCCTAAGTAATCACAGAAGTAAGACTCCCAATGGCAGTGTTTGCAAGAGCATGAGAAAGCTGTCATAATGTTGCTGTTGAACAGGTAGTTTGGTTATTCCAGACACACCGTTTTCTGAAGTAGATAGATAATTGCATGTGCAGACATAGGGCTAGGTAGTCCCTACAATGTACTACTGCCCTACAGAGAAGCAGGGGGCAGTATGGATGCCCTACTGCAGGGGTGGCCAACCTGTGCCACACATAGTGTAGGTAGGCTCTGTTTGTAGCATGTAACAGATCAGGCTGCAAAGCAGAAGGCAGAGATCAGGCAGGGAGCACAAGGCCAAAAGCAGAAAGCAGACCAGGAGATTGGGCAGAGTGCTCAGAGTATGGAACAGACCGTGGAGCAGCAGACCATGCAGAGGAATGGGATCAGAGTAGAACTTGGGGAGGATATGGGGCTAATTTGTGCCATGCCTGCCAAAGAGTTTGTCATCACTGTCCTACTTCATGGCCACATTACACCTAATTTGACTTCTGTTCTTGGACCAGGAAGAGAACAGTGGCTGCACACCTGAGAAGGAGACTATGGATAAAGGATAGACATAGCCATTCCCTTGAGTAGGGCAGCAATAAGCTGAACTTCCATACGGACTGAATTAATTTAATATCCAGCCTCCTCAGCTTAAGAACAAAAGATGATCAAGGTTAAGAATGTGACTTGGAGTCAGTGCTATGTTTTCCTGAGCTGTTTCTGAGCAGTGCAACTGTATACACTCTACCTTATAACACAAGCCCAAGCTGAAAGTTTTACTGCTTTGAAAGCTTTACATGGCAGTAAATGGTGGGCATAAAGCAAAACTGAATTTTGCAGGAGACTGGACTCAGACCAGAACCTGTCTTTGGGACATTTCTAATTTAAAATGGCTACATGTAGTTCACCTGATCCTCTTTAACAAGGGGTCACTTCAACATCTTTGGAGCTGATTCTCCATTGCTTTGCATCTTGACTAGTCACAAACTTTGGTGTGAAGTGACTGTGAAACTGGGGTAACAGGCCTCAATTCTTGATTTTTTTCAAAAGGATATTAAATGCAAAAACACATCAAGCCACTGTCACTGTAAATATTAAGGCAACACAGCTAGGACCTCTTGTTCTACTCCTGTTTTTCTAATGCACGTCTGTAGCTCACTACTGTTTCAGCTGGAAAATGTATTCCTTAAAGCACCAGGATGTATTGTCCATGTTTACTTGACACTGCATATTTGTGTGTGTATGTGAATGCATAGACCCAGAAAGAAAAAAAGAGGGAGAAACAGAATTCATGATGGACTATAACTGATCAAAGAGATTCTTATGTGAGCAGAATGATCCTTCAGAAGAGAGTTAACAGGTATCATCCTGGGGGAGATATTATCATCAAACCCAAACATTAATTATAAGGGAGAGATTTTCAAAGGTGCAAAAGGGAATCATGTGTCTAACTCTCATTGATTTTCAATGAGAGTTCAGTGCCAACTTTTCTCTGTGCCTCTGAAAAATCAAAACTTGCATACACTTAATTTTTTACTCATACAGATAGCCAAGAAGGTCACCCTTATGAATTCTGTTGCTATGTAATCTGTCAAGATCAGTATTTTTAGAATATTTTCACGATGATAAGAATTAGATGGGCTGAAATATTTTAGCTCACCTCATAACTCATGAATGTAAAGAATGATTTATATAAAGTGATACTTAATGAGGGAAAATATTTCCAATTGTAAAGAGCCTATTTTATGGTTCAAGTTTTATATGTCACATATTTATAGTTTTAAGGAGTTTATTTGGATTTTACTGCTGAGTTTGTAGTCAGCCATAAAATACTTTGAAGACCTAAGCTGGACTTCAGCAGTACATATACCCCCTACACAGAGGTGAACCTTACCTTTTAAGCATGTATATTAAAAATACTTAATCAGATATGGTACTTACACTATTGATAAAATAAAACTTGTGATTTCCATGAGGACTAAGTATTAGTAGGGCTTTAATTTAGTTACAGTAGGAAGAGGATTAAAGGTGGGGTTCCATTCCAAAAGATCAGACATTTACTTCCAGTTGGAATAGGAAAGAAGGCAAAAATACTCTGGAATAGAAGGTGAATTTTTCAAAGGAGTGTAAATACGGTTGTCTCTCTTTATCAAGGCCTGATTTCATTTAAACATGTTGTTAAATGTAGAAGAGATAAATAGCACTTTAATTAAATACAGATATTGCAAAATGTGGCAAACAATAAAAGCAGGAAAAAATACTCAGAGCTTCAGTTAAGGAGGCAAAACTAGGGCAGATAAACAACAAACGATGGCTCACCTTGGAAAACTGCTGGTTAATACATCTGAGGACAGATCTCATGAAACACACAGTTTGGGTGCATCTACATGTGCAATTAATGTGACTAAATAAACTCTGGCACAATTTGAGCCAGAATAAACTAACCCAAATGTCACTACCTACATGTGCATTTAACCGCAGAAATTTACTCCGCCATTGGATAGTCTGAAGGAACTATCTGATGAGGCAGTAAATTAGTCTACACTAGCCTAATTGCTGTGTAAGTGCACAGCAAATTAGTCTACTGTGCAGTAAAGCACACATATAGATGTGTCCTTTTGGTATGAACAGATGCTTTCAATCCATTCAGGAATGAGAAGCCAGTTCCATTAATTCACCCTCCTGTTCCAAAAATCCTCACAGGAAAATAGCAGTGCCATAGAAATCTAATACATACCCAATTCAGAACAGCTACCAATTATCTTATACCATATTCCCCCCTCTGTGCCATCAGAGTATCTTCATATGTCATTTGGAGTCTAAGAATGTCTTAACTTGTATCGGCTTGTATATCTGGGAAAAAGTTAAGAATGTTACAAACCTGATACTTACATTTCTCTCCCATTGCCAGACATTTTATACCCTCCAAAAGGACTCTGGGCATTTAAGGCATTGTAACAATTTATCCTGCCAAAAGAAAGTAAATTTGGGTGCATTGTCAGACATATATTTGGGAAATCCAACAGATACAATTTGAACTCAGACAGAAATTACTATACTTTAATTTGCAGTAACATATTCCTAACATAATAAAAGATATTAAATCAATGTATACCTTAAAGCTTAATCATGAAGAGAGCAGGATTGGGCCCTTGGGAGACCAAAGGAAGGAGTTAAATAGCTTGGATTCAGTGTTAGCAATGAACTGTTAATTTGCTGACAAGTTTCAATCCCAATTTAAACACATTGCTATTAGACTTGAGGTTGTCTTTTTCAACCTGATTTGTCTTGGATCTTTAATTTATCCAGACCTGACACATCAAATTACAAGCTGTTAACCTTCAGAAGTGGGTTTACCAATTCCCAGGAGTGGAGAGAATGGGTGCCTATTGTTTTCTTGATTTATGTACTTTGACTTCAGAAACTGATTCTTTGGGGGGGCAGGCAGCAGAAAACCTAACAAGATTCTTAAATATGAAAATAACAATGGACGTTACAATTATGAGGTATTTGTTTTCAGTACTGCCCATCAGCAGGCTAGCCGCTGCATTAACACAAAGGAAGGTATTTTCCCATCTTTTGATGAGTTTACAATCCAAAAGAGACAAAGAAAGAGCAGGGGAAAGGGACACAGTGTACATATGAGGTGGGCAGAGTGACAATGGACTACCCCCCTCCCCCCCCGACAGTTGTTAGCTATCTAGAACAAGCCTGATTAATCTCTGGGTTACTCTAGATACACAATTCAGCACAAAGGGTGGAAAACTGGAGTCATACAATAAGAGTGAGTCAAACCCTTTATCTCCAATAGCTGGAATGCAGGGTAGCTGCTCTCTTACCAGACTGTCCCAGCTTGCATTGCTGATGAGACTGTCAGAGCCTTGTTTATGTCATTTGTAAAGACGGCAGCTACCAATCCAAAATCTGAGTTGTTGGCTCTTTCTATGACTTCATCCATAGTTTTAAATCTCAGTATTTCTTGAACAGGCCCAAAGATCTGCAACAAAGATTAATGATTAATTTGTAAAACAGCCCTGTCAAAGGTATTTTATCCCTGTTTTATTCTGCTTTTTCAACTGTCTTCATTCTCTGTTTTACTCTTTACCAATTCCCAGAGCAACATTTATTAGTGGTAACAGCTCTCTGTAAAACTGTGTGAGCTTTCCCAAAGCAGAGCCTTAAAAAGAGCAGCTGCCCCATGAAACTCATCCACCTCCTTCCTTCCTTATCTCTTCTGTGAACTCTGGAACTTTACAGCTGATGACAAAAGTTGAGATTCTTTACCCAGATAGTTGCTGAAAATGTTTTTGCCCACATAAAGATCTGAGAGAGTCAAGCCATTGAGTATCAGGCGGCATATTGCATTTACAGCAATAAATTCCAACTCTAAAATTTTCAACTTATAAAATAAACAGAAGAAACCGAATCCTGTTCAGATACAAATTGATGATGATCTTGTCCCAGGTGTGTGAATACCTCTTCCTTGGCAATCCGCATGTCATCTGTTACGTTGGAAAACACTGTAGGTTCAATGAAGAAGCCCTTTCGTCCTAATCCTTTACCCCCACATTCGAGTTTTGCACCTTCTGTAATTCCACTTTGGATAAGTTCCAGGATCTTGTTGTACTGTTTCTTATCAATCTGAAAAGGTGAAAGGGCTATTTCAGTTGTAGTCAATATGCTTGACTAAAAAGCCAGAATTAGACTGCAGGCATGTCTGCGAGTTATCACCCCTTGCCTCCAGCATATGTTCAGTCTGGCTTGAATCTGAACAGTACTAAAAACCTGTAAATGCCTGCTGACTTCCTCATCTCAAAGAAGACTGTAACCCATATTAAGCTTCAATGTGACTTCGTCACCTCAAGGTGGCTGCAGTATCTACTAGGATTTATAACTTTGCTACTGCCATCTAGTAATAAATCTGTTTTGGAACTCCAAAAATAGTAGGAGATGGTTTTAATTCAGTTGTCCCAGATTCAGGTCTTGCAAATGTCCCAAAGAAGGACTGATGCTCTGGTAACCAGGACATTGGGATCTTTTTCTAAGTTTGCCTAACTGGTGTTCAAAACTGACCCATCTTGGAGCTCCACACTCACAGTTATTGCAATATGCATAACTTTTTTTGGAAGATGACAGCGTACAGCAGAAACTGGTGGAACTCTGCCCATCTAACGGGTCTTATCACTGTATGGCTTAGAAGTGCACAATATAGATTTAAGGCCAGATGCTATCCCTTGCTGCTGTGAAAAAATGTTACAGAATTTGGCAGGGTGCTCACATAATATATGCATTCATCAGCTACAAAACATGCTTTACTTAGAATGAGCCCCACTGCTCACTCTAGCCTTGGGCTCAGCAGAGCTAAGATGTTCCTGCTTTACCTGTGGACCTTGTTCTGTAGTTGGGTCAAAAGGACTCCCTACTACTCTCCTCTTGGCACGCTCAACGCTTCTTCTGACAAACTCTTCATAGATCGATTCTTCCACATAAATCCGTGATCCAGCCGTGCAACACTGGCCTTGATTGAAGAAGACCCCCTGGTGAGCTTGTTCCACAGCATAGTCCACTACAAAACCAAGACAATCACTTGCTGCCATGAAACAATTTACTGCTCTTGCACCATCATCATATATGGTACTTAGCATTGTGTTTTCATAATTTCAAAGTAGAAACAGTGGATTTGGGTAAAAAAGCCCCCAGACATATTGTTATTCTATAGTGCTATAACTGAATACAATTTATTTCATTTCATACAGCAGTAGGGTTACCATATTTCCAGTTCCAAAAAAGAGGACACCTGTCACACAGGATGGAGGTGCTGCCAGTGCCCCACACTCCTGACCCATAGGCCCCCCTGCCTGCCTGGTGCCCCTTATCCCACAGCTCCTGTCCCTGCTGCTGGCCCTCACTCCCAGCCTGCAGACACCTGGCCCTGCTGGTGGCCCTCACTCCTGACCCACAGTTCCCACTCCACCCCCCGCCATGCTGGCATCCCTCATTCCCAACCCACAGCCTCCTGTCCTTGTTGCTTCCCCTCGCTCCTAATCTGCAGCCCCCTGACATTGCCAGTGCCCCATACTCCCAACCCACAGCCCCTCACTCCCAAGTCACAGCATCCCTAGCCCTGCTGGTGCCCCTAACTCCCAACCCACAGCTCTCTGCTCCACCCAGCCCTGCTGGAGGGAGCCCCCAGCTGCCCCATCTCGACCAGGCCAGTGGCTCCAGCTCATGTGGGCGGTGGTGTGGGCTGGAGGGAGGAGGAGGGGAAACCTGTGACACCCCTAGTCCTGAGCTGGGGCTCCCATGCCATGCCAGGAGGCTTGGTTATAGCCACCCCAGGAAGTGTCTTCCAGGCGCCCACCCTTACAATCATGGGCACTAGCCTTAGTGCTGCTGGCCTGGCCATGCAACTCCCCAGCACCCCCAGAGAGCCTCTCTGCCCCCTTCCCCTGCCACAGGGGCAGGTGCCTCTCCCCTACCCCCCTGCCCTGCTACATCCCCAGCACACAGACACCTTTCCCCAGCGCTGGCAGGCACTTGCCCAACCCCCACACCCACCCCCTCCACACACCCCTGCCACCCTCCCTCTGGACAGTCCCCAAGCCCTGGCCCTCCAACCCCCACCCCAACCCCCACAGACTTACCTGCATCCAGATGTCAGGGCTGCTCCCACCACCCTGCCTGGCTTCATGCCAGCCACATGTGTGTGCACGTGCAGACGCACATGGTGTCCCCTGCCTCCAATCACCCCAAGCAGCTCCTTGCAAGCTGCCCGCCTGCGAGGAGAAACCCGTGCTTTCCTCCTTTAAAGAGGAAAATCCATGATTTTCCACCAGCAGATGGAAAACCTAGATCCCTGGTAAACATGTCCACTGCTAGGGCATGCCGGGAAATGCAGTTCTACCAGCAAAATCCCAGACATTTGTTGCTATTTAAAAAAACCATCCCAATCTAGATCAGAGGACCCAAAAAAGAGGATGTGTCTGGGAACACCAGGACATATGGTAGCCCTATGTAGTAGTTCCTGTGAAAATATGGTACAAGCTGCATGCATTAAGAGATCAAATACTTTAGACTCACAAGGCATGATTTTTCTCTCATTTATACACAGTTTGACACTTCTATAGTGCTGGTGACTTCAGTGGACTTACATTATTTGCAGCAGAGGAAAATTCAGGCACAGTAAACAGGGTTAAATTCTATTTCACCTTTGCATGCCCAAGTGACACTTACATAGCTGCATAATTGGGTTCTAGCCACTGTCCAAATGGCTTTTCTGCACCTTGCATCTAATATTTACTGGACAAAGAGCATGGGGAAGCATCCATCTCTCTAAGCATACTTTTGGCTGCATACTTCTTCCCTTCCTGGCTGCCCAGTGAGCTGGCTGAATTCAAAAGGAAAACTGGAGAGTGGTCTGGGTAATGGCCAGCTTATGACCTACTGGTTAGACCACTTTGCTCTGAAAAGAAATATACAGTTTCACATCCCCTCTTGGCAAGTGAAATGGGGGCGGGGAAGGAGGGTGCTGGGTCTCTAGCTCTCTGAGCAAATGCTCCAACCACTAGGAAACTGGGCCCAAAGGTGGGAGAGTCCTTCTGTTCCCTATCGCTTTCAGCAGATGTGTGTACACTTGGGTGAGCCTATTCCATCATAGGTGGAATTCAAATCCAGTGTTCAAATACCAAAAGTTGCAGTTACATGGCTATATAAGTGCCACTCGGACACACATTAGACATGAAATTGGATTTGGATTGTAGAGTTAATTTTTTCTGTTGGGTATGGAAGAAATGGTCCTTATAAGCCTTGCTAAAGATTAAAAAAGGCAACTTATTATGTAGTAATGTGCTACACCACTTCAAAGCACTGCTTAACAGTTTGGGTTTTTTTAAATAACTGGGCTTTATTTTCAGAAATCTGTATCTAACAAATGTGTCATAATGTCATTCCATTTCCACCACAAGCTTGAAACTCCTGTTCCCTGACAGTCAGGAAAAGGCTGAAAACAGTAGTGCTTAGAACTGATTAACTGCTTTCTTTTTTGTTTCCTTAACACAGTTTTGCACCATGAAGTGCATGGTATAGTTTCGATGGGCTTGTCCTCAGTTTCTGCAAACTTAAGCTCACATTGTTCTGCAAACAGAACAAATAGTGCCTTTGAAAGAGCCACTGAGTTGTCTACAATTCTTAAATAATAGGTCGGTAGCTTGTATCTCAAGCTGGGTTTTGATAGTATATCTGCAGAGAGGCAAATACTTGCTTAGGTTCTTTTAGAGGTTTTTTGTATGGTGCACTGTGGAAATAACTGTCCTTCGAATTCAAATTTCCCCTACTGGATAATAAGAGTAGAGATGAGGAAGAAACTCCTGAAACACTTCTGTTAGATGAAAAGTTGTAAGTGCTTAAAAGAACAAATTGTTGATTGAATTCTCCTCTGAGTTGAGGAGATTTGCCCAAACTGTAGGTTTGGGCAAGAGATTGGCAACAGTCCAAGGTGGTTACATTAAAATTATGGATTAATTATTATATTCATTGCTTGTATCAGGTTATCCAGCTGCAGACAGTACAATGCAGTCAAAGTTTGTCTTTATGCAGACAGGTACACACGTAATTTTAAAAAAGGATTTAAAACCATTTTAGTTAACCAAGTGGAAAAGGTATTAGGGACATTTTCAGTCTGAGTAATTTATTTCAACTTAATTTAGAACAGTTAGGAATAGGCTGGAACTAACCCAAAAAAACTGTTCTTAAACTGAAGTAGGAATGCACCTACAGGGGTTTGCACAGGTTTAACTGTGATGAGCCTGTGGATTTGTCTGCATGGGACAAAGTTTTGATGTAATCTAAGGTATGAGCTGAAGTAAACAGGCTAGGAACAGAAGTTACACATAAATCAGTACAGATGATTGGACAGCAGTTCAGATCTATACTACAACAGAAGATGAGTGCACATAAACCACTTTCTAAAATAGCCAAAACTGGCTTAAGATAAACCTGGTTGGATGTATTATCAGACTTAACTGATTTAGGTTAAATCAGTTTATTGAAATTCTGTCCCAGATCCCCTCCAGATTCAAGTTACCTCACAGTTCCCCAGCATCCCAGGATGCTTTGCACGTCCCCTGCAAACCCCACATTGCAGGGTGGGCAGGCTTGCTGGGGCCCAGACTGTCTGCTCTAGCCAAGCAGGTAGGTGTGCTCTAGTGCTCCCTGGCTTCTGGCCTGAGCCTCTGCAGGGCTGTGGCTGCATTTCCAGAATCAAAAGTGAATGTCTGTTTACGTGCTTATCAGTTCAATCTATGCACCTTACACTAACCTGTGAAGATTGAATTGATTCAGCTTCAGGCTTTTTGACTGCCTGTACTTAGCCATAAAGAGTTATTTGGATATAAGCCCCCATGGAGACACATTGGACACAAGTAAATGAACACAGGACTCTGAGACAAAAAATGGCAAAGCTTTCCTGCACCTCAGTAGGAAACTGCTCTGCAGTAACTGGCCATATGCACGCTCTTTCTCCCAGGAAATGCAAGCAAGTGTGCACAAGGGCAGTTACCACAGAGCAGTCCTGCCCTTCTTTGCCACAGATGAACTTCTTGATGCGTCTGTTCCCTTATTCCAGTGAGATAGCCTTTTGGGTTTTAGTGTTGTCACTTAGGAAGGGTTTCAGCTAACATTAAGAGCCTTTTATTTCTCCTTGAATACAGGGTTTTACATGTGTTAACATACAGGGCTCTACCACACATAGGCCAGTAGAACTGGTAAAAATCTTTCCCATTTATTCAAGGCAGTGGTAGCTGAGAGTTTTTAAGCTTTACCCGAATCTTTAGAGATCATAGGAGAGCTCTGAAGGCAAACTTGACTTGTAGCCTAGCCCAGATCTGCACATGACGCTGCTTTCTTCTTTTCAAACCCTATTCCCTTTGGTGGCAAAGAAACCTCTCCAAAGCTGCAAAGAGTGTTGTGAGTTTCTCATACCCTGAAACAAGAGCTCCTGGCAAGGTGTGAACTGCCCCATTCATCTTAATGGGGTGTTAACTTTGAAACCTCCTGCTTACAATTCATATGTCAACATTGTTAACTATTTAATTGCTGATCATTTTAGCAGAAACTTCCCACAACCCTAAACTGCTGCCTGAACCTTTTTAGGTGCCAAAAAATCCCAGCTGCACACCCTTACCCAACTGCCAAAACATCCATCTCGCCATGACAATTTGTAATGCACAGGTTTGAAATGCCAAAAATAAAAAAACGAAGGAGCAATGTAAGGTAATATTTACTATTACATGCATAACAAAAGGAGTACTGCACTGATAATATTATCTACTATCAGACTTCATTCAGTAAACTCTTCTGTCTTTTAAGTTACCTGTAGCTGTCACTGACTGTCCAGTTCTAGAGTACTGGATCACCCAAATTAAGACCAGAATAGCAGGGCATTGATTATGATTCATGGTTGGCTCTAACCTTTGTTTTACTTTACTGTTCTCTTTGAAGCCCCACAAATAAAGTTAGCCTTTTAAAAAGTATACCCATAGCCAGTTACAGTAATGTTTAAGAATTTGGTTAGATGCAGCCTCGATGTTTACTTTGTTAGCTTCACTTTCAATGGACAGATATGGGTTGAAAAGAAAATGACAACATGCAAACATGTTTTTAAGGTAAATATGCAAGAGCTGACTTACAATCAGCATCTGCAAAAATAATGTTTGGGCTCTTCCCTCCCAACTCCAGAGTAACTCTCTTCAAATTACTCCTTCCAGCTGCTTCTTGGATCAGCTTCCCAACCTGAAAGGAAATGGAGAAACAGTTTTACAGACAATGCAGTCATACAGTTAGTGCAACAGTCAGCTCTGGACATCAGTGGAACACAGCTATTAAATAATCTAGCAAGTTCTTGAAATCCAAAAAGATTCACATAATAGACAAACTTCCCAGGTCTTCCCAGAATGAGAGTGGACAAAGCTTAATGTAAACATGTCAGAAGGAGTTACGTTTTAATATCTGCTGAAATGATTTAGGGGTGTCTTCTGGACTTTTGTGGGTGTTATCTTCTAGACTGACAAGATCTAATAGAGATTTGAGGTAAAATCTAAAATCTGTTACTTCTGTTACAGAGTTACTTCTTTAAAAATATTTGGAGCATGTATTACATATGAAACATGTGCAAGGGATTAACACAAGGTTTGGCTTTATAACTTTTGGTTTGATACTGAAAAAAACAAATGATATAACATGTACAGCAAGTGCAGCACTTATTAGGTAAGCATAGCTAAGTAATAAGTGCTATCATACTCCTTTTATATGGAGCTTGTAATTTGAGCGCTGCAGTTCTAATTATTATAATCTATCCTAAACACGGAAGTTTTTCAGACTGTAATCCAAATACATTCTTAAAAGGACATAAATCCTCCTCAATGGGTGCACCTACACAAGATGCTAAAGGTGCAGTAGATTAATTCTACTGTGCATTAGCGTGTCAAGGCAAAAGCTGTGCTATTGCACTAATGCTCAGTAGAAATAGTCTACTGCGCATTAGGATCACTAAAAAGGTGTACAGTGGCGCTACTGTACAGTAGTGCTGGTTACTATGCATTGGGTTAGTACCTGTTGTTACAGGTACTAAGTTTAATGTGCAGTAACTATGGTTCATTAATGCACATGTAGATGCACCCACTATTTAGTTCTGAGTATCCAAAAGATTAAATTGATTTACCAGTAAAATTATAAAACAGAGAATATTGCATCATCACAAAATCAGCACCATTGGATATAGGGTTAGTAGCCAATAGAAGATGGAGAAGAACACTGGATAGGACAAGATAATGCAAATATACCAGCATTTTAGGCCTGGCTCCGTGGGACAGTTGGGGTGGTTAGGGTGCAAGTTAAATGTGGTTTAAAAGTAACTTCACTTTTCCTCATCTGTAGGAAAACTAAAGGAGAATGCAGCCCCTAGTGGAAATTAGAGCAGCCCCAGGACTGCAACAAAAGAGGCCATATGAAAAATCAGTAAAATGTGGAAGCAGTCTGACCATATTCATGTTCTACCAGCCATTTTCAAAGCATCTCCAGGATCGTGTCCATTGTTCTGTTCCCTAGGATAAGTGATTACTTTCCTGAATTTGTATTAGCAGTTTAACTTTTATCTGTACTTTATACTATAGGATCTAGCTGTTTGGATCTCCCTGTATTAAACTCAAATTCATTGGCCCAGGTAATGCTGACTCACATCACTAAGGGGTTAATGGAAGGAAACTGAACTCTTACAGAATTAAAGTCAGTCTGCTGGAGAAAGTTAGGTCAGCAATGGAGTAATCATAAAGCAAGTGAAACAGAACCCAGGGCCCCCACTAGAAAAAACAAAGCAAAAGCCCACAGGATAATTAAAGAATTGTCAACCAGGCCACATAACTCTGTGATTAACTGTGTATATGGTGATACTACTAACAAGTTTAATGGGAGGTTTTCTGAATTAAAAAAAAAAATAAATTCACTTTTGCCTCTTTTCTTTACCTCTGTAATGATGAAATGGAGTGTTGACATTATCATGAAATTCCTTACATATCCCCTTAATTGGAGCTGATTTTACTGCTACATTTGACTGACAACCAGGCATGCACCAAAAAAAAAATGAAATCCCCTCCCCAACATTTAACGCACCACTTAAAAATTCCAACGTCTCTCAAACAGTTCTGAAATTTACATTTGAAAATCAACAAGGGCATTGTGTTTACAGCCAGTGCTGGCCCACATCATTCTGCAACCTCAGGGCTTGAAACCTCCCTCTCTTAAAGAATGATAATTATTTCTACTAAAAAAAAATCAAAATACAAACAAAAAGTGGAGCATAAGGTCTGTCTGTTCACCACCTTTTCTACTTTTATGTCAGACCTTTGTGATTATGTAAATAAAGATAAATGAACTCTACAAAACAAATAACTACAAAATGTTACAGGCGCTGGACAAAATTATCTGAATTTGGAAATCTGTTGTCTATGATCTTGTTCAGTGGTTTTCAACCTTTATAGACTCAGACATCTCTTGACAATTCTTAGTTTTCACTCATTTCTTGACTATGGTACAATAGTAGCACAATTTCTTGGTTACAAAGAACTCAGAAAGATGGGTTAGAATTTTTTTGATATTATGGATTCCTATTTGAAATCTCTGGATTTATCCTGTGAATCATGTGTAGGTGTTCACACGCCTAGTAATACTAATGCTGCAGGTCACCCTTAAAAGAATCTTGTGGCACCCTAGGATGCCACATCATCCTTGGGTGAGAATCACTGATCTTGTTATATATACTGAGGTCATTGATGGTGTGTCAAGTAGAAGCTTGAGAGACAGGTTTGATTCACTGTTAATGCTGTAAATAAATGCACACTTCAGTATGGGAGAGCTCGAAGCAGCTTAGCACATGGCATGTTCCTTCTGAAGACAAGAACTCTGTTTAGTGTACTCTGATTGTGCTCTGTAAACTTACAGGAAGGTTTTAGGGAGGGTACTGGAGCTGCGATAATTTATTGGAAAAAGGAGCTTTTTTCATTTTTGTCCTCATCCACAATGAGAGCCAGTTACAAAGGGATAAGTGATAGCGTTCCAGTCCGTTCATACTTCCTGTGGTGTCTCTCAGCTCTATCTGTGAACTCCCAACAGGCAGTGCAGCTTAGCTAGGGAACACTGGAAAAGAGGACTCCCCCACAGATAATGGAGTTGTGCTGATTAATCAGCAGGAATGTTGGCACAGAAAACCTTGACTCCCCATCCTTGTTTTGAATAGGCTGCAAGATTGATATCAGAAGTATCCCTGGATAACTTGTGCAATATCATAACCCCGTAAACTGCACGGAGGGTGCGGGTAGATGTAATTTGCCCCATCTCAAAGAAAACTATTTGTTATATAGAACAATAAATAAAGAAAGAAAATAATAAAAAAGGAAATAAAACCACCCATGGCTATACAGGGCACCTCTATTCAATGAAGCTACTTGAAGAGCTGCCCCTTAAGGATTCAGTTTATTAAACTGATTGCAGTTTCCTTTGTATTAGTTTAATAACTGAGAGGGTGTTTGCTTGCTTGTTTTAGGAAGAAATTCATTCTGTCCCATTTTAAATAGCATCTGCAAAACATTTTAGAAAGAAATGTCAAACTTTATCTACCTTCTTTTAGAATGTAGTAACCTTTTGTACCCATTACTTTTATTTTCATATTAATGTTCTTTCTGATTCCAGACAGCAATGGAGATGCTAACATGGCAGAAGAGAAGCAACGTTTGCCATCGTTTCTAATCTTGAAACCTCACAAAATAAGAAATAAATCAAAACAAACTAAGAAGCACATGAGATTCATTCTCTAATTCTAAACAGTGCTTCTGACTTTCAGCTGTACCTCTGTCCTGAACCTTTATATCTTCAGAACACAGGATGTATAGTAGGATACACCTGAATCAAAAGGATCAGCATCCCTTCTGCACAGTAGATGATTCACCTGCATGTCCTTCTGTTTGTGCAATATTGTCTGCACGGGGAAACTTAGTTAATGAGAAGCTATTATGAGTAATAAATTCATGGAGAGGCTGCTGATTTTGTTCACGTTCTAGGAAATACTAGATAAGTGAGCTAGACAGGGGCTCATTGGGACAGAGAGCCAGATTGCACTGCTGGGAATGTTCACAGGGCTGCTCTAAACTGTGAACTCTGGAAATTTGTAGGTCTGGGCACCAGGGGTGAGGCTTGTTTCTCAGTAGTGTTCCAAAGCTCACTTACAAGGTCTTCTGGACATACCCTAAACCTCCTTGGGGCTACTGTGAAAGAAGCTGAACTGGAATAGCATGAGCTCTGAGTTGTAGGAGGTTGGTTAGTGATCTGAGAATCAGGAGTAAAATTCTCTCTCCAGAATAGCCCTTTCACTTGGGAGACAAAAGAACGCTGTGAATATTTTGGACAAAAACCTTTTAAACCAAGATTCTACTCTCTCCGTGTAAAAATTTCTATTCCTGATTGTATCCAGAATCATTCTGTAAAACCTTGTATTTCCACACGATACACTCAAGTTGCTTAGTGACCTAAGGTGTTGTCCCCGGGCAGCAAAGATCAGTGAACTTCAAAATCAAGAAGTGGAGAAAGGTAACTTTCTTTGGCAGCCTGATGCCCATTTCTAGGAACAACACTGATCACAGCTCAGCCAGTAGTGCTTCGAACACAACTGCATAGCAGAACACAGCTCCAGCAGGAAAAAGGGAATCCCAGAAAGAAAGCATTGGAAGTATCCCAAGTGGCAAGCAGGGTTTATTAGGAACTTGGGTAAAATCTTGGCCCCACTGAGGTCAATGGTCAACCTCCGAATGTAGACGGGGCCAGGGTTCCACCTTTTGCATTCTGGTGTTAAGGAAGTGAACGTGTTCTGTATTTCAGGCAAGGACTGGAATGACAGCCTGGTGACAATTCCTTAGGTCTAGGAAGCACAAACATCCTGGCAGAATGATAAGCAACAAAAATCATCACTACACATGCTAAATCATGAATGAGTGAGTTATGATATAGCCTTCACAAAATCTCCTCACTTTAACTTTGGCTTTTCAGTGATGTGACTAAACAGACCTCTTGAAACATGGCATGAAGCCCTTAAAATTCTTCCTGTTAATGGAAGAGAAGCCAAGATGTAATTCTACATAACAGCCAAAAACAAAGAGGTTTTATGATACAAGAGAGCTGACACAACTCATTACTCATGCAGTAGATAGACATGCTGTCTATATCATGCAACATGACATTCATCTCACAGGAAATGAAAGAAGAATCCTGCTGAGTAAATTAGAATCAGTGGTAATACAGCTGTTAGCTACAAACATTTGTTTGGCATGAATCAATCTTGACTCTCCTGTAGTTTGCTTTGATGGTCTCTCTAGTATCTTGTTGACTAATGATGAGATCATGGTTTGTTAATCTAACTGCATAAGGAAAACATTCTGCCAAGCAAAATGCAGGCCACTTTGCTGGGTATTATTGAAGTTGTTTATAGACCTTGTGTTTACACAGGCATCCAAACCATTTATTGAATATTTATTTGGCTTATTTATGTACAAAACTGCATGAACATAGAACTGAATCCTATCTTGAATCAGAGTTACTCTGTCTGCCTTATAGTGGGTTTTAGCTTGAAGAAAATGGAAAACAGCCGCCTAAAATACATTTCATGTTGGCCACTGCTTCAAATGTTCTGTATGTTATCTGTGATTCTCATCTTCAGAGCTTGTAGCAACTGGATGGAGTTGCAAATCACTTCACATTTGGAGGTAACACATTTGCTTTCTAGCAGGAATTATTGGTACACAATAAACATTTGTGGAGCAAACTGCTGGGCAGTATGTCGAAAAATGTAAATTGATATCCAGATCTTTCCCCTGGTGATGCATTCTTAATGTATTATTGTTCTCCTTTCTACTAAGGAATGAAAGTAGAATACATTTAGATTTGTTTGCTAGATAGCATTAGCAGCTACATATTTTCCCCCAAATCCTGATCTTTTATAAAACACAAAGCTATTGGTTAATCATGTTAATATCTCATGCTGATAACACAATTACTGATTTAGTAAATGCAATATAAAGAATGTGACTATCAACCTGGCCTCAACTTTTCCCCCCATTTTGAATCTACAGTATTCTGGTTGTAAATAGTTATAATCTAATATTTTAATGTAGTGAAAAGTCCTTTTCTGACTGGGTCTTTAGGAGACCTTGTATGGTTCTATTAGGAAGAACGTGCTGTATTTAGTTTATTATGGAAGCTAAAAAGCCAGAGAAAATTAGATGATCCTAACTGTCCAGTCATCTCGTGAAGTGTTGCCAGCTCTCATAATTGTCTCACAAGACTCCTGATTTATTACGACCCATGCACCTGGATTCATGTGGCTAGGGGAGAATCCCACTTTTATTTTATTTTTTAAGTAGCTAGCTCTTTTGGTTGCAAATCAATCCATCATCGAACCCTTGAAAATGTGATTCCAAAATGGCTCTGAACCAGAAAAACAAATAAAAAGAATCCTAACTATGTTAGGAATTAGAAACAATCTCACATGCTTCAAGTCCATTCATGATTTTTGGCACCTGACTTGTGATTTTACAACACTTAGGATGTTGATAACTGAATAACGATAGCTAGTCACACTATACCAGAGGGTTGTCTCTTCTCTACAATAAGAGACACTACAGGTTTTCTGTGGATTTCTTTTGGTGCATTTCATCACAGTTAATTTATTGCAGGAGTAAAACTACAGATGAAAAATTCCACTTGCAAAAAGTGAAGTGACCTCTATACATCACGCACAACATTTCAAGATGCTTCTAGATATTTATTTGCTTTAAACAAATGCTTTAAAAACAGCTGGTGATTTAAAGTTCAAATATTTTTAATGTATACATCTTGCTGTTTTCAACCATAGTCTCCTAATTTATACATACCATATGCACGCAAATGTTATCTAGTTGTCCAACTACTGAATAAAGTGTGAATAAAGTGCGCAATAAAATGTTAGTTAGTTTTCCAACTGTTGAATAAAATGTGCAGATTCCTGTTTGTGCAAAACACCTGCTTAATCACTTTTTGGTGGCTGCAAAAATCAGAGTCCATAATTAAGTGTATACAGGATGGCACATCTGTAAAGCTACCCTAAGAGTTTTCCTTCTCTTCTGAGATTTCTATCCTTTATTAGAGAAGGATTCTTCAGAAAATTAGAAGATACTCAGAAGTAGAAGAAACACCTCTTGGCCTTTGTAATAAGTATGAATTGCTGTCCCCTCACAAGGATTTATGCGGTGATGAAACAATGGCTGAAGTTCATTTAGATGAGAAAGAATAGAATGGTTTGATCATTCCCTAATTAACATATAACATTTAAAGATGAAAAAAATAGTAAATGTGCCAGTTAAGCAGCTTTCAGTCCTGTTATCGGGGTACAAAATGGGGCATGGACGAGGCACTGTTTCAAAAGTACCAAGGAGAACCATGTTCAAACCTGTGGCAATCTTTCAGCCCCTTTCTGTGAGTTCAGGTGAATGAAGCTCTAAAAGATATTGAGTTAGAGCTGACCAAAAAAATCCAGGTTTCACTGTTGTGAGCTTCACAGAATTAAATTTCATTTTCCTGGCCCACCGTCATCTGGAGTTTGTTTTTGTGCATCAGGGAACTGAAGTGACTACTGCACATGAGAATTCATTCCTGATCCTCACTATTACTCTTATATTATTTGATGGTGAGCTATAGGACAAATATGAAGACATTGCTTGCCCTAAAGGTCTGGCTGTTTAATGGCAGACATGGATGCAGTGGAAAATTGAGGGCTTGAGATAATATAGCTATAAATAATCTTACACATGTGGTCACTCCTTGTGACTCTCATGGAAGAATTTGATATTTAAGAGAGACTTGAATGGAGAGAAGTTAGTGGGATGGTAAGCAAATCAAGAAGTGGGTGGCATGGAAAAACACAGGGAAGTAGGCATGAAAAGCAAATAGGAATGTGAAATCCTGAAATCGATGGAAAAACTCCCGTAAGCTCTAATAGGGCATATTCACCAAGAACTGGCATCAGTGTCAGAAGAGAAAGGCTAAGGGACAATATAGTTGAAGACAGACTCTGTGATGAGGCAAAAAGAGTTGCAAAAGGCTTTGAAAAGAATTATAAGACATTAAAAAAAGTATGTGGTATTTGAAAGGGAGACAATGGATGGCAGCAAATAGGTATTAGCAAAGTCATACCATCTGGTGAGAAAGACTGTGTTCAGCGGTAGAATTGTGCCTGACTGAGGGATGCAGAGGGTGTCCAAGAGACTGAAGGGGACAAGATTGCAGGAATTAAGAAGAATGTGAGCAAGGCCAGGTTCAGGAAAAATAATTAGATAAGAATAGACCTTTTTGTTAAAAATTTCTCCACCAAACAAACTGCTGAAGAATATAAACCAATATAAACTGAGAAGGCATCAGACCTGCTGATACCTAAAGAGTTAATGGCAAAATGCTCCATGTCTTGATCTTGATTTTTTTTTTTCAGTGCAGCAGCTCTCAACATGTGGTTCAGAGAACACTAGTTGTCTACAGTACCTTTCCTAATGAGCCGCAGAATGAACCACTTTGAGAATCAGGCACTGGGGGATTGAGAGAGGAGGTGATCCATTGACAGATATTTCTCTTACAAAGTGGCTTGTGGGATAAAAGGGCTGAAGAACTACTGTTTTGGTGTGCATGAGGCAAGCTATGAAAGCCAGGGGACCACAGAAAGAGTTGGGATGGACAGTGACAACTGAAAGAAAAATATGTTTTTTATATGCTCATTTTTCAAATTTTCCTCAGGGCTGGGAAGATGAAAGGGAACCTGGGCTTTTGACCCGTGGCATATTTTTAATAAGTCTGAAAGTGCATAAAGTCTGAGAGAGAAACAGAGAAGAAATGGGGAGTACAGACCAATCTACAAAATGTTCACAAGCTTAGCCTTGAGCTGGGCTTAGGCTGATTTAAGCGTAACATTCAAGCCTAAGCCAAATGCATTGTAGCACATTCTGCTTGGTCTGTCTCCTTTCTACTCTAAATTTAACTCTCTTTTTAGGTATATATCTCCCTTCTACATCCTGTGAAAGGCACGAACATGATAGCAAAAACTTACAGCTTCTGGTTATAAAGCCAGTAAGGGTGCCAGCCTGGCAAAGAGAGGAGACAAAACCAGCAGTCTGTAGGATCTACAGATGGCCACCTTATATATATTGGCCCTTCCACATGACTGCACTAAGGAGGATCAATGTACAGTGACATACTTTTATGTCTCTCAACCTTTGTCCTCTCCCGGCAAGTCAGGCCACCCACCCCAATTTGCACAGAGCACTGTGTGTGCAATATGGCATGTTGGTTCCATTATCTATATGTATGCTCACTTGCTTTCTTTTCCATTTGATTAACGTGGCTTTACTCCTCTTCAGTCTATGCTGCAGAAGGGAGCAAGTTGTAAAATGGGGAACCAGGACTGAACTTGCCTCAGTCAACAGGCGGGGGTCAATGTTCCTTCGGAATCAGTATTTGTTTTGTTGCTGCTGCGATGAATGATAATTACACATGCTTACTGGGAGAACAGGGGCTTTTTATCTCTCCAATCAGTTCAGATGATATTGGCTCGCTCAAGTGGGAAGAAGGAAATGTATAGCTACCACTTAAGTATAATCTTGAACAGATAGGGTCAAGCTTAAGTGCTATCCTGAATCAGAGCCTGAACGAGCTCAAAATTTAAGAAAAAATATTCTCAGAATATGAGACAAAATGACTGTCACTGTATGGGCAGAGTTCATGTACTCAGTCTCTTTTACTATCATTTTCTTTGTTCAATTTAAATAAAGAGGTTGAGATCTCTCTCTCTCTCTCTCTCTCTCTCTCTATATATATATATATATATAAGGGTGTGCGAAGGGGGCCCTATTCGAATTGGATTCTGCCTGAATTGGACTGGGGACAGTGATTCAATTTGTTGATTCGGATCACTGTCCCTGATTCAATTTGGCCAATCTGAAGATTCGATGCTGATTTGGAGAATCAGCAATTTGACCACAAACACAGCTTTAAATATTTTTTCTACATACCTTGAGGTACTAGGTGCAGCTCATGAACACTGCGATGCTGGGACAGATGGAATGTCCCACAGGAGTGCAGGGGGTCCCCTGCATGCTTGGCGGTGAACCCAGAAGTGGACCAGAAGTACTTCCAGTCCACCTATAGGTCTGCCAGGGAGCATGCAGGAGGCCCCCCCCACCTCCCTGGCTCAGCAGTCAGTCATGGGGAAGATCCCATGTGCCCCCCAGACTCAGAAGGCACCAGTCGCCAAGCCAGGGGGCGGGGCACAGAGGATCCCCCCCGCGCGCTCTTTGGTGGACCTGGAAGTGGACCAGAAGTGCTTTTGGTCCACTTTCAGGTCTGCTGCCAAGTGTGCTTGAGAGCCACCTGCACTCCTGTGGGACACTCCATGTGCCCCAGCATCACAGCATTCATGAGCCGTCTGCTACCTAGAGGTATGGAGAAAAAACATTTAAAGCTGTGTCTATATCTGAATCACCGAATCTTTCCGAATCTCTCTGAATCTATTTGGAGGGTTCCAATTTGATTTGAAGAGATTAAAGGGTCCTCTGATTCAATTTGGAATCAGAGATTCAGCCACCGAATCAGGCTGAATTGAATCAGGGACCAAAGCTTCGCACACCCCTAATATATATGTGTGTGTGTGTATTTTATATATATGTATGTATGTATATAAGTATGTATTGATATACTTCATGAGTGTACGTGTGTGTGTGTGTGTTTATAAAGGGCTTAGTTCATCTGCCTGTCTATCTGTAATGGTCTTGGAGCACTGTGATTGGTTAGTGAAATAACCAGAGGAGATGAATTGGGGGGGGTGAGGCCAGAGTGTGGGGTTGTGAGGCAGAGGGGGATGGAGGGGCCGGCAGGGCAAGCTTCCCCCTCCCTCGCTCCTAGGAGGCTGCAATGGTGTGGGTGGTGGGTGACAGCACTCCATCTCTGCCCCCCATATCATTCTTGAGGGGCAATTGGGTTGTGTGTGTGTGTGTGTGTGTGTGTGTGTGTGTGTGTGTACACATACGTGTACACACATTCATAAAGTATATAGATATACTACTCATAAAAAAACCCTGCAGCAAGAGCAACTTATTTTCTCCTGGAGAGTAACAGCTTAGGATAGGGACTGTGGGGCTCAGTTGCTCTTATTTTGCACAGAAGTTCTATATGCAAATGGTGACTTCTGCAGGCAGAAGGTCAGTTGAATGAACTCTTACTTACAGCATGCATGACTCCAATTTTTTTCCTGTGATTCTAATAGTGGAAAAGTGAGACAAATCCATGCTCCAGGCATTTAAACTTAACTAACTTTGCTTTTCTGCTGATGCATTTTCTAATTAACTTGTTAAAGCTAACATGTTAACTCCTGGTACTAGCATCTGAAAGAGCTGGTGGAAATGGCCATTAATATTTTGGCTGTGGGGATATTTGATGCCTGCTGGAATTCACTGGAATATACAATGGCTGTAAATATAAGTAGAGATAATGTATTTCCATTTAAATTTCATTAAAAAAACTGGAAATGGTTTCTGAAGAGTCTGAGGCTCTTTATATAACAGTTGATCTTACAGTACTGTATTTAAAATGTTACAATGTTGACTTGCTGTTACAAGTATTCAGTGTTACAGGAAATCAGAAACAATATGGAACAGTTTACACTAACTCTGCATTAAAATGTTCCATCTGTTCTTGCTTTAGGTTCTTACAGAATTGCTTTTTCATCTCTGTAATGCTTTTCACTTCCTATTAGTAAGGCTTTTAAAGGTAGACACTGAGTTAGTATAAAACCCACAACTTTTGAGTTTAAATGCCTATTAAAAGTAAAGCTGTCTGAAAGTACAATAAAAATTTATTTTGGCTACAAAAGACAACTTTGAAACCTAACCCATCTGTATTTTTCCTCCCCCAAACAGTGCAACATCCTGTATAATAGAATATTTATCTTAAACACAGACCACATATCTTTATGAAAACAATTGTTTCAACTTAATTTATGGGGGGAAATCAGCTCATATTAAGGTTTCCAATAGTTTGTGTTGCTAATATGAAGTTGTTACATTACAGATCTAATACAATAGTTGTAATTTCTCTGAATACTGATGTTACAGTTGATGCTTTATATTATCTTTTGTATATTATAACCTAAAATGTTATATAAATCTGCACACAATTGCACAAGGGAATTTAGTTTCAGGTAATTGTGCTTGTAAATCAGGCACAAAATTGCACCCATATTTTCCTGATAATTTAGGCTCATGCTGTGATATCCAAATTTATTATAGACCTGACACGATAAATATTTTAAGTAATACTTTCATCTGTTTCTGTAGTCACTGCACACACAAGATGCCCATTGACTTCAGCAGGAGTTACCACACATGTCTATAAGAGCTGCTGGATTAGATAATTTATAATCTCACACCAAGAGCAAATTACCTCACTGTGAAGGGCAGTCCATGCTTGATGCACACAAAGCAGCAATTGACATACGTGGGAGTTATGTACTTATATCAAGGAGAGGACAGACCCCTGGAGTTGTAGGCTTCTTCCATACAATGGTTTGTCAAAGTCTGAATGCAACAGAGCCTGTTTTTAGCACTCTCTAAATATAACCAGATCTGAAATTCCTGCTGAGATTCCTTTCCTTATGGATTCCTTTTTTCCTCCTCAGACTGAGAGATAAGGAGCCTTCTCTGTGGCATCAGCTTGTGTACCTTTGTCATCCCCTGATAACAGCAGTCTTTGCACATCCAAGACCTAGCAAAGTTGGTATTCTGATTGGCTTAGCTCCCCTTAGGTAGGCTACAACCATTATCAGAGTTAACCTCTTTGGTAGCTTCTAGGACACACAAATTACCCATAATGGCTTATAGGTCCGGATCTGTCTAGTCAGTCTATTTGGTCTGTTTAGTTAGTCTATAAAGGTGCATATCTACCCCAGCATCTGTCTACTCATATTTAGTGTGTCATGTCTTTGAGTCCTTGCAAACCCTAGTAATATTTTTCCAGGTGTATTTGAACCAAGATTTTTGGCACAGCAGGAATGAAGGGAAAGTAATAGTTCTGTGTTGGTAGTATATAGGTTTAGGTGGAAGCATGGGCCATTCTGCTGTGGATATATCCTTTCTACTAGATGACACTGAGGAAGTTAGGTCAAGGGCTTGGTTGTAGTTCCCTAAATATTTTCTTGATTCATATCTTACGGTAACATATTTTAGAATACACACTTACCTCAGTAGATCCAGTAAAAGCAATTTTATCTATGCCAACATGAGAAGCTACTGCTGCACCAACAATTGGACCAAATCCTGGCAAAATATTGACTACTCCTGGTGGAAAGCCCGCCTATCAAAACAGAATGAAAGGAAACATAGCTTGTGAAAACTTGACCAAGCAAATTAAACCAGATACACTCTGGTAGTTCTTTAACTGTAAAGAGAGATGGAGACATTATTCCTGTCAATTATTCTTACCTCCTTGATGAGGGCTCCCATATAGAGAGCACTGAGTGGTGTTTGCTCTGCTGGTTTAATAACTACTGTATTGCCACAACACAGAGCTGGAGAAATCTTCCACGCAAACATCAGCAGGGGGAAGTTCCACTGCAGGAAAAAATAAAAGATAGATGGAAAAATATTGCAGTGGTGCTTTGTTTGTGAGATGTCAAGCTGCTACCTCACTGATTTCTCAGGCTTATCCTCAACATAAATCTTGCCCAGGACAAAGCAAGGGTTTTTTAATTACCCCCATTAAGAAAGAGGTGACATTGCCCTTTGAATTCTTCTTTCTCTTCTGTTCAAAGAATTATAACCCTTGCCCCCAATCCTCACAAAAGGATTTTGTGTTATCTGTTATTTTTTATTCACAGCTTTTAATTTCGTTTAATATTTTGTCATTGGTATGTTTTATATTTTTTAACTCTTGAGGACAAATACTTCCTGCTTCTGTTGCCCTGAGAAAAAACTATTTGCTTGCCAACACTAAAGATTTTTTAATGTAGGACTCTAATCCTGGAGCACTTGAAGAAATACTTAACCTTTGATAGCATTTAACAATGTCCACCCCCAATTCTTCTGCCGTGTCAGTACAGTTTTATTACTCCCTATGTCATTTGTATTAAAACCTGTTCTTGTTCTTGCAATTGATATGAAATACAGACAACAAATTGGACAAAATTATCTCCTGGTGTTAATTTGTGCAACTCCATTGTCTTCAGCTTCAGTTTACTGTAGCAGAAGATTTGGCCCAGCATACTTGTTTTGATGGGTCAAACAGTTAAGGTTCTTTATAGCAGCCGTCATCCTAGATGTCTGGTATCCTGCAAACATTCAGACTTACTTGAGCTTTCAGCTGAAATGTGGAGGTGAGTAAAGTTACTCACATCTCCATTTATAGGAATGGTCTCAGGGATGTAACTAATAATCTTACTTGGAAAGAAAATAGAAAAGTATCAGTCACAAGGAATCAACCACTAGCTAGAAGGTGTTACTGCCTGAAGCATATCAGCTGCCACTCTCATAGACCTCTCTCTAGCCCCTGGCAAGCTTGAAAAAATACACAAATGTCTTTCCTTCACTGAACACCCTATTTCTTTCCCCCTTAGTTGTTTATAAACTTTGGAGACAGAGTGATGTTTTAATTCCATACCCAGCATATAAACCTAGGAGTAAAACTATTGGGCCGACAGCATGCTGACAGCCTACACTTGTGTTGTCTGTTGCAGCCAAAGCTCTGAAGAGTTTATTGTGCAAAATGTGGCAGTGTAAAAATAGGTGTCCATTGTTAGGAACACAACAAGTTCTTTCCTTATCTTTCTCCTGGAAGACTCCTCTGTATGCTTCACTGAAAACAAATATACACAACTCCAACCTATTTACATGCAGTGTACTTAGCTGGATTGGTTTGGACTGTGCTGCCGTGTCTATTTTAGGGCCAGAGCCTGGCCTGCGATCTACCTACCTGCCTGCCTGACTTTTCCTTTCTTGTTGTGATGCCTGAGGCACTTAAACTGGCTCCCCCTCTAATTGAAAGAGAGAGGAACGAGTCCCATCACCTGGCCCTAAATGGCCATAAGGAATGCTGCAATGCTGTTGATGAGGGTAAATTTTCACAGGCATCAGATGTGGAGTAGGAAAGGAAGCTTTGCTTTATGTTAGCTCTCTGTCATTTTATTTTTGTAATGTATGGCAGGGTTGCCTTCAATAAGGGCCTCCTTCCTAGAGTAGCAAATCTAAACCAAACAAATGCATGATCTTGAATACCTCCTGCCAAGTGCTGAATGCCCTCAGTTCCTAGTGGCATCAGTGGAACTTGTTAGTCGAGGGTGTTGAACAGGTCTCAGAAAATGCCTGGTTGCATTGGGAACGGGCGCAAAAGTTCTGATCCTGCAAGCATGTCTGCAAATGTGTAACACATGCACGCACTGCCATTGAAGCTACTCATTCAACAGAGCTACTCATGTGAATTAAGTTAAGAATGTGCAGGGATGGCTGCAGGAGGGGTGCCTTTGACTGTGAGCTCCTTCCCATGGTTGTCCTAGTTTCTGTAGAGTGCCAAGCACAACAGTCACCCCTCCACAAAGAAATGAAATAATAATAAATAGTAATAGGAAAAGAGGGCTTTCCATTGTTAAAGCAATCTTTTCTGGTTGCCTCTTTTTTACTGGAATCTCTCTGTTGCAAATGCATCCAGGCTATTTAGTGGCTTGTGGTTAACATGAACAAGACAAAAAAACAACAACAACAAAATTCAGAGAACATCTTGATTCCTTCCCCAATGCTTTGTAAAGGAAAAGCTTCCACACCGTATTTTAATAGCTATACATGAGCCTCCCACTGAAATTTCTGCCCAAACCAATTAACCAGCACTTTTGAAAGCCTAACTTATTCAACAGTGTTCACATGCAGCGTTCAGCAAGAGTCTGTTGAAGGTGGATATTAGCATGTGAAAAAGTATTACATTTGGTAAAATATTAAGTCTGTCTCTTGTAACAAGAAAAACAAACCTTTCATGTTTTTAATTATTTGCATGATATTAATTGTAATGACATATCTTCTGGAGTTTCTTCTTTCCTAGCCTTATAAAAAGAAATACCAGGGAAAAATAGAATTAAAATACATAACATTCTCCCAGGATCTCAGAGGAGACTGTTAAATCACAGTAAAAACTAAATAAATAAAAAGAGTGCCACAGCAAAGCATCAATTTTCCGTAAGTTGTGTGAACATCCATAACCACTGACAGCATATTAACACTGTGTTTTGCTTTGCTTGTTTTAATCATGAGAATTCTATGACTTGAGAACTTAACTCCTAATAACAGAGCTAAAACCCTATTAGCATGTTCAAATAAGCATTTGCAGGGAGGCTGTTAAAGATATGTCAACAATATGAGCTCAGCTTTTTTCGTAATGGAAAACACACATAGCTGAGGTCCACGTTTTATGTGTCTTTAAAGAGAGCTGGTTCAAATGAAAATAAATATGAGGCGCTAGTAGAGATACTCACAGGGATGATCTGTCCACACACGCCGATGGGTTCATGTCTTGTAAACGTAAAATAATCTCCATCTGAAACAGATGAGCATGGTTACTATCAAGTGCAGTTTGACTTGGCAGAACAAAAAAATAGAGTGGGGGGAAGAAGCTTAAAGGACTGGCCTTTGATGGCAGTAAAAGAAATAAAGAAGTCATTGAAATGTCTTTCGTGAGCCAGCATGGGAAATCTGAGTTCAAGAGCAACCCAATTTTTCTTTCCCAAGAACAAAGGTGTTTAGGCACCTCATACAAAGGTTCCTTGGGAAAGAGTGGATCTATGTGCAATGAAGTTTTAGTGGTGGCCTCAAAGGAAGCTGTTTACTTGCTTTTCCTGATTCCAGCCTAAAAAAAAGAAAAGAAAAAGTTAAAGGGGGTAAAATGGCAATTTCCAGTGTAAAGGGATGGATGGAACACGGCAATATAAGAAAGCAGTGCTGGGCTTGCCCAGATCCCACTGAAAATAATGGGAGTCTGGTGGAATAGAACAATATAGAAGAAGCCACGATTGAGAACAAAGGATAGAAAACCCTAAAAGCCACTGAAATGGATATACAACTGAATGCAATTTCTCTGCAAAAGACAAGAGCCAGAAATAAGTTATCACCACTGTGGTATCACAAAGGACTTGCTAAAAAAAGCCTGCATTGGGAGTGGGACTAAGCAAAAAATATGCAGTCAGGTAAAGCTGGCAGGGGAAAGCTAAAGGCAGTAGTAAAACAAGACAAAAGTGAGTAAGAAAGTTTTTATAAACATCAGCCAAAGAGGGGAGATAATGAATGTGGAGGGGGACAATGTCTCTGCTGATTCTCAAATGATGGAGCTAAAGAACTGCTTTCTGACTTGTCTTTAGCTGGGTAAAAATACCAGAGGGATGATGCATAAATAAAGACCCTGTAAATGAAGAAATAGAAAAGAAAAGGTACTATGTGGAGAAGTGCAACCTACATACAAAAACAGGACTCTTGAGGGAATTACCTAATTAACTTTCTGAGTCACCAGCAAGTATTATTTTAAACCCCAAAGAACTGAGATGTGGTAGGTACTAGTAGCCTACAATAAAGACTCACATAGGGAGTTTCTCTTTTTTTGCTAAAGAAGTGTAGTTTACAGTCATCCCAGGCAAATTCATGAAGAAAGCAGAAGCCTGATGGCATCCTGGCTTGAGGTCAGATCCGTGTTTTGCAAGCTCCCTTTCACAGGGCCTTGCTTGGGGCTGCACTTCTCTGGCGCTGTACAGTTAACCCAGGTGACTGGCGCATTAGGACTGAGTACCTGGGTGGGTCCAGACCAGATTACTGAATCTTCATTGATCCTGCACCTGTGTCTAGGAGCAGATCCCCTCCCCCTTTGTCGCAGAGCACTCTTGGATTCTTTCCCATTCGGTTGTATCAACTACAAGAAAACGGTGTCTGCTCTGGAGGAACTATGGGAGGGCAAATGAGAAATGATGTCCCCTACATTGTAGTGCAAAGTGGGAGTTGAAGTCTGGGTTAATACCACTCTTGAGCTGGGGATGTTAGACCTGGGTCAAACCCGTCAAACCCAAGTCAGCTATTTTTCTGTCTAGTGCTAGGGGCCTTAAGACTATGCCTAGGTAAGTCCTGTGTTAACTGCAGTGTAGATAAACCCTGAGAGTGAACTTTTGTCTATAACAACACATATGTATTTATGCATGTAGACATCTGTTGATACATAAGAATAATTTCAACTAAATATGGGTAAGGTTGGTCAAGTGTACCTAGGCTTAGTCTCAGGGGAAGGACCAAAATCACAGCACTGAATGCTTATTTCATATCAGACATCTGGTAACAATAAATGGGTTAATCCAGAAAGTTTCCTGGTTTTAAACATAGGCTTTGTCTTAGATTAGAAACAAACTTTCTTAGGCTTACTTATTTCTGCAAGTCTATTTCATTTGCTTTGTGTAGGGGAAACGCAACAGAATGAAAACAATACGCGAATCAGCTGGGATTTGGCTTCAAAGTGGTAACATTTTCAGGATACCAAAAACGCAATGTAAGTATAAAGCAAGAGGCAATAGTGAGAGAGGGAATGAGAAGAGAAAAGAAGTGGTGCAAAGAGAAAGATAAATAGGAGGAGTGAGAGAGAGAGCATCACATAAGGGAAGAAAAAGGGCTGATCAGTCAGTTTGGTCTGTGTAGGCAAGACCACAGGAAACAAATGGTAAAGAACACAGCAACAGTTACGTGGCAAAAGAATCCAAATGCTCTCCATGTGCATAACTAAAAGAATAATTAAAGTGTTAGTAGAAAATATGGGCCTGCGCTGGGCAACACTGTGCTTGAAAGATCCTTAACACACTCACAATGCTGCAGGAATTCCCAAAGAGCAGGCTGTGGCACACTAGTGCATTACAAAAGCGACAGCAAGTGTGATTAGGCCCTGGCCAGCCCATTCTTGTACAGCTGCATGAGGATCTGTCTCTGCCTGCCCTGCATGCTTGAGGGGCCTGAGCTGTGGTGGCCCAGCACACAGGATTGAGACCTGGCCTGGGGACCAATGAATGAAGTGAGCTGCCAGTTATAATCTGGACAAAAAGTGTGCCCCGGGTATCAAATACCAGGACAGTAATGGAGCTTTACCACCAGCTGAGTTGTGGCCATCCCTCTGTCATTGTTTCTCAAGAGGCAAAGCTGCAGGGAACCCAAATATGACAGTTAATTTGATTAGTCAGAATGGCATAGTCTTTCCTCTGTCAGCATTTTCCTGAGTCCTTCCAATCCAAGGCTTCTGCCAGATTCCAGAATAACTGCTCTTTTGATACCTATTTCAAGTGTCCATCATGTACAGACATCACAATTAAGGGGGATTTATGAGGACATTCAATAACAACTCCATCAGCGAACAGTGCAGACTTCAGATTACACAGGGGATTAAGGTACGGTTGAAAATACCAAAGGTATATCTGTGGGCTGCCTGCTGGACACCATAAAACAAAAGCATAATAATGAAGTTTGGTGAATTGAGTCATTTTAACTAAACAATGAACATTAAAAGGCTCAAATTGTCTCTGCTCCAAAACTGAACCAGACAACAATGAAATTTTTACAGTTTTAGTATACACTTATAAAACCCACAATAATGAAATGCTGCTATTCAGAGGTGGTATAAAAAGGTGCTAATGCTGTTTATGATGCTTGTTAGGATTCTCACTCACTCTCCCCAGCACTCTCCTAGTAGCTGTCAGCAGGCAGGAGGTTGCCTGAAAGCAGTCTGTATATCCGCCACCCGCCACAAGGTGACTGAAAGAAGTTCCATCTGTGCCAGACATGAAGATCCAGATTTTCATCTCAACAGAGCGCAAACTTTTCTGCAATGGCTTCGAGAGAGTGATCTGTTGTCATTTGAGAGACCTTATTCTGCATCCTTGTAGGAGGGAAAATTTGCTGTACACTGTCTTAGGCTGTCCATCTTGAAGAACAAGCCTCTCCTGGGGAACCTCTTTAAATCTGATAAATTAGCCATTACAACCAATACAGAGCCTGACCTGTTGCACTGGAGCTTTGGTTAAACATTTTTATGCACACTTAGCTCATATCCAGGGTTGGTGAAAACACTGGTCAGATTCTTAGGACAGCTATAAAATCCAAATGCAGCATCCCTATTAGCCAATTCTAAGACTATTAAGAGCTATTTTATTGAAAGATAATATAGAAAGTTACCCTGCTAACTAAGGAGTTGGCAGGAGGATATAAAATTTTGCAGCCAAGCCATAGACCCAAGTCAGAAGTGACTGAAAGCTGGTGTTGCTGATGGCTGTTCATGTAAGACAGAGGTCTCCTTCTTGATCTCAGCTGACAGGTCCCCGTGTCAAAAAGTTCACCCTCTCATTCATTATTCATTAATGCTTTGTGTAACAAGCAAAGTAACTGAAGATCAAATGGGTGACAGAGGGCTTCCCTGTGAGCCTCTTACTCGTGTGAGTGGGCACTGGGAAGTCATCCTTTTGATTTTAAATAGGCTGACTTGCAAAAATGTATCTCATCAGCACGAATAAGGGGCATGAACTTCTGCCTTCCACCTAGAATTGGTACCTGCAGGTAAGGAGTGAGGCATGCAGGTGACAGTGGGAGAAGCCTACACTGTGGCAGACCCATGAAATAGATAGGGAACACCCAGGCTGCTAGTCTGATCCCCTCTCTGTATTTTTCTATCAAATTGTTAAGGTGACTCTAGAAATGGAAATGCCCAAAGAGCATTTTTCACATTTTCTTATCTTAAATGAGAAAAACATGTTTGTTTTTTAATATCCTCAGCTGATGTAGACTGGTACTGTCTCAGTTTGCTGACTTGAAAACCTATGCTCTAGGTTGTAGGAGCTGGGTACTTGGGTCCAGAGATTTTTAAGATTTTTTAATTGTCCATTTGGAAAGCCACATTTGTAACCAGGGGACTTCACTTTAGTCTGAGAGTGTTTGCCAGAGAGGTGTTTTACCAGCTCCCTCCCAGGAGTTAGACAGTGCCCTGGTATTAAATTTTGCGACGTATGCTTATGTAGGGAGTCCAGTATGTAGTCAGGTGGCTCATGAAGTGGCATATCCCAAAAACTAAGAAACAGAGATGAGAAATTCAGATCTGGATATTGGTCTTGCAAGTCCTGGTCTGTCCTGTGCTGTATCTATCACTGCCCTTTGGACTGCAATGGATTTATTAATGTTATAGGTTTTAGCTAGGCCTGGTTCTGCTTTTATCAAAATGAGTAGTGTTTTTGCAAACAAAAGTAAAGGGCAGCATGGTCCCTTAAAAATCCTGAAATCCAAACAAATATGAATATGAAAGACATTCATCCTCTTCCCTCTACCCTGTGCCTCTCATTGGACTGTGCCCACTTTCAAGTAAATTCCTCTTACTAGAATAGACAAAGGATGGTAATGTCTTTAACCAAGAGAGATTTAATAAGGGGCTTGTTTTCACTTTTGTTCCTATATCCAGCTTCCTTTTACAATCAATTGTCTATAAACAGTCAGAAGCTTTACCTGGATGCAGTTCTAAAACTGAGTTTACAGCATAAAACTGAAGTCATATGGAGGTGAATCAGGCAAAGGGGTGGAATTTCTTACTCCTTTAAAAGAACCAAACTGTACTTTCAAAACTGGGGCACCCAGCGATGTGCTACAGCCCATGTTTGCACAAGGGTCTTGATACCAGAACTTTTGATGGTTTGTACTTAGGAAGGTTACTGAAAACTGGGCCCCAACAATTTAAAGCACCTCCCTACCAAATTCCAATTTTCAGTGGCTGTCCTACTTTACTTGTTTGCATGCTCAGGACTGGAATAGCAATCCTGAACTGGCAATGTCTCTTACTGACTTAACTTGTCTTCTGTAGTCCTGCTGGGCTCATAAGTGAGAAAGAGGCATTTGCTGACAAGGAAAGAAGGGATTATGGAACAAGAAATTTGCTGAATATATGAATTTATGGTAGTTTCTGAGCTTTTGCTTGTGTAAATTTAAAGTCCAAGCAGCACACAAAGGATTTATGAATCTCACCCTAATTGGCAGTGAAAATCATCTTCAGCCTTTAAAGCAGAGCACAAACCAGAGATATTTGCAGTGTAATTTTTTTTAATAAAAACGTACCAGTTCCATTACATCTGGTTTAATGGTTTAATTTGTTAGCATTAACTGCGTTAAACTAAATACCAGGCTGAAGACTAAACTAGAATTCAGTTAGGATGACATGATCTGTTCTTCCTTCTAAATTGTAGTGGCCAAACTTTTAAAGAACTCAGCACACAATAGCTCTTATGCAACAGCTGTCAGGGGCTCTGGGCTCTCCCACCCTCCTCTGGCTGCTGCTTCCTGCCCTTGTGCCAGGGGGTGGGGCAGTGTGACACCTAGCTGGGAACTCAGGATGAGTTTATGCTGAGCCACACATATGGTGGGGAGATGACAGCTGCATGCAGGGGGTGGCTGGTGCAGTGCAGGGGGGAGGAGCGGGCTGGTGTGTGAGTGAAAATCACTCCTACTTGCCCATGTGGTGCAGCAGTGTGAGGGGAGAGGTTTTGGTGCAGTGGTGTGGGGAGAAGGTGCTCACCTGGGCACACAGAACGCTAGGGGAGGAGTGTCCACAAGGCCCAGGGTCCCATGGCTTGCCTGACATGACCCATATTGTGTGTTGTGTGGCCCCTGCTGGTGTGGTCCCCAGGGCATTTGGTCTCCCCTGGAGGCTTAGAAGCTGGGCAACCCTGGCAGAGGAAATACTATGACCATGATGGCGGCAGGGGAAATACCCTGACCAAGGTAATGTAATTAAAATGGCACTGTGTAGTGGAGGGTTGCACCCTTGTCTGCTTGCAGACAGGAGTCCTTATGAGAGCCTCACAGTTAGCTTCCCACTGGTCAGCTTCCAGTGAGAGGATCTTGGCTACAAGCCAACTTTATGGAAATGGGGGACTCCTCCCTAGTTTGCTCCTGCAGTCATATGGCTGCGGGCAAGCAAAACTTGGGGGCATCCAAACCCCAAGCCTCTGGGGTTAGGCCTGCATGTAGGATACCTGCCAAGGGATTTCGAAACATCTGAAGCCCTAGGCAGGGGTGGACGATGCTTAATAGGGCCACATATCATTTTTGAATGGCTCATGGATCTGGAATTGATTTGATTGACTTGACTTTGGACACAAAATATTTTCCTTAAAAATAAAATTTTAAACATACCACCCCCCTGCATTTTTCTCTTTTTGTATGGTTCCCCGGTCTCTCTCAATTATGTGAAATATATAGTGCTCACTGTACACAGACTCCATGTGTCAAACTGAGAAGAGTCCACAGCATAAATGTCAGGGCTGTTCATCATTTTTAAATAAATATGTTAGTGTTGCTTTGGAAAAGGATCAACCCCTCCCAGAAATTTATGAGAGGAATTAGGATTTTTGATTATGTAGGTAAAAGATAAGTACCATTATTTGAACTACTGCAGGTGCAGAAAGTAATTTTCTGCTACCACGCACCATTTTGCATAACTACAGGAGTTGGTACATCCAGTCAAGATTGCAAATTAGTGTGTTTTCAGTGGAAAATGACCAGAAATGTTGGTGAAAGATCTGGAAGGAAAGGGAAGGGGAGGACAGGGCCTACAGCTAAACAGAAAAGCTAAGAAAGCACTGCTATTTTTTCTTATCTTTACCAAAATATAAACAGCAGTCTTTTTTCTTGTACATGAAACTAAACCTTAATTCCACTGCACACCAGAAGGAAGAAAGTGTTGAAACACAAAGTACTTCATATTTATGCCTGTTTCTCTATAACAAAATTACAAACTCTTTCAAAGCACATGTGGATCTTAAGTTACAACTAATTTGATAGTCCCATCCAAGTCCAGGTGGGCCACTAACAGTTCATACTTTAACCCATATAGGGTGCACCTACATGTGCAGTTAATATGATTGAGTATACTCTGGCTCAATTTGAGCTAGAGTAAACTAATCAAAACATCTGCCAGATACCACTTGTATCTGATGGAACTACCTGGAAATGCAGTAAATTAGTCACTGCACTCAAATTGCCATGCATGTGCAGATGGAGACGTTTTACTGTGCAGCAAATTAATCGGCTGCACAGTAAAGCATCTTGTGTAGTAGCATAATATAGCACAACTAAGACTATAAGGCGGGAAAAGCAGGGAGGTAGAGCTCAAAATTAGTTCTAGTGGCAGACCTGTATAAAGGATCATGCACAAAATTTGCCCAAATCATGCCTGCCTTTTGGCAGCACTCTACTTTAAAATGTTCCAAAGCACTTCATAAAGGATGTAAAATATCAGCCTTAAACTGCAGTATCTATCTCTACTGCACTGTATGCACACACATAGCAGTCAAATAGATATGCATATGAGCTTTCTACTTAGCTCCATTAAAGAAAAATATTAAATAACCTGACAATTTTCTTCTAGGTTAATCTTATACCCAGCAACATAGTATGAATAACTTTTCCAATTTAATTTTAAGTAATCCAAGTAGTAGGGTTTCATCTACCTACCCTGGGAGGTGATTCTATAAGTAAGAAGTCCTATAGTATTCAGTTTGGCTCCCTAAGTGTTTGTAGGTGTGTATTATATATATAATACAAAAGAAAAATTGGATCGTGGCTCTTTGAACTCCACTTACCTACAGGAATGGTCATTCCATGAATCTTGTCTGCCCAACCTGCATAATACCGCAAGGTTTTTATGACTCCTTGAAGATCTACATAGAAAGCCTGAAGAAAGGGTTTGCCACTGTTCAGTGATTCCATAGTCTGGAGGACAAGAAAGTGAAGAGCGTATGAGCAAAGGAGCACATTTAAGTTGCATACACTTTTGTATTCACTATTCAAGTCCTCAAGTACTGACACTAATGGTCTTCCCTGGTACAGTCACATACCAGAAGCTTCAGCTATTAAATCCCCTTTTTAATACTACTTTGTATGGGAGCTGTAACACTTGGGGGGGGGGGAAAACTTTTACCATTATTGGGGGGGGGGAAGAAGTTGATATTTCTATTGATCTGAAACAGGCAGAATTTTTCTTGAAAAGTCCCTAAAATCCCTATAACAGTGAAGTGTGTGTGTGTGTGTGTGTGTGTGTGTGTGTGTGTGTGTGACAGTGAAGTGTGTGTGTGTGTGTGTTTGGACGTAGTAGTCACTGTGTTTGGTCCAGATATATAAATACAAAATTGCTTTAATCAGAGGCCAAGATAAAACTGCCTGTCAAACTAGGTTCTGTTATGTTAATGATAACAGCTGAGCAAGGACTTCTTGTAACCCTATATTAACAATCTGAATCCATAAAGAGAAGAATGGACATATCCCTCTGTATATAATTGATGTGAATATAAAAATTTCTCTATATAGTTGCCAAGACCCCTGCTGAGGGCTGAGATATCTATAGTGTACAGCCAGTTTATTTATTACCATCAAATAAACAAACTCTCCTCTAGGGAAGCTCATAATTTAACAAGCTAAAGACCTTATTTTCAAGTCAATATTCCTACTAATAACAGTATCTTATAAGATATCCTCTTAAGAGTCTCAGATTGCTTAATGAAAAGAATCCAATAAATTTTGTTAGACGTTGAGTAGCTTAGCTGATTTTCAACGGTTATCTAATAGAAATTGTTACAAATGGGTAAATGGCATACAAAATAGAAGGAGTACTACATAAATATATACAGACCAAAATTTAATTCACAGAACAATAAGGGCCTAATTCTACACTGACTTACATCCAAAATTAAGTTAGTGGCATTGCATGCAGTGCAATTCAGCAAAGAATTTGGCTCTAGAAATACAAATCAAATGACAGGCGAGTAAACTTGATTTGCTGTGCACTTCCTTCTCCCTGTGGTGATTTTATAGCATTCACTGGCGGTTAGATGATTTAAGTATTGACAAAGCTGGAATTAAGATGTTCACTGGCTTAGTTCAAAGCAGCTGACATGCAGAAAACATCATTAACAATGCTGCAGTGTATATGCTTTACTTATGTGGTAAAAAGCACAGTTTTTAAAATTTAGATGACTGGTTCTGCACTGCATAGCATTTCCTCTGCCAATTCATTAATTACAGCACAATTTGTGTTAGGCATTTTTCCATTTTATTTTAGAACATGGAGCAAAAATATTAAGACATGTAAGTGCACATATGCATACACACACATACTCAATCTGAAGCCCATCTGAGTTCATGCAAAGACTGACATTGACATAGATGGGCTTTGGATCAGGCCCTGTCTAGCATATTTGGAAATATTAGCCAATCTGATTTCAGTTTCCACATCTGAGAACTCTGCTCTCAACGGATAACTCTTGATTTTTCCCTTGCTTCACTTACAGCAAGAATTGCCCTGTCTCTTTCAACCAAATCTGCCAGCTTATCCAAGAGATGGCCTCTTTCAGAAGCATCCATTCTCCTCCACACTGAGCCTAGAGAGAAAGCAAGGCGTGCTGCCCTCACCGCTTTGTCTGTATCAACCTGTCAAGGAGGAATGAAAAACAGAGCACTGAGGTGAACACCAAGAAAGAATTAGTTGGCATCTGAAATTTCCTAACAAACATACAATATATCATAATCACACCATGGCAGGGTAGGGTTAATGAAAGATTAGCAATGGTATTCTGGAGCACAGCCATAGTAGCTGTTGGTTTTGGCCTGTTGTACATTTTTTTAACATCTTATAAGGACATTTTACCTTGTCAGCTTCCTGGATCTCACAGATCTGCTCTCCTGTGGCTGGGTTATATACAGGGAATATTCTCCCACTTTCAGAATTTTGCCACTCATTATTTATGAAAATCTAAAAAAAAAAAAGAGGGAAAAAAGGTACTTAAAACTTCTGGATCGTTGTGTATGAATGAGGAACTCAGGGCTTCCTCTAAAAAGCTTTAGTGGTATGTGGAGGCTTTATTCATCTGAGATTCTCACTGAAGTCCTGGTAGAGGTTTGCAGAGCCTGGTACCAAAGTACTGTACTTGACTAAAACATTACAGTGTACTTATGAGTTAAAATTAAGGTTCTGATCCAGTTTGTGGCAGTTTAGCTAAAGAAGCTGGTTCAAGCCCTAAAAAACGTTACTGAAACTGAAATTTGATTTAAATGTACACATAACCAAATCAGAGAAAAGCCATGAAACTGCCAGGGTGACAGCAAGGCTTTGGCTTAGTTACCAAAACATTCTTTACAGGAAACAAACATTTTGCCCCTGAAACTCCCCAGTCGGTATCCAGTCTTAACTATTGGAGCCCCCCACCTCCCCATCCAAAGTCAGCTGATTATATCTAAAACTTGCTGCACAAAATGAAATGCATCATTTATCTGCATGGAACAATGCAAATGATTGTTATGTCCTGTCAGTGATGATTACATTTTAATTATAATAAATTTCAGTACACCTGATCAGCTGCTATTTTGGCAAATGTAAAGTTATTTTTGCCTGCTGGGAGAAGGAAGTGCACAGCAAATCAAGTTTACTTGCCTGTCATTTATATTGGTAGCCACTTAAATAATCACATTTCTTCTGTATATCTCTGGAGAACAAAATGCACATTTTTATTGGGTAAATTGATGTCACCCTAAAAGAAAGGGTGAATGGTGTCATCAGCGTTCAGCCTCTTTCTTATCCTGAAAATCTTTTTGAGACAAAGAGTGGAAGTTTTCAGAGAAAGCCAGGCACCACATCGGTTCCTAGGAGTCCACAGCTCAATGTTCTCTTATTGTATTCCATGAAATACAACTTAAACTCCTAGGGAGAAGTCCTGGCCTCACTGTAGTCAAGAGGAGCTTTATCACTGACTTCACTGGGGCCAGGAGTTCACTCCTAGACAGGAGCAAAAGAAGGAATGTTCATAGTCCTTCTCTTGCAATGCAGTTTAAGTTGTGTTTATAGGGATAGGGGACTGCTCTCTGGCTAAAGCAAAAAAAGCCCCTTACAAGCCCTGAGATTCTAGTCTTGCAAGACACTAAGTGACAGGAGTCAAAGGAAGCTGAGGAGCTTCCACCTAATATGACATTTAAATATGACATTAGTACTTCACTACATACAGGGTTCAAGCCTGGGAAGTGCCATTGCCCATCTACTGAATAAGAAGCCCTTCAACACCATGTGTGATCAGCTGCAAATTTACAGGCTAAGGCATTCTGTGTTGTAGACATCACTGCTGCAGTGGGTGATTATAGCCACATGTTCCCTTTACCTTGAGATTTTTTAATGATGGGGTTTATTGGTTTGTTGGGAAGCCAGATAGTGGCTCACTGTTATGGAGAAGCACACAGAACTACTCATTCCATATAAAGAGCCAAATACAATTGTAGTATGATATTCTGCTCAGGGCTCTCGCACTTGCCCAAGGTCACAATGCAATGCCAAAGCAGTTAAAGAGGGTGTGGAGCCATGCTGTCCCACCTGAGCTAACCCAGAGCAGTACAGAAATGCAGAAGAGAGCCTGCTACTCTACTGAGGATAGAGGATTTCCAGTTAAGCACCTTGGGTGTGATGTGACACTGCACATAGGCAATTCACTCTGTACAACGTGGCTCTGAATAGGGTACTCAAAATTTGGCCTTGAGTCACTCCAGAGAATATCCAGACATTTGATTTAATTTAGAAAACTGCATAATTCAAAATATGCGGGACATCCCACTTGGCTAGAATGTGGCCAGTTCCCTAGAGCTGCCCCACTTATAATGCAAAATTACAGTAAAGTAACTTCGGCACTGAAGTCAGGTTGAAACCATGAGTTTCAATAAGTTTTCACTTGAAAACAGTCAATTTTGCACACAAACTCCACAGCCCCTCTGATATTCTTTATGAGAACTGCCCTGTTCTCACTGGAGAAATCCATGCATTTGGTGAAAATTGGCTTATTTTTTTAGTTCATACACACACAACATGAATTCATGACAAATATTTCATGCCCTTCTACTTTCCTTACAGATCAGTTATCAGTAACTGCTGCGCTTTCTGGGATGTAACTTGTACTTCTATTTTAAACAAAATTAACATTGTGGACTTGTATAAGCAAATGCCATGAGATAAGTCATTGCCTTCAATTACTGGCCACTGCACTACAAGAGACCGTGCTCTGGATTCTTTGGTCCCAGACTACAGGGAAAGGATCATTGCCACAATGACAGGCCATCATAACTCTGCTGTGGACATTTCACCCACAGATTAAAGGTAAAGGAAGATGGCCTTGAGCTGAATTACCTGACAGAGGCCCTGCCCAAATGATGAAGCTGTACAGATTTTTGCAGAAAAACCTGTGTGAACGCCATTGCCATACTTATCACAACATGCCTTGGGTTTTGAATTTTGGCGAAACTCACATGGTAACGTATTCATGTGTAAGGCTAGACTTTACTGTACAAACAACAGTAATATACAACTGCAGATCTGCTGCTGAATTAGCTTCTATTAGAAAAAGGCTAAGTCTAATGATCAAATGGTTCAGAGCCAGGAACTCCTCAGTTCTTAGAATGACTCTCACACTCTGTCTCTTTGGCCTTGGGAAAGTAATTTTGCTTTTTGCCTCCTTTTCCCTATCTGCAAAGTGTGGCTAGCAGCAGTAAGCTGCCTCTAGGATAGTAAGGAGTAAACTTATAATGCTTGTAACTCTGACTGTGCAAAAGCCTCAGCCTTGTCTCTTACCATTGAATCACTGAACAGTGAGAAATAAAAATCACAGGCATATTTATGCTTTACATCTGCATGGAACTGGAGGAGTCAGCAAATGAACAAATAGAAGAAAAAGGTAAAAAAGTGTGAGAACAATGTCTTAAGAAGAATGGAAAGGTGAAAGGTCATTTTAATGAAAAAGGAGACTGGAAAAGATATTACAATTTATAGAAAACTCAGGCAGAAGACAGAGGCGGCACTGAAACTCAGAAATAAATAAAGGCCCTGCAAAAGAAAGGAAAGGAGAATGCAAAGGCAGCGATGTGGGCCTGACTATTTTTAAAGCAGAGGCTGCATATCCTTTTCAGCATGTAAATGTTAATTGTGCACAGAAAGGGCCAGTGCAATAGGAGGATTTGTGCATGAAGAGGAGGTAACTACATCTCAGGCTTCTGGGTTGCTTGGATTGGGTCCTGAGAGGTAATGTTCTGCTTTAGAAAAGTCCTATTACGAAAATGTCAGAGACTTTAGCCATGTGTTTTGTATCCACAGGAGCATTTGGAAGAGAGTGGGCTGAGCCCCAACTAAAGCCCTCACCCACCTGCCCTCAAACCAAGAACCAAGCAATCTCCTTTTCCCAGGTAAGCAGGCTCATGGGGCAGACCAAGCCATATAAACAAAGGGCTCCTTTCCCTGCTCCCAACGGCAGCTCTGAGGGCCATGCAGCAGCATAGTAGAAGGGTGAGACACTTTCACTTTGTTGTCAACACTAGCAACATACTCCAACTTGGCTTCTGGACATCCCTTCCTCCCTGCTAATAACTGCTTACTGCAACCATCTCCAATGCTCTCCCTCACCTTCCCCTTGCCTCCAGTCTGAATCTCTATATGAGGCTCCTCTTTGTCCACTTGAATATCCCTTCTCTCTTCCTTCCATTTCTCATTCCAGAGCTCCTGACTAACTCAATTCATCACCTGCACTTGGGCCTAACATGTTATTTACCAACCACTCTTTTGTTTGTGTGCTGCATTCACCCTGGGTCTGCTTGTCCATATGGACTGACTGTGAGCTTTTCAGACCAAAGTCATTATTATTATCATTATCATCCACAGCAAGTAATGCTATGAACTAAAAGTCATTTAGCATATTATTGTCACTTAAAGTATATTTTAAAATATGCTGGTGAAAGAAAAAAGAACAAGGAACTCACTGGCAGCCTTTCCATTGACTTCAATGGAGTTTATATATGGGGAGGGTATGTGTATGTGTGTTGGGATGGAAGGGGGTCTTCTGTAGCAGATGACCAGGGAAAGTGGCAAAGGTGATTGCTCAAGACTGAAAAGGGAACACAGACTTGAACATTCATGTGCTTTTTTTCAGTCTTGAAAGAATAAAATATTTTGAATTATTAAAAGAAACAAGCAGGCTAGGAGGCTGGACAGGATAAGAGTGAACAGTAATCTGGTATTCCCATAGGCAACTGTTGTGGTTTTGTAAGGAGAATGGATCAAGGGATCCAAAAATGACTTACTGTGCAGTCATTCAGTACTTGAATAAACGAGTGTAAGTAGAAATAAGTACTTATGTAAACTCAGATTACTGCGCAGTAGCATCAAAAAACAGCGTTTTTGTGACACTGACTGTGTAGTAGCCCGAGACTACTGCGCAGTAGCATCATGTTGCAGTTGCTGCCATGTGACGCTACTGTACAGTAGTCTCAGGCTGCTGCAAAGTCAGCATTTTGTGTAGACGCAGCCAACTTCTGGGACCAAGAGCTATCATCAAGTCTGCCAGTATATAAGATGTGTATACATTGTTAGCATGTTAGCTAAATGCCTACAGCTTAGGGTTTGGAGGTAGCAAACTGGAAATCACAGGAGAGCGTTTGGTGCACGCTCACTGCTAATGTATGGTGTAATATTTTATGGAACACTCCATTTATTCCTATGATATTTTAAAAACAGCAAAAGCAAAAATTTATAGAACCTGGGAAATATCTATTTGGCACAATGTGGAGGTAGAAGGCAAAAGAAATTGCTACTGTTAATGGTTAATGTTAGTTTCTTCCTGTTCCACTTTCTATAAACATGGTAATGCCTATACAAGCTCATTACTGTAAACTGAGCACATTTAAATTGGCAGTTAAATCAGAGTATTTACTCTAGTGCACATATAAAGTACCTCGTCCAATGTTTTGGAACAGTTTCAAGTCTTGAAATCCAGCAGCTGGCGGCTTTACAAGCAAAACCTTACACTTAAATAACTCACTTTTGAAAGTTTTAGGTGTTCTGTGTCAGGTAGTACCATTCAGCAGACATTCATACCACCAAGGCTCAGATTCTTTTGCAATAAATTTGCATTCACTGGGGCTTTTATAACTCTTCCAGCACTACTGACTCCAATGGCTGTTGATTAAATGTATATATCCTGTACATTTAATCTGACTTTCATTATGGCCACTTCGTAAAAATGCCATAGAATGGACAAGCGATGACACATTGCAAGAACAAGGAATCCCTGCAAAGCCTCAAATTGGGTTTTTTTTCTTCCTTATTTATAGTGACCATTGTAGTGGCTCACTCTAAATCAGGGAAAATATTTGACAGCAAAGGTTCCTATCTATGGATTATATATAACCCATCCTAAACACCAGATGAAAAAAGGGATAACCCTAGGAAAAAAAGGGCTTGCTTCCATGTAAATCATGCTACAAATTGGACAACACCCAGTGAGTTCATTGTTCAGCCTCAATTGTAAAGGCTATTCACATTTACTATTCCCCTGGAATCAATGTTAATTAAGGCTGACTGAGGCCATAAATCAGCCTTTGGTTTTTACAACTTAATTCAGCATTAAGCATATATATTTAAATAAAAGGTAACTGATTAACCACTTGAGTTTTCCAGGAGTTGCTGAGGTAATTTGTTTTTCTTTGAGCCCTAGTGTTACCTTTTGTGGTTTGCAGCAGGGAAAAGAAAAAGTATACAGTCATGTATTTGCTATGTGGTATTGTGAGCAGTTAAGTAATCTGGCCCATTGGGTCCTGTCAATGAAACTGCCAAATTAGGGGAAGAATACTTGAGAATTTTGGAAGTAACACTGTGAGTGTTGGAGTTTGCCGCCTACCCTCATATAAATGGAAAACACCAGTAATATCAGACCAGAAAGAGAAAATGCAAGTTCTCCTTTTTACCGTGGTCCCTGTCAAACAGCCCACCAGTGTACCCAGTACATTAGCTGACAGATGCTATATTTGGATATCAAATACATGATAGCTCTCTTAGGTGAAAAAAAGTTGCATTTTAGTTGCACAAAGATACCTGAAGAAGCCTAGCTCCCTAACAACATAAAATACAACCTTGCAAGAAAAGGGCACTAGTATCAACATGGCATGGGGGTTTTACTCCTTATAAAGACTGGTTCCAGGCCCAGTGCTGACCCTGTCGTGTAAAGGGTTCTTTGCTGTTCAGAAGGCCTTCATTTACTCAGTATATCAACATGATGTTTTTCTCTCTTGGGTCTGACCAGATGAAAATTACTGTTCATGGCACTTTTCCAGAAGAGCAGGGACAGCCATTGGCCAGCTCTTTCACATACAAATTTTAAAAGACTTTCTAATACAGAATTCTTGTCTAGGGATTAGGGAGTCATTTAATTAATATTTAATCATGTACAAGGCATGGTAGATATGCATCTTATAGGTGAACTAAATAAGGTATCAAATTTAGGTGTGGTTAGCCTATTTTCATCATTTTAAATGAGTATTAAGGGTGTGTATGTGTAGATGTGTGCCCATAATGAGCATTAAATTAGGCTAATGCACATTAACGTATCTCGTGTAGACATGCCCATAGAGTACAAGCTTTCATGAACTCAAATTCACTTCATCAGATGCTCCTGGATTCATGAAAGCTTGCACTCTAAATATATTTATTTAGAATCTGTAAAGTGCATCTCTATCCTGCCTTCTGCTTGACTTCAGACTAATGTGGCTAACTACAGTTACTATTGGCTTATTTGGAAGCTGTCTAGGTGTAACAAGGAAATAATTTGGCTCATTGCATATCTCTCTGTAAAGCACCTTGGGATACCTAAAGAATGAAAAGTTGTCATACCATGGTAAATACAATATAAAATAAACAAAAGACTTATCATGTTTCCTTTTTATATCCCAGAGTGGCTGAAGACTTATTGATTCAGTCCAGTACTTTATGCTGGAGGGAAATGCTACATTACATAATATATGAAGCCTGACTTTAAAAGACACTGAGCCCTAAATTCAATAGGATACATAGATGTAAATCAGTACTGAAAATTAGGGCACCAGTAAATGTTTTAGCCTAAAGCAAAGTAAATGACAGTGTCCCAGTTAAGTACCATTCTGTCTACTTGAGTTTTGCTAATTATTAGCAATGTAATGTTCACCTCAAATCTTATACATAATTCATGTCTAAAACATGATTGCTAAGTGTGGCATTTGGATGAAAAGCCATGTTTACAAAACTGAGCTGAACAATGAGTGGATTTTCTACCCAACAATGAAATACGAACAAAATAGAACAGACAGAAAATCTTCTAAGCACTCCTTCTTTTTATAAATGTTTACCACCGAGAAAGTATTAAGTGATTGTAAATATATATTTTCTTAAATGCAGCACAGATCCAATAATTTCTGTGCTGTTCTTAATGGAAAGAGATTTGTTTTTGCTGAATTACAGATTTCTTCTGATGTTTATCCAGGGGCTAACCCTGGATTTGGAAAAACAGAACTGATTTTTTAAATCATGAGGGAATCATGCATGTTCATTGACTCTCATTTTTACTGTATTCTTTATAAATATGCAGGGGGAAAATCATTGAGTTGTTTTAATTCAGAAGTGCAATCAACACAGGTGGCAACAATGTAACTTTTCATTTCCTTTCTTGAAAATGTTTTCAAATGATGTGCTAGTGAACTGGTGATTTACATTCCTTATTCAATATTGCTTAGTGATTATGTCATCAGACATTTTCTGCAGGCTCCCCAGGTGCACAAGCAAGAACCTCGGCCAGTGGATAGACAGTGGCCTAGCGTTCAGCTCCTTGGAGATGGAATTATTTTCCCATGGATTTAATAAACATTGTTTTTGTACTTTTGCAGCTCCATAAATGGTTTTGGTACAGGAAGAGGATTTTAGCATCCAAATAATAATGGCTTCCCACAGGAGAAATGGTTCTGGATGAATGAAGCAATGAATGGGAATTTTCTAACTCAATTGATTTAGTAGCCAGTTATAGTTTCATTCCATCAAAGTGATCCCTTTTTCATATGTGGCGTTCTCCTTAGAGAGCCTTCAACACCAAGCCTGCAAGATGGGGGAGGGGGCATCAGATGCCAAAGTATTTTATGAACAAGTCACAGCTGTTTGGCCCCCAGCATCTTCTCAGAGATGGAGGAATTAAGAAATACATAACAGCACTTTTTTGGAGGAGCAGGGAGGACAATTTTAAAAGCATGCAAAAAATCCAGCAGCATCATTTCCCTGGGTAAATATTTCATAACATCACAGATACTGGGCACCTGTGCCTCAGTCTGTTCAGGAAATTTCATATCCTTTCCCATCTCAGCAACTTCATTTCCTCTCCTTTGGAAACATTTCAAGAGTCCTAATGATTAGTACAATTGTAAGGGAATGAAGTGGAAGGGATTGCTAAGCAGAGGTGCAGCTTGTTTATTTTCTCAAGCTTTGTTTTCCTTTACTTTTATGACTGCGTTGATACAACAAACCTCTCACATTTTAGACAGTCATGAGGCATTTCTGTGGTGGACTGGGAATCAAAAGTTAGCTGAAGAACGTAGGAGCAACTTCTTTTTATGCACAGGTATTATAGAGGCAAAACAAGTCTTAGACTATTGGCAGGTAACTTGACGATCCATCAGCAATGGCATTTAAAAAAGTAAGGGACTGTACACATGAATGACAAGAGTGCAGGTTTCTGTATTAGTCACTGTCTAGAGTGTATTATAATGTACAAATGATGTATTATAATGTGTTATACCTATTCAAGCAAATTTCCCCAAAGTCTCACATGGTGGAGTTCTGTTATAAAGCCAATGTCCTGACATGGTCCAAGTTTAGGCTGTATAAATGGCCAGCCCACTTTTCAACCTGTATAGTTAGATGGATGGAAGAACCACAGATGGAAGCAGAATATACAGATTAATTTTGAAAACTGCAAACAGCTATTTTTTTTTTTACTACAACTACACAGAGGGAACAATATCACTTCTTCTGAAGCTGTCCAGATTTTGTTCTTATAATGTGCCTTTCAAGTGAGGACTATTTGTAAGCTTTTAGTTAGTGACAATGAACTGTGCACCAGACAGCCTTTGGCAAGAAAAATCTTACTAGAAAAGGCTTGCAAAAGAAGCTGCTATTCATTTATTAGAAGACCAATCTCCCTCCCATTGAAGTCAACAGAAAAACACTATTGCCTTCAGAGGAAGCAGAATCAGTCTTCAAATGCTGAAAAGGTAGCTATGCAAGGAGCCCATGGGGGGATGTTTGTATTGGGAGACTGAGTTGTTTTACTGGAATCCTTAACCAGACACAGAGACTGTAAGTCCTGCACAGAAACAGCACGTTAATTTTTATTTTTCTTCTTTGGCTGTTTCTCTGTTGACTTTATTTCAGCTCTTCCTGACCTCCCAAATAAGAAGAGATTTTAAAAGGAAGAGGAGCCTTTTCTCCCCAGATGGAATTTTTCCAGCTCTAATTCAGAGAAACATCCATGAACAAGTTATCATGGTCTTTAAACAGACACTCCGGAGAGTGGTAGATTTCATAAACTCAAACTATAGGTTTTATTAAAAGAATCATTACATTCTAAAGTGTAGTGAGAGGGAATATGAAACACTGACAAACACATTAATGCATAAAAATTAGAAAGGGAAATGTATTACAGTGCACGTTAACTGGGCAGCCTATTATTAGTGCTGAATGAAGACAAAAAGACTTTGTATAAAAAGTAAAATAGATTTGTCAAATTCTTCTCATCTTAATAACCAGAGGTGTTTTTTTATAATAGAATAATATCTTAATTAAATATACCGGGAAAAGTTTATCCTGCTGGTCTCTATTCATGTCGCTAGAGTTACACCAGAAATGGATTTGGCTCACTATTTTTAACAATGTCCCTATAGCTATATTTTAGAAAAAAGAAGAATCCAATTTCCTGTTGCCAAAAACACTGTTTTTCCTAAACCCTTTTACTCTGGTTCAGGGCTCAGAGTTTGTTTTAATTAAAAGAAAGTATGATATTAAACTATACACACCCATTGGGACAAATAGGTTCCCTCTCTATAGTGCCGCAAACTATTGACAGGTGTCTTGCTCTGCAGTGTTCACTTAGCCAATAACTCCCACATAAAGCTTGCCACCACTGAAGTAAAAAATGGCAAACCCGTCATGGACTTTGTTCAGGTCAGGATCTCACCTAATAAAGCAACCAAGGTAAGCATCAACTGGGAGGATCCACAGGCTGACAAGATGAAAATTGCACCAGGCTGTGGAGATTAATAAATTTAAGTCTTCAGTTGTTTTATCTAAAGTGGTATCTTCATCTTTTGGAAGTGCTTTGTATCATAGTGTTGATAAAAACAGCCTTTAAGTTCAGCTGGGTGACCAACAGGGGCTTCCTCTGGCATATGATGCATGGGGGCAGGGGGAGGTAGTGAACAGGGCACCAGGATCTGCTCCAAGAAAGCCTGGCCCTGGCTTTCCTGCCACTGAGAAATGGCAGTGGCAGTGGCAGTAGCATAAGCAGCCCAGGCAGGTAAGACTTCCTTTTTTCTCACCCATGCTACAACCTGCACCCCTTCCCCCCTGTTTTCTACTGTAGCCAGCATACGTTTGCCCCCTACCTCCCACCCCAGGTGCTCAATGAGCTCACTGTGCCATTGAGCTTGTGTGCCTTGGGAGTAAGATTTCTGGATGTAATCCTCAAGCAGCATGGGCCTGATCCCAAGCCCACTGGAGATCTTCCATTGATTTCATGAAGTTTGGGTCAAGACCCATGTATTTGAATAAGAAAATACATTAGTGTCTTGAGTATAGCGATGCTGTTCTCCTTTATATCCTAGCAAATCAGGAGTTATTCCATAAAACGTCAATAGACTTGACTGATGTGAGTGAGATCAGCTTTGCTCCCTGAGCCTACACAGTTAACACGGACCTGATGAATGGTACAGTAGGAAATGACTGTGGCTTGACAAGAAGCACTGTGGGAAATCCAACTCCTTTGAGCAGTAGGAGGAAATTCTGAGGGAGCTTGACAACCTCCTGTCAATCTGCCGTGCAAGTGGAATGTAACATGATTTTTTTTCCTCTGTGGAACAAAATCCTCACACCAAATGTTTGATCTACCTATCTTCCTGTCTTAATTAGTTTTTTTGTCTTTCTGTTCTTTTGCAAATGGCAGCACATCAGACAGAGGGAGACCTGTCACATTTATCTTCTAAGCCACAGGGGGGCATCCATTTGAAAAAGCACCCATCTTATCTAAGTGTTTTTGTTTGTATGATTTCGAATTAAGAGGTTTGGGTAATTAGTTGAGGAGATTAAGTCAGTCCTAACAACGCAGTTGCCTGCTTGCTTTGCTTGTTTTCTTCACGAGTATTTCCTGCAGAAAATGCAGCCTGCCAAAAAGTGATTATACCCTTTTCTGTTTTAGTTTCGTACTGCGCCACATGCTGATGTAGCATCCATGATTTTAATTCAGTCATATTAAAGGGATTATTTTGTTTTGATTTTTCCAGAAAATTACTCTGAGAGAGAAAAATTCAGAATGCATTGTTTGTCTCACTGTTCTTATAACAGATCAAAAACATTGTACTCATTTTGGCTCTGTTATTACAACCTATAAACACCATTTTACTCACAGCACAAAGTAATTGGCTTTTCTCAAAGTAATTTGCACCTTTACATTTAACAAAGATTTTTTTTGCTGATGACAGCACTATAAAGGGATAATTAGACTTGCTTCTCCAGTCCAGGTAATATTTCATTTTATCCTAACAAATGGAACTTTTGGTCATCCTTTCAATAGTGGGAATCACTTTTAATTTCTGATTTAAAAAAAACTTCACTGCCATGGTCTGCTCTATATCAGAAAAATGTTCTTTTGGAAACCAGGATGCCTGAAAGATCTATTATGTACTGATTTGCCATAATATAAATAATAATAAAGGTCTCCACTCTTGAACAAGGAATTGTATAATATCGTATTTACAGAGCACAACTCAGATAAGTTGTTCATATTTGCTATGACATAAAAGTGAAATAATGAGAGATTTCTAGAAATCCATTACATCTGGAATAAAGGCAAAGGGGAGTATTTGTTTAGAAAATCAGTTACTGAGCTGTCACTGGGCTTTAATGAAGCTGTGGCAACTACGAATTTGATCCTAGAAACTTTTTTACAAGTGTTCCCATGTAAGACTGTGGGAGTGAGGGGGTTGAACAAGTAAATCTAATATTAAACAGTGTATTTTTCTGAATGTTGCTTGGGTTCTTAGTAATGTGCTATCATTATACATCTCAGCTGTCATTTGGTAATTATTTTGTAATAACATATTTTTCATTATTTCCCCATGGGAGACAGATTTTTTACTTAAAAGAAGATAGCAATATGAATCTTCAAAGTTGTTTTGAGGTAATTCTCTATTCACCATCTTGTTTGTTACTAAAGAACAAGTTTTCACTTGCATATTGGGCCACATTTTAGCTATTCTGCACAAATATTCACTCTTGCTAAGATGCTGAACATCACAGGAAAATGTTATGGAAGAGTTCAACTTGACTTGAAAGTCCCACATGAAAAAAATCACTTTATAATCACATATGAGAAATCACTGGAATGTCAACTTCATTTGCAGTAGCCCCATATGGCCCGATCGCCCTCCCTGGCACGATAAATCACTGGCAGGATCCTTACCTTAGCACGTTTGATCTCAGCTCAGCAAGACTTGGTTTTGATGTGAAGAACTCCAGATCTGTTAGGTCAGAGACAAATAGCAGAGCCACTGACCTGCAAAGTGCTAAGTCTATATTAGACCCAAGTGAGCAGTCATAAGCTTCTGCAAAGTTCACCCCCACTAGAATTCTACTAACATACAATGTTTTCAATTTTTTTGTTAGAATATTTTTTTTAAAAAGTAAATGGCACCAATGACATTTCCTGTCATTTCATTTTCTATCATCAGGATCTACAATAAACTAAAAAGTCAGACACTCAAGAATCATTACATTATATTACCTTAAATTAATTGTTCTAACTGTCAGCACGTCAGGGCAGTATAAAAACCAAGCCAAAAAAAATTAACTTAATCTAATTTTAGTGGGACACACTGAATTTTAAAAGTTTGTTTATATCTAGTTCCCATACTAGCCCTTTTTCATCCAAAACCACAACACTGAACAATCATGGTATTCATTAATATATATATTAAAGGTGTATGAGTGATTATTAGACCTGATAAATTGCTTATAAGTGAAGATTGGTGCAGCCCTCAAATCTAGAGCTACATCTGAACTTTTCTGAAGATCTAGAGAGGCTCAGTTCATGGGCTTTGGTCCAGAGCTACTCCTTATTATTGGTTAAATAGTCACTTATTTCTAGGATGGTAAACATTAGTGCATCTGAAAACTGGATATTCATAATGGATCAAAGAAAAAGAACAGCTTTGCATCATCAGGTTTAAGTTACATCAGAATGGATGCATCTACACATGTGCTTCAATGTGCAGTAGCCTATTTTACCATGCATTAAAACACCATGTAAAAAGCCACGCAATTGCCAGTAAAAAAAGGTTACTGCACATTAAGTGTCACTTAAAAAGCATGTGCTTTTACTGTGCATTAGAGCTGCCTAATGGACATTTATTTAGTACCTCACATTGCAGGTACTAAATTTAATGCGCATTAGGAAAAGCACATTAATGCATGTGTAGATATGTCCATTAAGTACCACTTACACTGTAGGGATTACCACTTATGACATTCTCTGTATAAAGCCTTTAAAACAAATTGTTGTGAAATAACAATTCTAAGAAGTCTAATTTAGAGACTTTCATTAATTCTCTTCAGGAAGATACTGAGAAAAAGATCATCTCTCCTCTTATTCAAAATTATCATGAAATCTCTCTGGCCAGAAACATAAGTGAATAGGGGCTTCTCTTTCTAATGCAGGCTCTTTCTGCATGTTGGTTTATTTTACATATATCCTCTCTCTTGAAGCAATTAAAAATTTTGCTAGCATATCTTGCCTCAGAATGCAATTTTGTCTTCTCCACTTGTTTCTGTTAATTAGTTATTGACTACAAATACAAAACTAGAACAGTCTATTCTATTTAATTCCTATTATTCATAAAAACTGATTGGGAAAGACTGGGCTTTAATTGTCAAAGGTATCCTGCTGTGTTTGGATACCTGACAAATTTACACCCCAAACTATGCTGAACTGCTAATACTAAAATTGGATGCTAGTTCTTGCAAAAGTTAGTTACTGTGCTAAGCAAATAAAACACTCTTGCGTATAATAAAATAATGCCAATATTTAATAGTATTTAAGTTCTTTTATATAATTGTGCACTATTCCTTATTGAACTGCTACATGAAGAATAAGACCTTTCATTTACCTCTAAATAAAAGCAGACGAATAATTCTGAATGTGTAAATTAAAAACATAACCCTCGCCTTTTGCAAAATGCAGTATTAAAAACATATACTTAGGCAAAAATAAAGCCTCACAGCCTACAGATTTTACTAAATGACCAAAGTCAGTTATAAGCCTTGTCAATAAAAAGCTTTTCCTACATACAACTGTCCAAGTATCTAATCCTGCGAATTTTCTCCCATGATTTTAAAATCCATGATTCTTTTCCTTGTTCTAACCAACTCCCCTTCTTCTCTGCTGGAACCCCTTGTAATGATACCAGAATGTGGGCAAAGCTCATTAGTCTCCCTGCTGTTTACAAGACAGGATTTATGCTCAATGTAGTGAACACAATGACACATGATCACTAAATAGCTAGAACCACCATCAAGGCTTTAATCTGAGAAATTTTTCACCCAGACAGTCCAAATACTTATCAGCATGTAAAGGCATGAAGAGCCATATTAATTACAGCTAACACATGTAGCCCAATACCTAACCTTCTTTAAAGAGTATACTAATAAATACCCATTTGTGAAGGTTAATTTAATGCAACCCTGAGCTGTTATCTGGTATAGGATATGTCACCAATTCAATCCATTAAGTAATAATGACATTCTCAAGGGACCTAGCTGAAGTCAAATGTTGTTATTCCAGGTTCACTGCTTTTAGTCTCCCTAAAGACCATTTAGGCAAACAGCTGGAAGAGCTGACTACAAAGGTTCTCAGTCTCAGAGAACCACTTTGTGAAAACAGGTAAAGGCTTCTGACCAGGAAATAAGTCATCAAGGACTTGTCCTAGAATGTGCATACATGTGTGTGTGAAGGGAGGAGGGAGACATGAGGAGGGGAAGTGCCTGCATGGTTGCTTTCAGGAAGAAGACTCCAAAATCTAAAAAAAATTAGTCTTGCTAAATGTGTAGCCAGAAAGGAGAACCAAGTTTTCATAAAATTCTGACAGCCTTGCTTCAAAATGAGTAGATTAAAAAAAGAAGCAAGACAATCTATTATGGCTTTATCTAAAAGATATTGAAGGCCAGATGGAGCTCTACTAATTTAAAATGGCTGAGGTTCTACCAATACCTGCATACAACCTCAGTCAACTAATAGGATGAGGGAAGATGCTGAACTATGCTGTGCCAATTGCTGAATGCCTTCCACCTGTGGCCTTGGAGGTTCTTTTAATCTGAAATATTTTCCCTCTCTCTTTCTCTGTTAAAGGTCTCAATCAAGGTCTTCAGAAGGCTTCTGTGATCAAGGACCAACAATCTGAACTGCTGATTGTCTTCTCCACATCTTATCAACAGAAAGAACTCTGACACTAACAGAAAAACAATGAGGAGGGCAATACTGCAGAGTGTGGCTTCATGTAATCTCATTATTTAGATCCCCCAGCAGATGAAGAATTTTCAGAGCCAGATATCACCAATGAATGACAACAGCAGCAACCCAGTGGTGGACTCAGTATTGTATGCAACATAAAGAAGTACTAAGGAGCAAAAAGCAGATGTGAGCCTTTTTGTATATGTGTATGTGTGTGGATAATACATACATATACATATGTATATAATTAGCATACACATATCTATATATACACATAATGACTTTGCAGTTCTACCACATGCTAATATCTCAATACATGTAATGGGAATGGTGTGTATACAGAGACTTCACCTTTTAAAAATTATTTTAAGATTTGTTCATGTGTGGTTTATATCAAATCTCAATGTAGCTTTAATGATGCTTTGGGCTCTTGCTGCAATTTCTTCTCTTTGGCTAAATATAGACAGTCAAAAAGCCCAAGGCTGAATCTATTCAATCTTTGCAGGTTAATTTAAGTTGTGTAGATCAAACCTATTAGCAAGTGAACAAACATTACTTTTGATTCCAGAAATGCCTGCAGTGGCCCAGGCCAAAAGCTGGGGGGTGGGGTGAGCATTACAGCCTGCCTCCCTGCTTGGCTGGAGCAGACAGCTTGAATCTGGAGGGGATTTGGGACAGAAGTTCAATAAACAGGTTTAACCTAAATCAGTTGAGTCTGATACTACATTCATTCAGGTTTATCTTAAACTAGTTTTACCATTTTGAAAGCGGTTTATGTGCACTGAACTTCTGTTATGTTACAGATTTGAACTGGTTTCTGATCACTTATACCGGATTTGTGTATAATTTCTGTCCCTAGCTTTTATGGCTGCTATAAAACTACTGACTAAATTGTGCCCTTACTATAGCACGCCCAGTCACTGCTAACAGAAAATGCTTGGGGCTGACTCTGCACTCACTGGGCACAGTCATATGAGTATGGACATTTGTTTCCCTGAAGACAAGTAGCAGCAGCACACCTTGTACTGCTGCTTCTTGTCCTTGGGGAACACCCATGCATCCTCTGGCATGCAGCAGGTTACCCCAGCTGGGGTAGGGGAGGTTGGGGCCAGCAACTATGCAGGCCCCAGCAGCCTTCCCTGGGGTCCTTCCAGAACTGCAGCTGTGGCGGGAAGCTGGGCTGACAGCTGGAGTGTAGCTCCAGCCAGCCAGTCTTGGGTGGCATGTACTGCCACCACATGCGCTGCATCACTTTTTTTTGGCATAGGTTTTCTTGACCCCGGGATTTCCTGGGGTCAACCCCCCTCCTCCCACCCTCCCCAAAGCTGCAAGGTAACAGCATGGGGAATACCTTCATATGTGGTGTGTGGTGCCGCAGATGTGTCTGCGGCGCCACGTACTGCATATCCATGTTTGTCTGGATGCAGCCACTGATGTCAAAGAATCTTATTCTGCAAAATTCTACTCGTTTCCCCAGTGTTGTGGAGAGGTGACATGTTAATTGTAGTTGTTAAAGAACAATTATGTTCAGCAGAACTACTTTGTTTTTAGTATGCTGTTACCAAAAATAACTCTTGGCATCTTATAATATTTAGAGAATTGACGCATACTACCACTAGATCTTTATGTCTGAGTTCAGCCTCCCTGGTATAAGAGCACTGCAAACTAAACAACCTTTGCCCCCATGGGGAGAAGATTCACTCCAGGAAAGGGCAGGCAGTCAAGTCAGTGAGGGCAGCTTTAAACCTTTACACCTCAGTGGGGTTTTATCAGAATGTATCAGCTTTAAAATTACAAACCAGAAAACACTAGGTATTGTACTTCTAAAACAGTTAGTGATGGTTTTGATTATATGGTTAACCGAACTCTAAGATTAAAGACACATGTCTATATTAATATGTTTAATTACTGTAAATCAGGCTGTTTCAAAGCCCTTAAATTGGCTTTAACTGATTATTTGCCTTTCCCTTACATGGTCAAGCCACTCCACCAGTAATGCCTGTCCCTGAATGGGGTGCAGTGAACTTAATCATTCTAGTTTTTTGGGGAGAGGGAAAATGCAGCTTTCTCTACTCCACCTTTTTAACTTTTCCTAATTATTTTTGCAGTGCCTTCGTCACCCATGTCTTGCTTTCCCTCCACCATTTTTGAGCACAGCCCAATTCCAAAATTCCCTTATTCTCAACCTGAAAAATGAGGTACAACTCTAACAGTTCCCCTGTCTTATCATGGCCCCTTTGATACTTGTGTAACTCTGCAACAATGAAGGGAACTTACTGATTGTCTTCTTAAATAATATCTCTTCTCTGTACAAAGACATAGCAAGCATATGCTATTACATAGTAGGGCTGTGCAAAATTTTGGGTGCTGATTCGATTCACAGGAGATTCGGCCCAATTTGGTGGCCAAATCTCTGAATCCAAATTGAATCAGGAGACCAATTAAAAGGTCCAAATCAATTTGAAGCTCTCCAACTCGATTTGGAAAAGATTTGGAGAGCTTCAGCGATTCAGGAAGTCCCCACTGGCTACCACAGGGAGCTGGACCTGGACTCCATGCTGGTAATTAGGGCGTGGGGAGGAGGGCTGGAGGAGGGGAGAGGAGACCATGGCGGGGACCCCTGCCAAGTCCCATCCCCTGCCTGCTCCTCCAGCCCCCCTGAGTGCCCCCTGACTCTCACCTGCTCTTCCAACCCCCCACATAGCTAACCTGCCTTCCCCAGGTCTGGGGTGTTTAAAAAAAAGTCCCTAGTTCCTGGGTGCTGCCAGGCAGAAGGGTGATCCCCGCTGCCCCCACTGACCCACACCACATGGGGGTCTCTGCCACAAGCCCCCGACCCTCTCCCACTCTTCCAGCCCCACGCATGGCTGCCCTGCCCACCCCAGGTCCCAGCCCCTTAAAAACAAAAACAAAAAAACCTGGGACTCATCAGCTCCTGCAGCAGCCTTGGGGCTTCTGTGGGCTCATGGGGGAACCCCACCATGCAGCACAGGGCAGCAATTGCCCCCCGCTGGGCAGGAGCTGGTAAGTTGGAGCTTTTTTTTTTTTAAAGGGCTGGGAGCTGGGGCTGGTGGGGCAGCCATGTGGGAGCTGGGAGAGCAGGTGGGGGTTGGGGGGCTTATGACAGAGCCCCCTGTGTGGTGCAGGGCAGTGGGGATCGCCCCCCCCACCTGGCAGCAGCCTGTGAGTGGGGGCTTTTTTTTTTTTTCCCCCCAAAGAGTCGGGAGCTGGCACGGGCAGGGATGGGGCCTGTGTGATTCAGAGATCTGGCTGACTCCAAATCAGATTCGACCAGATCAATTCAGGACAGTGATTCGAATCACCAATCAAATCAGTCCCCCAAATTGGCCGAACCCAAATCCAAAGCGAATACCAGGCACTTTGCACAAGCCGATTACATAGTTATTACAACAGAGGAGCCAGGAAATTTGGGCTCAAACTCTAACCCTGACATGGACTTCTTGTATATCCTTGGGTTACTTACTGTTGACCACTCTCACATCTCAATTTCCCCATCTGTAAAACACACCTAACACAGAGACTAACTTGATTAGTATTTATTAAAAGCTTTAGTCCTTCAGTGGAATGTTTTGGGTGTGTCTATATGACACGCTTAATGTGCAGTAGACTAATTCTAGTGTGCATTAGCATCACAGCAAAAAACATGCTCATGCACTAATGCGCAATAGAATTAGTTTACTGCAAACTAAACATCACAAAAAAACAGTGTGCCATTGCTACTGTGCATTAGCACCAGTTACTGAGCATTTACGTAGTATCTCATATTAAAGGTACTAAACTTAATGCACTATAGCAATGGTGGTTTAATGGACATGTAGACATGCCACTGAGCATTACTAATTACAGTTGTGACTGTAGATAAAAATGCTTTTTTTAAAACATTATAAATGGTGGTTTTGAAGTTACTATAAAAGGTCTCAAACCCACAGGACAGGATCAGAGTGAGCACAACATTCATATGTTACTTCTGGAGCCTTGGACAGCAATTTGGGCTGCTTCCCCCAAACTTCAGATTGGGGGTCAGGGCCTGCTCTAGGCCACTGAAGTCTACAGAGAGTCCCACTGACTTCAGTAGGCTCTGAATCAAATACTTAGTTGATGGATAAGGCATTAAGGTAAGGAAGGACCAAGAAAGCATCATGGAAGAGGAAAAGGATGACAGCCTAACAAGATCTGCCCAAGACAGTGTGTTATATAGCTTCAGTGTCCAAGGCATGTAGAAAGAAAAACAGCTGGATCAGGTACTTTTAATTTACAGAAGTTGTAATTAAAATAAAAAACAGTTGTACACACAAGAAGACTCCTGTCTGTGGATAGGCTGCTTTGGAGTTCCTTTAGTGCCGTTTTAGGCCTGATTCAAACCCCTCTAGAATCAATGGGAGGATCCCATTTGGTTTACTGGGCTTTGGATCAGGCCTTTGGCTGGACTAAGTACTCATAAATGCTCCCCAGGGGTTTCAAGACACTCTGGAATGGAGTGTCCTACTACAGGAACGCTGAACTATGCTTTCCAGCCTAAAGGACAGAGAACAATTGGACTAACCTTGCCTTTTTACTTGGACTGACATGGAAAGAGGCCCATTTCAATGTTAACATCAAACCTTTTCAAGGATACTAAGACAAAAGAGAAATGTTGTATGTTAGGCTGAACTGTTGGTTTCAGCGAGCTGAGCGTAGAGTTCCTATAAATCCAGGATGGTACTTCTAAATCTGGGCAGAAAGAACTATCAGAACAAACTCTGGATTTCAAATTCAAAATAAAATGAATGTTTTAAAGTCAATGTACCCGATTATATTAATATTCCTTGACATTACTTGGGCAGTGTGTGTGTGTGTGGGGGGGGGGGGGGGCATTAAAATGGTTGTAAGTATAATTTACATTTAAGGCGGTAAATGAGAATTAGGTGTCACATCATGGAAAGTGCTTTAGTAAGATAGTTAAAGAGGCTTTATGAGTTGTTTTCAGTTAGGTTGCAGCTTTCATCCAATCATCTATAAATACAAGCAACAGGTGCTTGCAAGACGTGTAAGAGCAGAAATGGGTGATCTGGACTGCCTCACTGAGAGAAAAAGTAGGCATTTTTTTATAATGGGGGTAGGGGGAGGAGAATGTTCAGTGGCATACCACAATCTCTAGCTATAAATTACATGAGGACAAAAGCAGCACCGTACAGAAAAGATTTCAGGGTATCTATTGAACAAAAATGACTGGTTAGAGAGTATAGTTTTCTCTTGAAGTGGATACAAATACAACAGCTGCAATATTGTGCTGACTTTTTGATGACAGCAATGAAGGTGAAGGTAAAACTGAAATTAAAAAAGAATGGAGAGATGATAAAGACTAGAGCAACAGTAGCTGTCTGTTACCCAACTGAATGTTACACTGTGCCAGAGTCTGCAGAAAATAAAATTCTTGATATTCTACACAGTGCTTGACTTAGTCCTGGTCTAACAGGATTTGATTCAAGAAGCAATTGTGAATCAGAGTACCAGTTACCATAATTTCAATGTCATTGAAGGAGAGGAACACATGAAGAAGCACTACTCTATGGGATATTAAACTTCAAGAAGGGGAAGTTTTTTTTAAAGAGGAAGTAACTTAGAAACTCCCTGTTTGAAGTTAGGAAATTAAAATCCATAGAATCAGCATGGAGGCTGAAGAATGTGTAAAATTCACAGAAAATCTGCATTCCCATGGACAAAAACGGAAGCAAAGAGGCAAGAAAATAAATGGAACTATTAAGCAAAAGGATCCAAGACTTTATGCAGCCTAAATAATACCCTTTATGAAACAAGGGTTCCAGCCCCAGTGATGCTAATGGAGAAAATAAAACGAGTCAGCAAAGTATAACATTGAAATGTCAGAGATTGCTATTAAGTATTTGAAAAGAGAATAGAAAGGATGGAAAACAAGACACAGAGCAAGAGCTGAAACAAAAACTTTGGGAGAATCTGTGGGCTCCTGGCTCTCTTGATTTGCAGGGGGCCACCAAGGAGCCTACAGACAACCTAAGGCTGTGTTTTTAAAGAAGTAGCAACAAACTGTATGTGTCATAAGCTGGCACCTAAACCTGAATGTGCACACAAGGAGCCACTGGATAATTTTGACCCAGATTTGAGGATAAGAGTTGGGAGTGATGTAGGAAGAGTGAAGTCAACAGCTTATCCCAGTGAAGATGGAGAAAATATTCATCTTCTAGGGACTCATCTTCACTATTCTACTTGACCAGCAGCCCTATCAAAGAAAAGGGTGCCTCAGTTCCGTGCATGTTGCAAAAGAGATTCTGAGATCCTAGATGAAGACCTAAATGCAAATACACCACATTTCTCATTAGATTACACAAACTAAACAGGTTGAGGCATGGTCAGTAACTGCAGCTAAACCTCCAAGGAAATCCTAGGACACTGTTAGCACTGGTGTTGATGATTTAGTAAGTGCCATACTTTCCACTGAACCAATGCTGTACTGACACAATGGCACAGCATGGTGCTAGAGCAAAGTGCTGCTGGAGGATCCATATTTCAGATGAAATGTAGACCTGAGATCACATCCAGATGTGGTCATTTATGATTCTGCTACACTGTTCATGAAAGGGAAGTGTTAGCCTCTGAGCAATTACCTTCTGCTTTCCTAAAATCCTCTCCACATTCAAATAAAGCTTAAATGTTTTAGTTTCTGTTGCAACATTATTATGCTGTTAGATAACTGATGCGTTTTACTTAGAAAGTGAACTCATTTCAGTCATTTATGAGTATGTATGTTTGGAGGTTTTCATAACCCAAATTTACAACTAAGGTTTAATCACTGGCTGTGGCTAAGATGAGGATCTGGGAGACAACAGCAGAACAGTGCCCCAGACCCAGACTGCTCTTTTCATTAGAATTTGGCCAAGAGGAGACAATTAGTTCATTCAGAGATGCATTTCACTTCTAATTCTCCAGGCCTCTGTCTCCTCTAGAAAGCATTAGTGCAATTTGATTATTTAACTGTGGAATTAGATCACTCACCTGAAAAGTTTGCAAAATGTATCCTTCTATTTTCACCTGAAAATGGAAAGGCTGGGATGCTTGAGTTGACTATCCTTAAATATTTTCACTTGGGGTCAAGTCAATATAATCAAGTACTAAATAAATACACTAAATAAGTAACTGGAGTTACTACACAGTAGCACTGGCAAATGTCATTTAAGTGATGCTACTGCACAGTAGCCTAATACTGCACAGTAGCATATTAGCATTGTTGGTGCTGTGATGCATTACTTTTAAAAGTTAAAAAAAAAAGCCCCGGTGTTCACCAGGTGCTGCCAGGTGGGGTGGGGGCAATCCCCACTATCCCCCATTGCCCCACACTGCGTGGGGTGCTCTGCATGAGCC
>NW_017728911.1:15758739-15764793 GCF_001723895.1 Crocodylus porosus | reverse complement strand
GAGACACTGCTCCTGCAGTGGCCTGGGGGCTTCAGGGACTTGTGCACAGCCCCCCATGTGGCACGGGGCATTGGGGAGCAGTGGGGATCACCCCCCACTGGCAGGAGTGGTGAGTCCAGGGTGGGGTTTGTTAATTTTTTCTTAAATGGCCGCAGCTGGCCTGGGCGAGGCACCTGTGGGGGGCTAGGGGAGCAAGAGGAGGTTGGGGGGCCCATGCAGAGCCCCCCATGCAGCGTGGGGCACTGGGGAGCAGCCCCCCGCTGAGTCATGGCTTTATTTTAAGAAGTGGGGGAGCTGGGGTGGGCGGGGCAGACATTGCCAGGCTGGGAGAATGGGCAGGGGATGGGCCTGGCCTGGCTGATTCAGAGACTGGGCAAGAGCCCAAATTTACATAATAGTGCAGATCAGGGGTGTCAAACTCATCTAGCCCTGTGGGTTGGGTAAGTGGTGCAAGGCCAGTCCATGGACCAGATCATGTCCATGGACTGCCATCCCTTCCCCTCCCTGCACACACATATCCCTGCCTGGGATGCTGGCCCCAGCAAGCACTGTAGGCAGCACATCCCAGCCCCAGTGAACACTGTGGGCAGTGCACATCCCTGGCACTGTGCACAGGGGTGGTCCATCACACAAAAAGGGGCAGCACCACAGGTGTAGGTCATCATTAAACCCCTGGTGTAGGTCATCATTAAATGTAACAGAATAGGGGTGGACAATGAGTGGCATAGCTTTTGTGCATGGCATGTGGCAGACTGGGGGGGAACGGGCAGGACAGTGGCAGATAGGGCAGGCAGCAGAAAACAGCAACAGATTGGACAAGGAACACAGGGCAGTAAGCAGAAAGCACGGCAGCAGAGCAGGTAGGGAGCACAGGTCATGGAACAGAAAGCAGAGTTGCCAGTTGGGCCGGGACTCGGAATGAGAGTGGCACTTGAGGAGGGTGTGGGCTAATTTGTGGCTTGCCTGCAAAAAGCTTGGCTTCGCTGTAAATTACTCACCAGAAGATATTAGCCAGCGCTGTTACACTTTTTGGCAGATTCTCAAACAGGGGACTACTTGTGTCTGGTAACACAAGTTGCCATACATAATTAAAACACAAGCTTTAATAAGTGAATGACTGTTTTTAAATTGCATCATCAACTAGTCATGTTTAACCATCTATAAATATCCATCTAGCTCAGGAGTTCTTAACCTTTTTTGTGCCATGGATCCGTTTGGAAGTCTGGTGAAGCCTATGGACCCCTTCTCAGACAGGAAGACTGCAATCACGTGTGATCTAGCAGCGGGTCTAATAACTACCGTAAATTCGAAGTAGTGATGAGCGTATACTATATTTCTAGATATCTGCAACGACTGTAATGTCATATGAAAATATCTGCAATTTCTATTGGTGACAAAGTCACAGGTACTGCTAATACTACTGTGGTTTGTTGCCTACATTCATAATTGAAGGAAATGCTAAATTTCAGTTAGAGGTTAGTGAATATAAAGATGCAATTTTCTTCCCATCCAAGTTCATGGACCCCCTGAAATCTATCCACAGACCCCTTGAGGGTCCGTGGACCCCAGGTTAAGAGCCCCTGATCTAGCTGCTTGTTTGTGCGTGTTCCTAGGTACCCCATCACTTTAGCGAGGATTCCTCTCTAAGGGAGCTAGAAGAGGGGAATTTACGTGTAAATCGCATTCAAGTGCACAGGAGTTGTGACTTGCTAAAGAGACTGAAGCTCTTTGATGATAATAATAAGGAAAAACATCTGGTGTTTACATAGCCCCATTATAGTGTTGGCTTTATATAAATACACTATGTGGCTCACACAATGAACCTCTTTCAGCCAGGCTGAATTTTGATATGTATATGTTGATTTCTAATACTGACTTTTGTCACATTGACCTATTTTTCTAAGTTATGAATCTTTGTCTCTGCATCTGTGCTCTTATTTTTGGTTTGTTTCAGGGAGAGAGCAGTAGCCTTACTAAAAAGCTAATAAAAATATGAAAAAAACAGTGCTTTCAAAACTATTGATGAATCTATTTGAGAAATTATATTACAAATCATCACATTTCAGTACCAGAAAATATAGCTGAGAAAAACTATATGGAACTAGTGCTACTTTATTAAGAATTTAGCTAAAAAATTATGATATGGACAAATGGACACAGTTTCTGCCACTATTTCTCTGTAATCTGTTTGAGTTCTTTAAAAAGAATTAATGAAATGATGGGTAGATAGGGATCAGTGGACATAATTTATTTGGACTTTAAAATAGCTTTTGATGATAAAGTCTTTCACAAGGGGCTATTAAGAAAAATTAGTAACCATGTGGTAAAAGATAAAGTACTGTCATGGATTAAAAACTGGTTAAGAGATAAGAGCCAAAGAATGGGAATAAATGGACAGTTCTCCCTGGAGGTTAATAGCAAAGTTCCCCAAATCATTACTGTCACTAGTGGCAATCGATATCTTTGTTCACTTGCTTTTTCAGGTCATTTAAAGCAAGGTGCAGAGCTTGCATAAAAATATTCAAAGTAGCCAATGGACTTAAAAGAGATTGCGAAAAATTCCATCAGAAACTAAGCTAACTTGTTATTTAGAGAACATGAGAGCAGATGAAATTCATCATAGGTTAGTCCAAAGGAATGTATATTGGAAAGAGGAATTCAGATTACTCATACACACTGATGGGCTCTGAATTAATTGGAGCTTACGTAAACAGCTCAAAGATATCTGTTAACATGCAGCACAAAAAAAATGAACAGAGAAAAATATGAAAGTTCTATTGTACGTACTTGCCATGAACAAACACTGCAGTTTACTGTAGTCGGTAACTTCCATCAGAGCCAATACAGGGCTACAAAGAACAACAGCACTTCCAGGGAAATGGGCTCACTGACTACAGCTGATTAAGAATTTTCTGACTAAATGGTCTTTTGTCAGAAAATGTTGCTCCATCCAAACTGAAATTTCTTATAGGACACTCAAGTGGGAAAGGAGAGAGGCGTGTTCAAGTGACTGCCTTTATCACTAAGCTATTGACTATGTGGGGATGAAGTTTTTTCCTTTTCTCATCCCTTCCCCCCCAAAATAAAATAAATAAAATTCTTCTGAGGAAAAATGAGAAAAATGTTGAAATCTTGAAAATCTTTGTATTTCCTGGCGAGTTCTATAGATAACGAACTTAACAGGCTTTTTCAATCTAAGATGCTAAGAATGGCCAAAATATTCATATGAAAAAAATAACAAATTCTCCCCATAGACCACAATATAATATGGTGTAGTTAGATGTATTAAGGGTTTTGCAACTTCCTGTGAAACATCTAGTCCTGGTCATAGTAGGAGCATCTACACATGTGCTTTAATGTGCAGTAGCCTATTCTACTGCACATTAAGCATCACCTAAAAAGTATGCACTTGTGCTACTGCACATTAGTGCAGCCTAATGCTCATTTATTTAGTACCTCATATTGCAGGTACTAAGTTTAAAGTACATTAGGAAAAGCGCATTAATGCATGTGTAGATGTGCCCAGTGAGGGATTATGGCTGTACCGGTTACTCTTCTGGGCATTTCCAATATAGCAATTCTATAAGAATTTCCAAGTTAATCTATTTATACTAATACAAATGTAACTAGGATAGATGAAGGCTAAAGGCTGGATCTCAATATCAGAACTCCCAATCCCTCAGACATAAAGCAACCAGAGAGGCTGACAGAGAGAAGGAATCCTTCATGCCAATAAACTAACTGAAAAGTGGCAAACTAGCCACCCCACTGCCACATGGACTGCAGTACTAGTCAGGACATCCACTGAGCTAGTGGATCCACTGGGCATTGAACCCAACTGTCACTTTGCTAGTACAGGCTCTAATATCCCAGCTATAATAGTGCAGAAAGCACCACAGAGCACTTCAGCACAGTTTCTTTATAGCCTGTATTCCCCAGAGGGACGAATTCCAGGCATTCCAAATGCCCACTCCCCACAGAACCATTTTTGAACTTCCTCCTATGCCAATTTTACATCTGGTCAACTCTTACCTACTTAACCCACCAACCTCTTCCTGTTCAAATGCCTTACTGAGATCAACTTCAATCAGTGCACCTACAGTCAATTATCAGCTGGTAATGGTCATGAGCATAAAGAGAAGCAACTAAGAATGACACATATTTCACTCTTCTGAATGTTTTAAAACCTTCTGCTTCAGTTCAAAAACTGAAAAAGATTCAAGTAATTTATTTTAAATAAACCAGCTTCCCTGCCCTGAACCTGAACCTTGGTCAAGAATTTGCTCTGGGAGTCTCAGGAAAAAAAAAAAAAAAACTGAGGAAAAAAGATTTCTCATAGTGATCTGAGACTATCACTTCTAGGCAATAGCAGAAAGTTCAGAAGGCAAGAAAAATTAACAAAAGCATTAATAATAAATATTTCAAACCCAAACCCTTGCTGCACTGGGAGCCTACATCATTCTGGGTGCATCTACAAGAGATGCTTTACTCAAGCTTAGATGAAATTACTGTGCAGTAAGCGTCATCACCTACATATGCAGACACTTACTGGGCACAACTACATGAGATGCTTAACAGCGCAGTAGTGTAGTGTACTGCACAGTAAGAATGTGTGTCTACACGAGCACATGCTTACTACACCGCAAACCTCACTAATCGCAAGCTAATTTGCTACCTGTAAATAAATACATGGAGCAATATTATTTGGGAGTAATTACTGCACAGTATGGTACATGTAGACAGCAAACTAGGAGCAAATATGCTCCTGGTCAGCCGGGCAGCAGTAGGTGGGAGATTGCTCCCTGCCCTGGGCAGGTTCTGCCATCAGGGCCCAGGCAGGAAAATAACAATCTCCCAGCTTTTGCTCTGGGATCATGGAACTGGCTCTGGGAACAAGCTCCCAGCCTGTTCCCAGTCACTTCTCCACAATTTCAGAGTGGGGACTGAGAGCTCCCTGCACAGGGAGAGGTCTCTGCTCAGCCTGGAGCTGGTTGGGACCTGCCCCTGACCTGGATAGTTCTTAATCAGCCCTGGGCTGCACAGGGAAGTCTGCCCATGCAGCCTGGAGGTGGCTGGGAACTGTTTCAGTCAGGGACAGGTCCCAGTCCCATGCCCCAATCCCCCAATCATGGCACGGGGCTTGGAAAAAGCTGCAGGGGAGGGGCAGGGGGTGGACTGGGGCAAGGGGCTGAGACCTGCTCTTCCCCTGCAGTTCTTTCCAAGTCCTCTGCCCCAGATCTGGGAGCTGGGGCTGAGAGCTCCCTGTTCCTAGGGCAGGGGGACACTGTCCTCACCCAGGGTCTGGTGGTGGAGCCCATCCCAACAGTAGGCAACTCCTGGGGGCAAGGAGCTATCTCCCAGTCCCCGCTAGATAACAGCTGTCTTCTGGTCCCATGCTCCCTGTCAGTCCCTGGGCTAAGACCCAGGAGGAGCCTAGAGCTCCCTCTGCCTGCTGCAGGGGGTGGTGCAGAGCCAGAGGGGGCGGGAGCAGACTGCTGCCAGGAGCAGCAAATCTGCTCCTGCATGGCCGGATGTGTGGACACCTGGCCAGGGTGGGTCTACTTAAGAGTAATTTACTGTAGACTAAACCCATCCCACAGAATTTGCACATGTAAACATGTGCCCTGTTTACTTTTTATTTTGCCAGAAATGGCTTGCTCAACACTTTTACAAAGTGCATAATGTTACTGTTCTACTGTAGAGCTAAGATTAGAGTTTGGTTAATTTAATTGAAATGGAACTGGTCTGTCTTCCCTCTCTAGGTAGGAAAAGAGATACTTTCTTTTACATGGTTTTAGTTTAATATAGTTATTAGTCCGTTCAAATACTGTAAAATTCTTTCCATACCAAAACCTATTTATATCAACTGCATGCTCGCTTTTTTATAATATTGCAACGTTCTCCTTCTATAGTGCCTTGTATCAGATGATATCAAAGACCCTGTCCCTGTAATCCAGCCTCATGCTCAGAATTAAGCAAAAAATATGCTGTATAAACAGGAATTAAACTTCAGGGACAAAATCCAATTTGATTACTCTCCTCAATGCACAGTGG
>NW_017728911.1:15727912-15758728 GCF_001723895.1 Crocodylus porosus | reverse complement strand
ACTACTTCACAGTCAGGGCAGCTAGGGTCTGGAACCAACTTCCAAGGGAAGTGGTGCTGGCTCCTACCCTGGGGGTCTTTAAGGAGAGGCTTGATGCCTACCTGGCTGGAGTCATTTGAGCCCAGTTTTGCTCCTGCCTGGGCCGGGGGTTGGACTTGAAGATCTACAAGGTCCCTTCCGGCCCAACTTCTATGATTCTATGACATCAGCTAGCACAGCTGGAAGAGCTGGACAGGGAGCTTGAGAAGAGCAAGCAGGAGTTTGTCATTGCTCTGTCAAAGGAGATTTTCCATCTCAATGAGCTGATCAGTGAGATGGAGGGGAGAAGCGAGCAGCCAGCGAGTAAATTCCTGCAGGTGAGACTGGCAGGGATTCCTACACAGGAAAGGGAGAGTGTCTGAATAGTTTTGGCCCAATATTAGAGCTAGACACTCTTCCTTTCGATGGCTGTGATCTCCAATGAATCTTTGGGTAGTGGCTCCAGATTTAACACCCAGACACTGGTGCCCAGAAGATGAGCTGAGAAACAGCAGTGTCATGGAATCATGCCCTGTATGTCTAGATCAGGTACCTCTAGTAGCTAACTGGGAGGGAAGTGCTGTTTGTAGAGTGAGGTGGTTAAATGCATTAAGCTCACACAGCCCTGGGTCTGCATATTTACAGGCTCCTTAATATCAACATCTTGAAGGGCTGGCATTTGCTGGGAATACAAGGTGGTGGTGATGGCTAAGGACTCTCCAAAGTATTGGGGTTTGTTGGTGTGCAGCAAGCATGTAACACTTACCTGTCTTCTCTCTCTTTTCTAGGATGTCTGAAATACCTTGAGCAGGTATGTAGCTCCTTCTCATTCCCTGCCACACTCCACATTGCAAGAGAATTTCTTGGAGACCCTATTTAAAAGCTAGATCACCTCAGTGCACCAGGGCAAAGTGTGTGTGTGGGGGGCAGGCATGTTAGTAGCTGAAAGCAATCTCTTGACCACTGGTCTTTTAGATTTGGGCCCCATTTACATGTTACACTCAAAGGTGTGATTAACCAGTTAATCACACCTTAAATGGCCACCCAGCCAGGTGTTCAATCAATTAATGGTGTGATAAAAAGAGGAATAAGGTACAAAGTGATTCCACAGAATGTATAATGACTTTATAGATGCTTCCTATTGTGCCATTAATTGAACATGTGATCACTGATCAGTGACCTCTGTGGCTGGGAGCCATATCACCTGATTGGAGCTCCCAGCTGGGGGGAGGCCATGTGCACCCCTGAGCCAGGAGACTGCAGCTCATGTGATCTCCCAGCTGCGGGTGTGCCCCACACACCTCCACACCTGGAAAACTGCAGCTCATCTGTGTGGGGGCAGGGTGCACCCTCATGGCTAGGAGTCTAGGCAGCAGAAGGAGCTCCCAGCCTCAGTAGCTTGCTTCTTGCCAGTGCAGACAGAGCCCATGATTGGGCTTCCCTTGCACTAGCAATAAGGTGTGATGGGATCCGAGTCGCGATCTGGCAGTCACACCTCTGCTTTGCATATATGGCTTGGCAGGAGGTGTGATTATGTGAATCATGCATTGGATCCCATTGTGCCTTTCCTTGCACCTGTAGAGGGACCCAAAGAGTCATATCTAGCCTGAGGAAAGGACTAAGTAACGTCCACTCCTTTGGATGCTGGGCTGGAATCTGGGCTTTTCACCTCAGGGGCACTGGTGACAGTCCTGGTATCTCAGCAGTGACTGAAAATCATCACCGTATGGGGCTATGTGGTGATCTATGTAGAATGGACTGGAGAAGGTGTAGGGATACAGGCCACTTTCAAGTGGACCAGCATCCACATCAGAGACCAGTCTCCCCTGATACTATGTGGCTTATGGATCAGGTATGGGACCAGAGTGGCAAAAAAGTGACTCTGCCAATGGAGACAAGCACAGCAGAGAGGATACATAATGCCCGAGCCACTTTAGCTTGTAAGCACTGGAGCTGTTGATTTTGCACCAGATAAGCCATGGACCTGATCCAGTCTCACAAGTTTCCAGTTGGAGTAGAGGGAGAAGCATTTCATTGACTTCAGTGAATGCAGGATCAAACCTTAATTTTGCCTAGTTTCCAATGGTTTGCCAAAGGTTCACATGGCTTGGATTGGGTTCTCTACGCTAGATGTTGGGCCCAATTTTTAATAGCTACAATGATCAATAAAGAAAATAAATAATTCCCTTCCCCCACCAAAAAATAGGCATTTTTGGGTGTGAGAAGACAAATTTTCAGAAACCAGTGGCCATCCCTCAAGAACTGGAAAAAAAAACTTACCACTGTCTCCTACCAAACTGGTTTTTTAGAGGACGCTCTGAAGAAATTCAAAGGTAACAAACAGTGACACAGATTTTATTATTAATTCTTCTAAGAGAGATTGGTGCATGTCCTTTTTTATTTAAAGCCAAATGTTGGTTTGTTGCAAATTAGCCTTAAAAAAAGAATTTGAATAATGTATAATATTGTTGATATTGTTGAAAAGTGGTTCCAAAGAGGAATGAGCTGGACCATTCCCCGTGGTGGCAGATGACAGAAGAAGGAGCAACAGTCTCAAGTTGCAGCAAGGGAAGTTTAGGTTTGATATTAGGGAAAACGTTCTCACTAGGAGGGTGGGGAAGTGCTGGAACAGGCTACCCAGAGAGGTTGTGGAATCTCCATCCTTGGCGGTTATTAAGACCCTGGCTGAGATATCACTGCCCTGCCTTGAAGGGGTGCTGGGAGGCCAAACACATTCAAGAGTAGGAGGTCCTTGAACAGCATGATACTGTGGACCTGGTAAGTGTGACAGTGGTGGAAAATGGAAGCTTTATGCTTCCCAGGGAAGCATAATCAGTTAATTGCATCGAGGTGATCAAGCTGAACAGCTCCAGTCAAAGACTTGGTCCCTCTTGTGCACACACAGAGAACAGAAAGCCCCAAGGTGCTTATGGAATCACATTTCTCCAAACCCTTTTATGCCTCTAGAGATGCTGAAATCTGAGCTGGAGAAACAAAGGGTGGCATCTCCAGCAGCAAAAGCAAAGGACAAGTGCCATGAGGTTTGGGACATTCAGGAAGGGACCTAAGGGAGTTGGTCACACAGTTCCTACTGAAGTACAATGCAGATCAATACCAAACTCACTTATCTTCAGGAGGGATTTGCAAGTAAGCAAGAAGGGGAGGTTGGTTGTGCACATTCTGCTAAAGATTTCCCCAGTCTTGGCCCCCGCTATCCAGGTTGGGGGGCACCTGGGAATCCTGAGTTCCAGCCTCTGCACTTGGTCTCACAAGCTTTACTCTAGGCTTCTTCCAGAACTGGGTGTAGAACATAGGCAGCTTCATCTTTAGTTTCACCATGCCCTGAACAATAGACTTCATTTCCCTGCTGAATTTGACAAGAAAACTCAGGAATCCTCACCCTATCCCTCCCCTTCCCTTAAGCAGTAGACCTCCCCCCAGCACCCCCTCTTCTGAAATTGTAGGTAGAACCCAGGGAGCAGGAGGTGCAGCAGGAGAGCAGGAAGCCTCTGCAGCCCCAGCAGAGTGAGAAGAACAGCCCTAAGGCCTGGCAGGATGGAGCTGAAGTGACATCCAGGTCCAGCCCCAGCAGAGAAGTAGCTCTCTGATCAGGGGGTGTCCCAGCCAGCAAAGGGCTGCTGGGGAGGGTGAGGAATGGTCCCAGTCTTCCCCAGGGGTGAACTTTGCCCCTGAGTTTCTGGTTCTCTCCCCAGCACTGGAGGTAACGCGGGATCCAGATACAGCAAATCAGTGGTTCATTATGTCCATAGAGAAGAAAAACATGATTCACAAGGGCTCCCATGCACAATTTCTGGAACAAAAGAAGAGGTTTTACCCTGCTTCCTGTGTGCTGAGCTGTAAGTTTACCTCGGGAAGGCACTGCTGGGAGGTAGAAGTGGAGGAGGAAAGAGGCTGGGTTTTAGGGATCACCATAGGGTCTGTGAAATATAAGGGTGCAGTGAGCCCCACACCAGAAAATGGGATCTGGGCTGTCCAGAGGAAAAGGGACCAGTAGTGGGCTCTTACCTCTTCACAGGAGACCCTTCTGTCACTCCGTGGGAGGTTCAGAAAGGTCAGAGTTTACCTGGACTGTGAAGGGGGACAAGTGGCATTTTATAAAACTGGCAACAGTAACCCATTCTACATTTTCAGAACTTCTTTTACAGGGAAAATTGTCCCCTTCTCTGGGCACCGTTGGGTTGAATCACAGACTCAGAGAGATGATTGCATATGGGGGAATGCAGTCTTACAGCTCTGTTATAACCATTGACCCTGAAATGGGTTTATCTTGTCTATTGCATTCTCCCCTCATTGACTTTTCAGGTATCTGTAAAGCTCAGGGCTTAGATACGCGCGTTCACACAGGCATACAGAAGATGTGAACACATGATATAAACCCCAACCCAGTGTAAGTGCCTTGAATCCAGGGTAAAGTTACCCTGGGAAAAACAGGTAGTAAAAATAAACTAGAGTAAGTGAAATGAGTCTGTTTCTATTGCGGGGTGCAGTTTGTTATAGAAAAGCAATCATTACAGGCTCTTTTCCCAGCTAGTGGCAAGGCACTGTAATAGCTCCTATAGCAAGCAGTTACTCCCAGCTGCTACTCGTCTGCCTACTTGTTTATCAGAGTAGAGTCCAGCTTACATCAGTATGCAGAAGTAAGGTAATTTTTTCCAAGATAATAGTATGTGTTCAGGTTCTTAAAGCACAGAAAGAGATGACTAGAGAAAACAGCATTGACACCCTGGTTCACTCCTATCCTTCCTGTGTCTATTCCTCCATATTTCTACCCTTCCTCCTCTTCTTCCAGATGAAGAATCTGCAAAGTTCTCCAAGTCTCAGTGGAGAAGGTAGAAGCAAATTGCCTGGGACAGGCAAAAAGTGTGGGTTGGAGAGAGGTACCCAACTGGGAGAAGGTGGAGACTGAGAGGTGAACCAAAGTATGAGAGAGGGAATGCAGGCGTGAGAAAATATCTTCCATTGTTCATAGTGCAGCTAGTAGGTACAGATTTTACACTGAATTATTATTAAATAGTATACCAAATATTAGAAACAGTATTATCCTATATTCAAAATAAAACACTGTACAAATTGCAGTATGATCCTGTATTTAAAATAAAGCAAGAAAAGGCTTAGGTCTGAGAAGCACTTTATTAAATGGGTTATTGGTAAATAGCTAAAGATTTGTGTGAGGACTTTCTAAGGTAAATGCACTAGCAACAAGCAGTGATTGGTGTATTTCTGTAGTGTGCATTGTAACTGCAATCCCGTGCTATGTGTTTGTAAGTAGTTTCCTAGCAGATAGGGAGAACAGATGGATAGATGCAGCCTTGTTAGTGGAGCCATAAAACAAAGAAAGGAAGGCTGAAAGGTGATACAGGAGCATTTCAGGCTGGCAGAGAGAAGGGAGTCTTCCCTGAGTCTTCCCAAGGACATTAAAAATTGTCTAAATGAATGTTTTCCTAGGACCAGTGGAAGACTGACTATGGCTGGCTCTCCAGGGTCTGGGGGAATACAGTCAAAATGACCCGGCACAAGATTTGTCAGAAGGAACCATATTGTTGCAGGACAGTTGGTGCCCCAGAAATGACCTGATGCCATTATTTAACAACTTCGTTCCCATCAGTTCTCTCCAATGCTGGGTTCCATTTTGTGACACAAAGGGATACATGTATTTTTCTGCTTTGAGTGCAGTACAATAAAGGTTGAGCTGAAGACTTGTCTCTTGCCTTGTTGATGAACAGTTGACCATGCATCTGTAATTCAAGGTGTGTCACTTTGAGAATGACTATGCTAACTCTCTGGGCTTGGCTATGCTGTTTCTAACTAGTAGATCACTCTATTCCCAGAGCTTGGACTACAGCTCAGGGATCCTCAGGCACAACCTTCCACTCAGAAAGAGCTGCATTATCCACTGCCGCGCCACTTTATTAACTATTACTCTCTGGCTTGGTGGCTGGGGTACAGAGACAATTAAAAAAAGCTTCTCTTGCTCCACATGTGGTAGAGGCCTGTGCTAGAGAGCTGCAGTTCCAGGATTTAGCAATTTCTTTTTCTTGAAAACAGATCTTTCCCCCACTTCCCTCCACCCCACCTAAATTTGATTTATGATTTTTCTGTGTAAAAATAATTGGTGTTCGGCTTAGTTTGTTTCAAGTTATTTTTTGGTCTCCTTATTTCCCTTCCTCTCTTTTGTCATCCCACCCTGGCCCCCTAGGCAACAGAAAAATAAATGTCAAAGGGTTCAAACCACAGCTTTGTGCTGGCCTAGTTCTGTCAGTCATAGACATTTAGAGGTGTTCCCTGACCAGCGTACTTGCACTGGCAGAAGTGCCAAGGGTAGGTACATTTATACTTCAAAACTGCAGTGTAGCTTGTTGTGCTTGTGTGGGAGGGGGGTGTTTTACTACAGGGGTAATTAGCACTGCTTCTTTGGGACGCCTGCATCTGCAGTAGCACTCTGCTGGTATAATACACTGGTGTTGCTCTACTACAAAAGCACTCCCAGGAAAGACAGGCCTCTCATTTTGAAATTAAACTCTTGTGAAGTCAACAGAGCATACAAGTCAGCTACAAGGAGGAGGACCCCCTACACACACACACACACACACACTACTGCTGCAAGCTGAGTGCTGCTCAGAAGCCTGCATTGCCCGCTACTGGGAAAGGTTAGATACAGTTATCTCCTGTCCTCAGTGTAGAGATTTTTCAGGAAAGAAACCTGAGGTTACACAGGTAACTGGGGGATATTGTAGACACAGCTAAGCGGCTGAGCTGACAAGGGAGCAGGAGAGTGAAGGGTATGTAACAAACACCGGGAAGCTCTAAAGCTGTTTGGTGGAGGGTATCACACCTCAGATCCTGGGAGCAGAGGGCTCATGCTGTGGTGCTCCTAGAGGAGAGTGCCCAGGCACACAGTAGTGTGTTCCCCCGCCCCCAAAAGGACCAGAACCAGTGATCCGTGAGTAGGAGGACTGCGGCTGGGAAGGAGGACTATAGGGGATGAAGCTGCAGAGCCTGTGCTTAGATGTAGAAGAGCGTGGTACCTGACTGGGCCTGTTCTGTGACGTTGTGTGGTTGGTTACTGGGACACCACCCCCCACAGGCCAGGGAGTGCATCCCACCACTGCCCCTGTGGGTGCAGAGGCCACCAGCACCCCCTGCCAGCAACACGCTGAGAAGGCAAGGAGCCTGGAGACTGAAGTTCCCCTCTCTTGATTGGCCAGCTGCTGCCCACCTCTCAGCCGGCAAGCATGAGGATCAGGGTTTCATCAATGGGGGAGCCTCTTTCCTTTACTCCTGCAGGCGTCCTACTAGGATGAGGTGATCTGCATTCCCAGGATCAAGGGAAGAGCCAGGCTGGTGCATTGATGCATGTTTCCCCTAAATATTTCTCCTGTTTTCTTACTGCAGCCATTTCCAAGGTGGGGCGGATGGACCATGGAGCATATAATAATAGAATCATAGAAAATAAGGGATGGAAGGGACCTCAGGAGGTCATCTAGTACAACCCCTTGCTCAAACCAGGACCATGCCCAACTAGATCATCCCAGCCAGGGCTTTGTTGAGACAGGCCTTAAAAACCTCCAAGGATAGAGTTTCCACCACCTCTCTAGGTAATTTATTCCAGGGCTTCATCACCCTCCTGATGAGAAGGTTTTCCTAATATCCAGCCTAAACCTCCCTCGCTGCAACTTGATGTAATGTAACAGATAATGTAATGTTACCTGTAATATAACATGTAATGTAACAGGTAAGAAGGGCATGAAGCATGTAAAGGAGTGCTGGCTTTCTCAACACGCAGCACTGGCACCTCTCCAATGTCCCATGAAATAATGTTCATTCCCTGCTGGTGCTCACCCATTTGCCTTTGCAGCACTGCATCAGGATGCAGGGGCAGATCCAGGGGGCATGCCCCTATTTGATGCCTGCTCCACACAAATGCTAGCTAAAACACTTAACTCAGAAGTGGTAATATTAATGCAGATGTAGAAATGACCAGCAGCAAAGTATCAGAGGCACCATCAAGATTCATGAGAAGGCGAAATTAAAGCTGAATAGAAACCAGCTGTAGAGTCATTACACATTTTCATACACTACCTTTTTAAGTGGTTGGGTCTTTTTATAGCTCAATAGTCATTTTTAATGGTGTGATAATGACTGTGTGTATGGCTGATCTAAATTTATTGCATGATTCACCATTTAATTGTGTGAGACTTACTTTGCACTTGTGGCCTGTCTGATTTTGCAGGTGTGATCAGTCCAAATGTACTGTCAGATTCACCAGTGAATTGTATGATATATGTAACATGTCACAGGGGCCAAATTATTTTATTAATCTGAATAATAAACATACATTTAACTATAATGACTGCAGGACTAATAACATAATCTCTTTTGACTATTTTTGTCTAGTTTATGTTTTTTAAAACCTTATGTATAATCTAGCAAATCAGTGCACATTTTAATGGTTATATTTGATCTTAAACTGAATAATATAGCACTAGCCCCCTAGCATGTTAGTAAAGCTTCTAGTTTCTCTTTAAGTGGCAAGAAATGTGTGTTATGTTATATGTGATGAGATGCCACACCATCTGCACCCTTTTCAAAATCCTAGATTCTCCCATGTCAGGGTGCAGCATGATACTTGGGAATTTCAGGAAAACTATTACCTTGGACATCTGGGATCTAATCTTTACATATGTTAAGGGGGAGAAAAATTCCCAACTCAGGTTTGGAGCCAAGAGCAACCAATCCCATTTAGTAGCTTCACATAATAGATTCCATTGCCCTCCATATTATAAAGTGTGAGTAATTCTGATGAAAACTTTGAAACTGCTTCCAGAGGGCGCATCTATAACACATGTTCACATCTACCATATTCAGTCTCTGGATGCATTTTGCAAGGTGGGTATAAGTCAACCAGAGAGCAGCTTTCTCACCTGAAGATCACATGGATCGCAGGGTAAGCAGATTCCTCTTAAAGTCATAGACAATTTTTTGACCATTTCCAAAAAGGCAACCTCAGGGGCACCATCGGAAGATTTCCTGACACCTCCAGGTTTATTATGAATGCCACCACAGCAGATTGACTAATGAGGCTTCTTTCTCTGATACTTGGAAAGGAGCATCTCTCCTATATCCTGTTATGCCTACCTTTTTCTATAACAATCTCCCAGTGCATCCACCCATGGATTTCTGAGACAAATAATGTACTCAGGCCTTAGAAATGTCATTTGTTCCATACTAAAGCACTTATGGTCACTTGTGATCAAATGTGGTGGTCCGGTCCATGTTGTATGATAACAATGGAGGAATGCTAGTGTAAAAGAACAGTTTGAAATATTTGATTTTTGAAAGCTTAATTTATAAATTAAAGATATTACAACCAAGTTTGTTCAAGGAATATCAATGTGGGAAAGATCTTTTCCCCTCTCCCCTGATTTAACACTATTCCTATGCTTTTTAGAGTGACATTGGGTCATTGTTCACCTGCCACTTTACGAGGAAAGGCTGAGGCAGAAGCAGCCTGCAGGTTGGACAGTGGCCAATTAAAAGGCACCTCAGCAAAAGGGGACTGAGCTTGAAGCATACAAGCTTAAGGCCCTTGATGGTTAGGGAGTTTAGCCCTAGAAGCCAGAGAGAGAGGAGCTCCTGGAAGAATAGCTGAGCTGGGGTAAGCAGCACAGAGCCTGGGACCACAACAGACCTGAGAACAGGGGCAGGTGAGACCATAGCCTGGAGAGACTGGCCTTGGAAGAGATTGGCCTGGGAACAGGAGTGGGTGAGCTCACAGTCTGAAGGCTGGAGCCCAGGAGTAGGGTGAAATGTGCAACTGGAGGGCCCAGAGAGTGGAGCATGGGGCTGGAGGGCCTGAGCCCAGAGAGATGATAGTGTCTGTAGGGCCTGGGAGCCTGGAGGTCTTGTGGACCCAGGGGGGACAGTTGTCAGAAGGGTCTGGGAGGCCAGAGGTCTCACTGGTCCAGGAGCAGGACCAGGGCTCAGAGATGAGTTGAAGGATGAGCAGGACCACAGCTGGAGGCTAGTGGGGCCAGACCAGCCTAGGAGTCTCACAACCTAGGAGCAGGGCCAGAGAGGGGCCAAAGACTAGGGGTCACAGCCAAAGACCAAGAGGGGCTGGGAGCTCAGGAAGGGCATGTGTTGGCATATCTGTGAGGCATGGGAGTGGGTACTGGAGGGGGGTAGAGAATGGAGCCCACATAGATGGCCCTTAAGACAATGACCACTGGCACCTGTGACTTATAAGAGTAAGACAAGGCTTGGGAAGTCCTTGGGCAGCCTCCCTTTCCTTAAAAGTTAATAATAACATCAAGGTGTGGTGGGTGACTGAAGGAGAGTGCCCAAAGGAAGCCAGGTTGGTGAGGGCTGAGCAGCCATCAGGGGCATTGTGACCCCCTGGGGAGACTTCGTTTTGCAGTTTACCTCTTTGTTCAGGGTTAAATAGCTATCCCAAATACACGTAAAGGGAAAATGGAACAGGGAAAGGTGCTCCATTTAAAATAAAATTAAATTTAAAAAGAGTAAAGTATCCCCTTCTCCTTGAAAAACCCTAGAGACAAAAAGAAAGCCAAATAGTGGACAAACCTCAGTGTAGAAAGTGAATTGAACAAGGTTTTTGTAGTCACTATCATGACCTTCCCAGCCCCTTCCAAGAATTTGTGTATTTGTGAGCATACCCCAGGCAAACACTATCATGCCCTGAACTGAAAATACCCTCTTTAGGTCCTAGTCCAGGTGCCTGTAGTCACTGGCTTCTGGCTCATAATTAACTTGGCAAAAATGAAGATCAAAGATTCAGGCAAACTCAGCTTGCACTACAGCTGCCTGAGATCTAACCAGCTGGGAAGCCTGCCAAGTGGAGGAGAAAGGGAGGTAAGAAACTGTTTATGGAGCAGAAAGATAAGAGCAAGGAGGGCAACAAGGAAAGCCTGAGAAACCAGACCCAGGAGGTTGTGAAAGTGCACTAAAAGGGAAGGACTTGGCAAAGCTGCTGTGACTTCTCCTGAGAGGATGCAGCTAGTGCCCTGATCTATTAACTCCATATCAACAAGATCCAGCAGGTTTCTTAAGAGCCACTGCAATCCCTTCCCAGAGAAGCTTTAGCATTAATGCCCCTTTCTTTCTGTCTGATGTCTCTGTATCCAGAGAGTAAAAAAACAGTTCCTGAGGACTTGCCCTGTGTGGTCTAGTCTAGGCTCTTGCAAAACTCGCGCTTCTTTCAGCAGGAAATATTAGGGCTGTCAGGAATAGGCTTTCAGGGTTTTTCCTCCTGGCCCTTGGACAGATGCAAGACCTCATGCTATTGTGTTCATTTATATTGGTAAAAACTATAAGCATCTCTTAGTGAGTGGAAAGAACAGAATGGAGTAATTCTGAAAAAGCCAGTCATTTGGGTTAGCTAATGTCTAACACCATGTAGTAGAAAATATACTGTTTCTATTGGACTATGAAAACCTAAACTCCATAATTATACATAATTCTCTCTCAAAACTGTTAATGCCAGACAATGCGTTTTAGATGGTGAACACCACAAACATCTAGATAAACCCAGTATCATTTTCCCCACAGTTCAACGGGGTTACAGATATTGTTCTGTATTCTAGGAGCAGGTGATGCACAGAACATTGATAACCTGGCTCTTCAGAAGTTACTGCAGTGACTAAACTGCTGTATGAGTTCAGCTTCTAATTTAATTAACTGCACTTTTAAAATAAAGCTGTAGTTCTTACTAATTTAAATTGACTGTAAATTTGCTCTCTCATGAGGCATTGTTTTTTGGGTAGCCTCACTCTCTAAACAACATTTAGGGTGGATGGGAGAGTGTTCAGAACAGTGATTCTCAACCAGGGTGCCACAGCACTGTTAGGTTTAAAAACATGATTCACAAGATAAACCTGAAGATTTCAAATTGCTCTATTATTTTTCTGTAAGCAAAAAAGAGTGAAAACTAAGAGCCAGCACACTTCAAGGGGGGACCTCAAGTCTAAAAACGTCGAGAACCATTGGTTTAGAATAACCAAAACAAAGTTTATTTTATTTTCTATTACCTAGTTCATTTGTGCTTCATCTTGTTTCCTCTTGGTGTGTGTATATCCAAGCACGTCCTGATGAAAGGGGATGACATTAAGCTATAGAGAACATTAAGCTGGGATAACAGTCTCTGTGGGTAAGGCATGAGTTGGTTCTTGTCTCTGCTTTTGACACACTTAATGAGGCAAACCCAAGATGAATGGATCTCTGAACCAGGGGAGGGGTGTTAAATGGAATCATTAGGGGCTGGGACAGAGTGTATCTCCTTCCCAACAACAATCTCTTAACCCGTCTCTTACAGCCTACTGCCAGTAAGAAGGAAGAGGATGCTGTTTGGGAAGATTTTGTCACCCAGCAGCCTATGAAGCTCGTCTCAGGTCTTCTCTGCTTCCATGGGGAAGGGGTGAGGTTACTCATGTCACTTATCTGGCAGGAAGAGCAAATATCTGGGTATGGAAGATCGTGGTTCATTCTGAAGGACTATTCTTATACCAGTATCTATACCAAAATCAGAAAGTACACCATAGTTAGAAACTGGAGAGAGTAATAAAATGAAATTCTAATATGAATATGTGAGTGACTGTATGAGTCTTCGGGTTGCTTAACTAAGCTAATAAGATGTTGGTGCTGCTACAGGCTACTTAAGGGTGAAAGGATGAAAACCATTGGTATTATAGCTATTGATCAGCAATATGATGGTGCTGTAGAATGGCAGTTCTCAGAAACCTTCTGATCAGGATGTTGGTTCTTTATTCCCAATTCCTTGTTCCTTAATTCAAAACTTTCAAAAAAATTAATATACTTTAAAATACTATAGAATATGTCATAATTTGTGATGGTTGCCCACAAATCATAATAAAATATGACATTCAGTAACTCTAGCATGAAACTTCTAGAAATAAAATAAATAATGTTGAATTCAATTTCTAAAAATGCTTCACAGCTCATCCCAAGAGACATGCCTCAGTAACCAGGGGAGTCGGGGACCTGCCCCACTTACAGTTCTGTCTTTCAGTGGCATGATGCCATATGATGCCTCCCAGGTCATTCAGTTCCACCATGGCATTTGAATAAGGAATGTGGGTTTGACTGATGTCAGTAATCAAATCTGCCTTAAGTTGATCCATGTGACATTTTCCTATGATTGAGCAACTCTCCTGATGAGCCCAGGGACAGGCTACTTTCTCATGAAGCAAATTTTGTCATTTCCATTTAGTCAAAACTGAAATCTATATCAAGAGTCATGCTCCTGGTTGAACAGATTGGCAGAGGGAATGACATATAGTAGCAGAGTGCCAGTCAATATGGCACTGCTTGAACCAAAGCTTGTCCCAGCTCCTTCAGGAGCGTCTTCTGGTCACAGTGACATGTCACTTGGGATGACCCAAGACAGCAGTTAGCAGAGTCCCTAATCAAAGGCCATGCTTACAGTGGACTGGACTAGGGAAGTGTCCTGTGGCAGCCTGCCAGCAAGGTTTGGTTAAGGCCATGCTCTGTCCTAGATTCTTTAGGAATGGCCCTGGTCCCAGCAATATGCCACTTGGGGAAACCCCTGAGAGTGTTTTATCCTGCGTTGGATTCAGTACCAGTGGTATAATTTCTGTGTTTCATCACAGAATACAGCAGAATTTAATATTTTATTGCAACTACTGGTAGTAATGATCACAAATGAGTGTGAAACAAATCCCAGTTCAGCTTGCAGTAATGATTTATCCCCACATTAATGATTCAGAAACTCCTTTTGCATAAGGAACTAGAAGCTAGGAATAAAAAAACAACTTCCACCTCATGACCCCAAGTCTGCTATCCCCATTCTCACAAAAGCCTCCAGAGTGGGAACTGTAGTACCTGGCTCATTCCAGCCCAGCAAAAACAGCATGAGTCAGACCCAGGAAGGGAAACACCCAGCTGCTGTCCTGCCTTGTCTAGATGTAGTCTATTCTTCAACTTGAAGAACTGAGCACACCCTGTTGAACGGCTCGGTGGGAGCCATGGCTGCAGAGAGCCCCGTGGGGAGTCTCCAGCATGAAGCTACTTGCTCCATCTGCCTGGAGTTCTTCAAGGATCCGGTGATTCTAGACTGTGGGCACAACTTCTGCCGAGTTTGCATCAGCCAGTGCTGGGATGGCTTGGGTCCAAACTGCTCCTGCCCCCAGTGCAGACAAGTCATGCCACAGAGAAATCTCAGGCCAAACAGGCAGCTGGCAAACATTGTCAAAATAACCAAACAGCTGAGTTTACAGGCAGCCAAGGGAGCTGGAGAGGAGAACATGAGAGGGGGAAGCCAGGAGGCTCTGCACCTGCTTTGTGAAGAGACTCAAACTGAAGAGGTGTGTGACAGATGCCACACTCACACTGTTCCAGCTGAGAAGGTTGCCCAGGAGTACAAGGTAGGAGTTCTTGGTTTGCTGTGCTCTGAAATCCATGGGTCTTAATGACAGCTTAATTTCCACACAACTTGCCTGTCGCACTCCACTTCTCTCTCCTACAGCTGTGAGTGAAAGCAAAATCATCAGCTCTGTAAAGCCTTTACAGTATGGTAGAAGTGATAACCAGAAATGTACTTTTTTTTTTAATGTAGCCAGAGAGCAGGGCCGGAAATGAAAACCTTAAAGAAGTCTAATATGGGAAACATTATTCTGATGTAGGGACACCTTTTCTGAAGGATTTCCCACTGATGGAAGGGAATGTTCTATAGAATGGAAGTTCTTAGATGATCAGTGCAAAGTAAATCAAAAGAGCTGCTGGCTCATGTATGTGACAATGGGCAGATCTAGGATTTTGAAAAGGAAAGAACAGATGATGTGGTGCATCGTCATCATCATATATAAAACAACACATGCTTTTTCTCCAGTTAAAAAGAAACTAAAAACTTTACTATTAAGCTAGGGGCCTAGGGCTGTATTATTCAGCTTAGAATCAAAGAAAAAAAATAATTGGATTGGAATATGCGTTAACTTGCTATATCATACATTACATAACAAAGTAGGGAAAATAATCAAGAGTTGTAGTCATTAGAATTAAATGTCTCTTATTCAGATTCATAAAACAAAATCTAGCTGCCTTGACAGTGTATCCAATGCTTCACTGAAAGCTATTTCCTCACTTGTATTAATGTTCACCTTAATTAATGTTCTGCACCTGAGTTAGTATTCTAGTAGGGCCGTGCGAGGCTTCAGACAGGGCTCTGGATCTGGAGAAGCTTTGGACACTTAGGCATCCAAAGCAGCATGTCTGGATCAAAGCACTGGCTTCGTTAGGCTTCCTGAAGTGGTTCAGAGCTTCCAAAGCACTTTGGAAAAGCTTCAGAGCCGCTTTGGAGATCCAGCCATTGGGTATAATAGGGAAACAATGAAATATTTATAACTTTGGTTTTTGTCTGATTTGGATGAAATTTGCAGGGATTGTAGTCTCTGCTAAGAGTGTGAAGCCTGCCAAGTTTCAAGAAGGTCAGTGCAGGGATTCAGGAGGAATTGCACCCCAAATTCCTGAAAACAAAACTGATGTTACATGTATGTGTTACATCACAGGGGGGTGAAAACTGCAGGGATGCTGGCCCTGGATAAGGCCACAAAGCCTGCCAGGTTTCAAGAAGATCAGTGCAGGGGCTTGTGGGGAGCTGTACCTCAAGCTGTGGACAAGCAAAACTCATGCTGTGGGTGACACTGTGCATGTTAAGGCACAGCAGGGTGAAAGCTGCAGGGAGGGTGGCCCCTGCTGCAGCCACAAAGCCTGCCAGCTGTGGAGGAGATGGGTGCAGGGGTTCTGGCTTCTGGGGCTCTGCACCTCTAGCTGCTGACAGGTAAAACTGGTGCCATGGGTGCTTGTGGGACTGACTGTCTCCATCTTGGGGCATGGGAGACACTACTGCAGGCCTGGCTGCTAAGTTGCTGTGTTACCAGTTACCAATCCAATCATGATTCACTCAGGGACCAGCTCAATACACAGGACCCAGCTAATGTAACCAGTTAATTACTATCAATTAACACCTACAAAAGCAGAGACTAAGGAGAGGAAATAATCAATACAGACAATCAACTGCCTGAGACAGCTGCACATGCACCCATGGCACAAGTTTTGCCTGTCAGCAGCTAGTGGTAAAGGGCCCCAGGATCCCCCTGCACCAACCTCCTCCACAGCTGGCAAGTGGTGTGGCCGCAGCAGGGGCCACCATCCCTGCACCTGTCACCCCACTGTGCCTTAACACACGCAGTGTCACCCATGGCATGAGTTTTGCTTGTCTGCAGCTTGAGGTGCAGTTCCCCCCCAAACCCCTGCACTGATCTTATTGAAACTTGGTAGGCTTTGTGGCCTCACCAGGAGCCACCACCCCTGCAGTTTTGACCTCCCCGGCCCGTGTTGTAACACATACAAGTGACATGAGTTTTGCTTTCAAGAATTTGGGGTACAGTTTCCCCCCAAACCCCTGCTCCAATCTTCTGGAAACTTGGCAAACATCATGCTATCAGCTGGGGCTACCACCTCTGCAGGTTTAATCCAAATCAAAGTAAAAACAATAAAGTTATAGATATTTCATTGATTCCCCATTATACCCTATGGCCCAATCACCAAGGCGGCTTCGGAGCCACTTCGGCCGGATTGAGGTGGAAACCGAGTCTGGAGCTCTGGATCAGATCACTGCCATCCGAAGCGGCCAGATCCGAACCCAGATTGGATTGCTGCAGACTCACACAGGCCTAGTTTCTAGCTAGTTAGAAAACAGTCTGCAGGGCTGAGAAAAAGAAGCTACCTTACCAGGAGCAGCTTACAGACAGCAGAATTGTAAAGCAAAGAACAGCTTGATTAGTGGAACCACTGAAGACCACTAAAGAAAAGAGAGGGTCCTTAACACCTGTGGAATGAAATGTTTTGAAGAAATCTGGTACTTTATGATGATGATGATGAGCCATGAAGTCTTTTGACTGTTACTGCTGCCTCAATCAAAATGCTGCTGCCACTGCCAGGCAATTTGTTTTAAACTTTGGGTGGAGCAGGAATCGAATGAGAGGTGCAACTGCACCAGTGCACCCTTCCCTGGATCTACCCTTGTATGTGACCCTGTTGCCTTAGAACATAGAAGGGGAAGTGATAACTCCTTATTATTTATTTCTGTTCCCATATCTCCTGGCTGTTATTGCATCTGTAGACTCCAAATAAGATGTGATCTGGGTCAGGCTGAGCACTGGACACAAGCAGACTAAGATCCTGGAGCAGCTGAGTATCTAAACGGAGGAGATAGACAGGAAGGAGCCAAAGGCTGAGGGAGAGCCAGGTCACACAGTGGGGTGGAACCCAAGTGCTCCAAGCCCAACTCCTGTGCCCTGACCAGTAGACCATGCTGCCTCCCTTGCAGCACCAAACACTGATAAGGTACCTGTGGGAGAAAGGAAAGCTTCCAGGGTAAGAGGTCCCATGCCTGTCCAGGAGATGAGGCTTGCATGGGGATGCTGAATTCCTGGGTGGGTCCATGGGGGGTTAATTCAGCTGCCCAACCTATATGCAAGAGCTCACTGTGCTAAAAACTGTGAGCATCCCCACACCTGGCCTTCTACAGATAGCACACTATTCTGCAAGGACACATGCATCACATAAGCTATGTTGTCCAGAGTCTCTCGCTCCTAGCAGGGTCACCCATGGTGAGCAGGGCTGACAGGAGGTTCTAGACAAACCATAGACCAAACCCCAAGTACTCAACAATGCATCAGGGGGATGTCAGGATGTCAACCGCTGTAAAGATGGAAGAAGGCTGCAGCGAGATGGAGGTCTCCTGTCATCTAGGGTTCTCCCTTGCCACTGGGCTCAGATCTCCACCTTGTCAAGGTTGTGTGGTTGATGTTTTTGCACTCCAGCTCCTTCACATTAAACAGTCACATGCAGGCTACCACAGCAAACATGTGTTACATGGGATCCCAGCAAAACCATCCACTAAGTGATGCTGAACTATGGCAACCTGAATGGATTTTTACATGTGTGGATAAGGACTTGAACTAGCTACAAAGGCATATATTTGTCCTCCCCCTGCTGCCACACAGCCTAGTCCTTGGAGTCTCCCATAGCTCACAGCCTGACAGCATAGCTCCCCAGAGGGCACTGCACTGTGAAAGCTTAGGGCTGCATTTGGGGTAACTGTAACCCTTCCCAACACTAATCAGCATTGCCAATGGCTGCAATTATACTTAAACCAGTTGCTTTCAACCAGTATAACAACTAAACATTTCAGATCAGTGGGAGTTATGTGTTTGAGCTTGTACATTTATCCTTTGTGGTACCTGGGACTTAAATCACTTGATTAGGTAAGTCTGCCTGAAAATGGACTTGTTTCCCCACCAGATGAAATATACCTATGGTTCACCACCCTGTAATTCCAGTCTCCTACTAGGGTAACATGATCCAGTAAAAGGACCAAACAGTTTCAAACACTCCTGCTTTCATTAGTAGGATTTTATTTCCTGAGTACCTGTGAGGGCACAAAACTACTGCATTCTCCAAGTAGCTCTAGAGCCTTGGGGCTTTGGTGGAAAAAATAACCCACAGAGATCTACTTCCAATCAAAATAAAATCATCCAAATAATCTATGTTTATTTAGGAAGAACTTCAGACCTATTTGAAGACTCTAAGGGAAGACAAAGAAAAGCTCCTTGGACTGAAAGTGAATGGAGATGAGCGAATCCAGGAATATCTGGTAGGTGGCTGTTGTCTGACCCAAAGGCTCTGGCCTCATTAAAATGACAGAAAAGGATTTGGCAAAAGAATCAAATTGTTAATTGCAAAGGACTTTTTAAAGGAATAGAACATCATCCAAAAAAACTAAGAAAGTAGAACAAAAGCTTTTGCTTGATACAAAGTAGGGCTTGGTAGAAAACAAGATAGCACAGGAATGTGCTGGTTTTGGAATGAAGACTTTGTATTTTAGGTAGACAGATATCATAGGAATCAGGAAGGTATGGCTGGAAGGCACCTCACAAGATCACCTAGTCTAGCTCGAGGCAGGATCAGCCCTGACTTAAACCGTCCCAGTCAAGTGTCTAAACATACTTTTGAAACTCCAAGCACGGAGATTCCACTACCTCCCGAGGGAGCCTCTTCCAGTGCTCGACCACCCACAGAGTCAGAAAGTTCCTCCTAATCTCCAACCTGAATTTCCTCTGCTGCAATCTGAGGCTCGCTCTTCTAGTCCTGGCCCCCACAGCCACAGAGAGAAGCCCACCTCTATCCTCTATAATTCTCCTTCAGGTACATGAAGACTGTTAACGCACTCAGTCTTTTCATCTCTAGACCATATAACCCAACCTCTTTCAACCCTGCCCCATAAGTCTTGTCTTTGAAGTGTCTGATCATTTTTTTTGTTGCCTTGTGCTGGACTCTTTTCAATCCGTCCACATCCTTCTTGAAGTGTGAGGCCTAAAATGTGAAAAGGGCACCCTGGGAGAGCTTGCATTTTAGTGCCCTTTCTTTGAGTTTAAGTATGTAGTAGCATTAGTGAAAGTTTCAGAAATGGAGCCCGGGGGAGCTACTGGGCTGAATCGGGAAACTTGCTTCCCCATGGGCAAATACCACTCCTGCTGTGAAGGAATAAGGCAGGTGGACTGGAACAGGTGCCACCCTGCCTGCACATGCGGTGCCACCCTGCCTGCATGTGTCTGGCCTGGTTTCCTCCTGAGCAGCAGCTAGACGCTGCTTCTCCTGACCTGGGGCAGGGATTGGTCAGAGCAGGGTGAGGCGGAGAGGGGGTGAGTGCTGCTGTGAGTGTGGGCTGCTCACACATGTGTGCATATGGGACACCCCCTTGACCATAGCACCCTGGGCAGTTGCCCATGTTGCCCACCCATAAGGCCAACCCTGGGGATAGTTCACTTGTCTTAGGGTGGTGCCCCTCTGACCATGGCACCCTAAGCAGTTGCCCATGTCACCCGCCCAGAAAGCAGGCACTGGAGATAGTCCAGTTGTCTTGGGTATGTCTATATGATGGTGGTACCATGCCCTGGCTGGATTGCTCCCATCAACCCTTGACCATCTACTCCTGCTCACATGGTCCAGACCCAAAGATGCCTTGATGGGGCCTCTTTGGAGAGGTTGCTCTCCAGAGTGGCTAGGGAGAATGTGTTCAATAGTTCTGTGGCTGAGCCACACTGTCGCTGCTGTGTAGAAATGCCCTTTGTGTCTGCAAGAAGTTATCTTTCCAGCACAGTCAGAACTTTTTGTTATTGGTTTACAGCAAAAGACAGAAGCTGAGAGACAGAAGCTTGTGTCTGAATTTCGACAATTGCACCAATTTCTGGAGGAACAAGAGAGACTCCAGCTGGACCAGCTGGGAGAGCTGGAGAAGGAGATCATACGGAGTCAGAATGAAAAGCTGTCCATGGAGATTTCCCGTCTCAGTGACTTGATCAGTGAGATGGAGAGGAAGTGCCAGCAGCCAGCAAGTGAATTCCTACAGGTGAGACTGTATTAATGACAGCCCAGAGCTCCACACAGGGAAGGAAAGGCTCCTGAGTTCTAGACACTGGAGTCCCACAACCAGAGATCAATCCCCACTTAACATTAGCTTAGACACCCCCATCACTCTGTGCATATTTATATCCATACTTGCATCCCTAGTATGTGGCATGCAAGACTCAGAGCCTCTCTCTCTTTCTTTCCTCTCTCTAGGATGTCAGAAACACCTTGAGCAGGTACATGGTTCCTCTCACCTCTCCTGGCACTGGGAAGGGGTAGCAGACCATGATACAACCACATCTCCCCAGGTTCTGCAGCACAATCGGAGGGGCAAGTCACATTCTGGATACAAGTCTCTCTGGAGAACTTAACCCCAAGGATCTCACTTTTTAGACAAACTCTGGGGTTCTCCATTCTGTTGAATGGATTATTACTAACCTAAAGTATTTCCCAGAGTTGCTATATACAAGGGGGTACTGGTTGCCCTAAGCATCTGTGTAAGGGGGCCCTTTATTGCTAGATCACTGTCTATAATTCTGTCCAGGTCCAGCAATAACTGAAAACTTCCTCTGGGACATGTTAACCTCAGATATTTTTCAGGAATGTTAACCTCAGATATTTTTCAGGAATGATAAATCCCCCAGGGGTTTTCTGGATGTTTTCCTTACAACTTTGCCCAGGTTAGGAATGACTGAGAATCTTTTACCAGGGCCTTGTCAGAGACTCATGTAAAATGATCTGAGGTAGGGGCTGTTTGATCCTCCAAGTGAACAGATGCCCACAACACAAAACCCACCAGAAATATGGGAACAAACTGACCATCTGAGCATGAAGGCCAAATGAGACTCAGCCATAGGGGCTTCCTCTTTGAGCCTCAAAGCTGGTCTGGTCTCTTCAGACCAGTGGAAGAATCTTTATAGGATGTTCTGGGGTAAGGTGGCCTCTTAGAACAGCGACTGTCACGAGCTAGGAATCAGACTAAATGATTAGAGTTCATTGACAGATGCAGAATTATGTTTTCCAGGTGCAAGAAGGGGAAGTTCCAGGAGCCACTGGAGATTCCCTCTGAGCTGAAAGCAAGACTTGCAGATTTCTCCCAGAAAAATGTTGGCCTGAAAGAGACCCTGAGGAAATTCAAAGGTACCAAGAAGAGCTCTGAGAGGGAAAATGGGGATGAATCTCTGGGACTGTGGGAGAAAATGGGCTCTGGGCAGTGGGTCAGTGGCTGGATTATTTATAAAAAATATAAAGGTGATGGACTGAGCAAGTGTAGTCAGGGCCTAGACATTAGACTAGCTCACATCCTTTGATTTCAGAAATGTTACTGAGGCTGAAATTTAGCAAAATGGCCTACTGAATGCTTCACTATAGCTCTCTGGAGAGAGGCAGCCTCCTGAGATGGCATCATAAATCACAGGCTATGGAATCTAATATCTGTGACCCTTTTCCCCTCCAGAAACTCTGCCATGTGACCTGGAGAAGAGAAGAGGGGAGCGTCTGGGCTCCTACATAAAGGGTAAGTGCTGGTGAAAGCTTCCCTTTAATGAACAAAATATTTCCTTGAAAACAATCCTCTCCACCCCTGACAACAATGAGAAGCATTAGTATTGCCTGGCATGCAAGTAGCCTGAAGGCAGACTGTGTCATTTGGTTTAATACATACCTGCAGCCTTACCACTCACTTCAGAGGGGGAGTAGCGATTACTACCCTTCCAGCTGCTCTTGTCTTTTTTCCTGGCAGGAGAGGGCCAGTCCTGCCAGTTCTTCTCCACCCTCCTACCTTGTCAGTAAGCAATCCCAGGCTTCCCCAGTACAGCTGGTCACTGCTTTATGCTCTGTGCAGAAGCTGCCACCTCCTTTCTCTTTGGGCCTGAAATCACCTATTCCCACCTTAATTCCTACATAGTGCTGTTGAATGGCTCTTCCTCAGAACTTCAACCTTATCCTCGCTTCCCTTCTGCTTTGCTGTGCCTCTGCTATTGGGAATGGCAGCCCCAGCAGGGAACAGCGAGTGGCAGCTTCTAGAAACCAACAAGAAGCTGCAGAAGGATGAGGAACTGTAGAGCCATGTCAGTTTAATGTTGGGGTCCAAGATGGAGGCAGCTCTCTGGGGTCCAGAATGGCGCCAGCCAGAACAGGGCTATTGGATGTGGGAGGAATGACCCAGCTTGCTCCAGAGCTGATCTCTGGTGCTCTTATTCTCTCCTTTTCCTGCAGTGAAGGTGACTCTGGATCCAGACACTGCTCACCCTGATCTTATCCTGTCTGAAGATCAGAAAAGTGTGAGATGGGGAATGAGACGGCAGGATGTACCCGATAACCCGCAGAGATTTGACACATGGCTGTGTGTGCTGGGCTGTGAGGGATTCACCTCGGGAAAACATTGCTGGGAGGTGGATGTGGAGGTTGGTGGAAACTGGGCTGTGGGAGTGGCTAAAGAGTCTGTGAGCAGGAAGGGACGGATCAGCCTGGACCCTAAGGCAGGGATCTGGGCTATGTGGCAATGTGAGGGCCAGTACCAGGCTCTCACCACTCCTCGCACTCCTCTGTCCTTGAGCCAAGCACCCTGGAGGATCCGGGTCTGTCTGGACTATGAAGGAAGGCGTGTAGCAGTTTTAGATGCTGATAAGGAAGTACCAATCTTCGTTTTCCCACCTGCCGCCTTCACTGGGGAGAGAATCTGCCCTTGGTTCTGGGTGGGGAGAGGATCCCGGCTTAGACTATGACAGGGGGACGTGTTCTGGAAAAGTATAACAGCTTAAGGCCTAGTCAGTTAGACCAGCAATCTTAGACCACCAAAATTGTACACAGTCGGCATGTCTACACATGAAATTAATGCGAAGCAATAAACTCTCGTACATTTCATGCTGGAATTTATTGCTCCTGGGTGCTGTGTTTACACGTGTTCGGGGACCACAGCACGTGAGCCAGGTTGGACCAACCCCAGCTGTCAGGGGGTCAGCCTGGCAGCCCAGGTTTGCTTGGACCCAGATCAACATGCTGTGGAGGCATTGGCTGGGGCATGATGAGGGTGCTTCAGTGCAGGGATAGCCAGCAGGCAGCCACTGCACTGAAGCATACTTGTGCCTCAGCAGCACCTACACATGCATTGCTGCACAGTAAAGAACTCTGCTGCAGGATAGTACTTGTATTTACAAGTACTAATCTACAGAGGAGTTCATTTAGTTTATTGTGGCCTAATAGGATCACACATGTAGATGCAGAGACTTTGCTGCAGAGCTAATTAGTCAGTTCCACAGTAAATGCATAGTGTAGACATGTCTAGAGTATATGTTCATACTGCAGCCTTAGGTTTATTAATAATTATTAGTGACTTATGCAGTTTATGCTGTTACTATATGTTCTGAGGTAGATACAAATGGTAATTTTGTTGTTGTAACCATAAAGTAAGGATAGAAAAGCAGGAAAGTGACAAGGAGATATTTTTACCTGGTGAAGGGAGGGTTAAGAAATCCTCCGTCTCAGAAACTGCAGTTTTATAGAGACATAAATATTGGCTAGTTGACAACTTCCAGGACAACTGACGAACTGGTTTGGTCTGGTTTCTAAGGGTCCCAGAAATAAAATTGAAGCTGACCAATTGAAAATACTTTTTTTAAGAGTGCATGTGTGTGTACACACACACACGCACAATATCAGTAACTTTCAGCTATGGTATGTGTACTTGGATGATGACACAGCACTCCTCAGTTTTAGATGTATTGGGTTTCAGAGTTGCTTGCCACATACAGAGGAGGTCTTTGTTTGCCACAAGGATGTCTGTGAAGTAAGACTTACTCCAAGTCAGTCCCTGAGGGTCAGCTTGCCCTAACAGTGAAGTTCTCTGTCAGGAGCCTTAATACAAAGCACATCTCAGGCTGGCCTACAGGTTGCTCAACATATTCACTTTGGAGTAATATTTTCCTTGCTCTAGGATGCTCTGATCCTGATTCCTAAAACTGGGCCCTGTCTTCCTGACCTACCTCCACACTCTTTGACCACAATTCACAATCCCAGCTCATCCTGTAGCTGTGTGGCTCTGATTCCAAAGCCTCAGCTCTTACCTATAGGTCTGACTGCCCATGTCCCAGTAGCATAACACCTTTCCCCTCTGCCATTGTAAAAGTGGCAGTTTAAAGTTAGTGTTACCCAGATTACAGGTAACCTTGTGGGTGGGCTACTAATAAGAGGCATAAACAGGTCTACAGCCCAGCTTTTATTTGCTTGCACTTCAAAACATGCAAACAAACATCCCAAAGTCTATCTGGCTACCTGTGACAGCACAACAAAGATTCTCACCTATATCAGCTAGGGAGACTCGAGACAAGAGGTGGGAAAAGGGTTGCATGCAGAGTGGCAACAGCTCTTCTTGAATTTGCTAAGTTCTCCAAATTTCCCTTCAGTCTATACCCAATATTTAGAGATGGCTGGTTTTAATGTTTTTATAAATGAACTCTGATTGGTTTTATTTAAATGTCTTTGTTTCGCTGAAACTTTTGGAACTGGACTGAACCAGACTACTTACAGACTTGGAAAGAGTCAATTAGCTGGGATTTATATACTTGGGAAAGTAGAAGGGTTTCTTATCTCTTTTCTTTCCCCGTTGCAGAATCCTGTTCTGGTTTCTTCTTTACTCTACTTTATGGTCTTCTCTGACAAGGCTGTTTTTGTTTTTACAAATCATCTAAGCATTTTAACAAAAATGTATCTATAGCAAAATAACATCCAATCCATTTGGTTACATCAATTACTACTACTACTTTAAGATAAAGCTATGATATAGTGTATATGGATTATTTAATGTATAGTCTTCCCTTATCTCCTTTCAGGCCATATGCTTTGTTTAATTGTTTGATGGTTTCCTTTACTTACTGACCAAATTAGTTGTCACATCCACAAAGGTTCACACTATGGTTATTCAGAAACAAGCTTTAGGCCTTCTGCTTAACAACACTCCTGTACCTTAGTCTAGGCCCCTTGAAAATGGGACTGGCAACATAAGTCAAGGGGAAACCTCTAGTGAGAGGCCTGGTGTTCACTTCAACCTGTTCTCCTAAGGCAAAGCTACCCCAGCCTCCTCTCCTTTGTGACTGTACAGTGAGATAACTCCTACGCAGTAGACTTCACAATCTGCAAGCCACACCTTCTCCCTTGTAGAGAGACTGCCTGAGAGGTGGGTCTAAATCAGAGGCAGGCAACCCCTGGCATGGGTGCCAGAGTATGCCATGCAATGGCATTTTGCTTGGCACATGCACCTTGGGACAGACAGCAGGGAAGTGGATGAGGCTGCATTGTCACAAGGATTGGGCCCTTTGCAGCTCCACTGCCATCCTCCCCTAGCGAGCCAACATCTTTAGAAGTTGAGGTTGCAGGTGTTTTTGGCACTCTGCCCAAAAATGTTGCCAACCTCTGGTCTAAATTGTGAAAGATGATGTTATAAAGGAGAGGTGCTGTTCATTTTCTAGTATATGACATGAGTTCATCATTAAACAGATAGTGAGAGGAATGTCAGGTGGAAATCATAAGTTTATCAATGAATGCAGAATCCTAATTTGCCTCCTATCCATACAAAGATTTCTTTGGTAATATCTTTTATCAGCCCAACATCCTGCTAACTCTTCTCCCAAATACATAGTTAGCCCAACAAAAAATATAACCAAACACGGCTTTTCACATAATTCCCTGTGTCGTCATAACTACCACAGTACTATGACTTTGCTAGTGCATTTGTATCGATAGACTATTGCTCAGATATTCCTCTTCTCAGATGATGCCCAGATTTTGAAAACCGATTTGTAACTGCTGATATTATACATCTCTAGCCATGCTTTGTTACTGGCACTGGGGTAAGTGAATCCAGTCCAGTAAATCTAAATGTTTAGGAATCGCTTTGTTTTGGAGAGGGGGTTAGAGCTGTAATTTCTTTCCAACATTCCCCACCCCCCCATCTTGTATGTAATCAGCTAAGTAAACATAACACCATTATATAACAGCAAATGGACTTTGGGGTTGTTGAAGATTTTTCCCCCTGTATTGAGAAGTAAATAATCACTATTAGGATCGACAGTGAGGTCAGGTGCTTTGCCAGCTCAGACACAATTCCCCTTGACACCACTAAAACCTGGATTTTGGCAGTGAGCCTTGCCCCTATTTTCTATGCCCCAAATTCCTGGCCCTTCCAGGAGCCCTGCTGCCTGACTGACACAGCTGCATAGGCTAGATCCAGCCCACAGACCATGTCTTTGACACCCCTGATCTGCACAACTTCTTCCCTTCCTCCTTCCATCGCATACTCTAACAAGCCCAAGGGCCAAGCGTTGATGTGCTGTGCTCCACTTGGCTCTGTGCTATTCATATCAGAGGTGGCCAACACTTTGTGGCTGAGAAGATGTCTGACTGCCACTCCAGTGCAGTGAGAAATAGAAAGAGTGTATTGACTTATGTTGTCCTTCTAGTATGTACGTACACTTGTTATTGTTACTAAAGGCTTTCTTGAGTCGTAATAACCACTGCAGATAATTGTAATTAGCCTGAGTAATCTTTAGAAACCCTTCTTGTGTATTTATAAAGAGTGAAAAAGACTTACTATGTACATGTCATGTTGCAATTAAAACATTCACAATGCCCTCAGAGTGAAAAGATAATACCCAACCCACATGCATCCTAAGAGGGAGACAGCCACAAGGTATGACTCGTGCATGATGCCAGAATGTGAGGTGCCATCAAAATGGGATTCCCCTCTTCCCCTCCCCTCACCCTGACATCTCTTGGCCTGCCTTCAGAAGACACACAAATATGGGATGATATTAACATTAAAACATGGGGAAATGACAAGGAAAGAGAATATTCATTCTTAAATCTATTTATAAGCTTTCTTTGCATCGTAATATTGGAGGGCATTTGTCCATTAAAGTTCTTCAGATCTTCAGAGAGGGGCTTCTGTATCCAGTTTCTGTAGCTAAAGGGCTTGTATAGTGAGCTGGGGATCAGCAGGTTGAGAGTTCAAGCCTTTTTATGTGGCCTTGAGCTTCCTAGCTGGGAATGGCAGCCCTTGTGGATTTGAGACATTTTTTTCTCCCCCTCCCCCCCCCCCGCAACACATGCCAAGCTTACATGGACTCCAGAGCCCACCTGACCAGTGCCAGGACTCTGGGAAGCAAAGACTCAGGGCTTTCCTGTTATACTTACGTTATGCTTAAGACCAGAGGACTGGATTGTGGCTACGAGGGGCAGTTTAGAGGCCACAGGGGTGCCCAAGAGGCAATCCAGTATAGACCTTCCTTGCCAGGGTTGGGGACTCCTGGGGCAGAGCAGCACACAAGCTGCCTACTGAGGTTCAGGGACCCTGGGAGCAACGACAAGAGGCCAGGGCCAGTGACCTGGAGACCCAGAGGATCAGGCAGGGCTGGGACCCAGAAGCTGAGGTCTAGGACAGTGGACCTGGACAGGAGGGCAGGGAAGGCAGCTAGAGGAAAGGGGTGGAAGCCAGGAAGAAACAAGCCCCAACAATGGTTTGAAGCTTGAGGGGCCAAGTGCAGAGTCAGGGCCAGGTCCACCTCTCCAAAATACTGATTGGCATCTGCAAGGCATGGGTGTAACTATGGGGGCAGGTGGAGGTTGACTTTCTAGCCCCTAAAGTGACCAAGGCTCTCTTAAAGAGGGAGGACACCCGTGGGGTGAGAGGAGACAGGTAACGGGCACCAAGAAGTAAGCCCCCCAGCTTCTGTAAGCAGCCTCCCTATTGATATAAATTTAACAGCAAGTCATGGCAGGTGAGAAACTGGAGGTGGAGGAGGTTGGGAACACGGACGGGCAAGTCTGGCAACTAGAGACATCAGACTGAAGAGAGGGATTACCCAAGCCTATCACATTGATATAATTACTTGGGGCTGTAACACCACTGAACATCAAGAATGGCTGAAGGAAAAGTACTACATATTGCAAGAGCTAACAACCTCAAACTGAATAAGGATAAATGGTAGTTTCGGACAAGAGAAATAACAAGTTTGGGTGAGGCGCTGACCTCAAGGAGAATCTTACCCGACAACTCAAATATTCAGGCCATACTGAACATGCCATAACCTGAAGATAAGCATGGAATTCAAAGACTACTAGGCATGTTGAATTACGTCAGCAAGTTTATACCTAACTACACCGCTTGCACAACTCACTGAAGGCAGCTGCTCCACAGGGGCACAGAACGGGCCTGGATGCCAGAACATGAAAGTGAACTAAATGCTATCAATATCCACTCCAGTGCTACAATTCTTTGACCCATTAGAAGACATCAGATTCTCCATAGATGTCTTCTATCATAGTACTATAGGTCATAGGTTGCTAATCTCGTATGCATCTAAAGCTGTGACAGCTGCAGAAATATTATATGCACAAACTGAAAAAAGACCCTTGGCCTGGTTTAGGGATATGCAAGGTTCCACTTATTGTATGGCTAAAGATTTATTTAGAAACAGATCACAAACCTGTGACTGAAATATTCAGAAGAGAACTCAGAAATGAACCACTAAGGTACAGCGACTACTTCTGAAATTGCAGAACTGTGATATGGCCCTGCGGTTTCAACCAGGACACCACTTAACAGTGGCAGACATGCTTTCAAGAGCATGCCCTCTATCAAACAGTCCACAGCTTCATTATTTGAAGTAAACTGTAACCATGTGAATATGATTAAAGCATGCTTTATATCTCCAGGCATTTGGGATAAACTGGTGATAGAAACGGTTAGAGATGAAACACTGCAAGGAGTGATACAAGCAATGAGCAAAGGAGGAAAAAGAATCATGTTTCCCATGTACATAGTCTCAATATAAACATGAACTCTTGGTGATCTCAGGAGTACTCATGAATGGTACCCAGGTTGTGATCCCTGAAGACTGAGAAGGAAAATTTTCAAACCAATGCAAGAAGGACCTCTATCCAAAAGCAGAGTCAGAGGGTGTGTCCAGATGAATGGGAATGTGTGCTTTGTGGTGCCTCAAGGGTGTCCAGAGGTTCCCTCTCATCTGGAGGTGCCCAGAGATGCAGAGTCCGTGTGGCAGGGCAGCACGGTGATAAGGGCATCCAGTGAGGAAAGTGCACGCTGCCCCTACAGTGGAAGGCAGGAAGGGGCTTGCACGAGCTATGCAGCGGGGGAAGAGGTTGGTTCAGGGAACCCACTTTGGTGTCTGTCCCCTGCAGTATGTGGCCTGTGTGTTGTGTGATGTGGGACCAGTAACTACTGCTGCCTGCAGTCCTTAGCTGCTCTAAAGTTCAACAGCCCTGCATTACCCCACTGTCTGTCCCAAAGATGTTGTAAATCCTTTTCACCATTCAAGGAAACCCTTCAGCACGGAAGCATCCATAGGCCCAGCAAGTGTCCCTGTGCGTGACTGGACAGGGATGGACCAGAGCAGGGGCAGCTCTGCAAACTGCAAGCACAGCTGGGGCCAAGATATCAGTGTGTCTGTGGGACTCTGCACCTGCAGCAAGCCCTGAAGGACCACTGAAGCAGAGGAGCAATTCTGGCTGGATCTCTGACTTCCCCAACCTGTGCCTGGGTGGGCACCAGCCTCTGCGGCATGATGGAGAAGCAGTCCTTGGGGCTGGACATTGCTTTCCTTTGTCTCTGAAGGGCATGCAACCTTCTCACTGCACCTGGAGCGGGTTTCCAGACCCTTGCTAGAAACTTTTGGAGCCTCCCAAGGAAAATGCTTTGTAGTTTCCAATAAAACACTTCACTGAAGAGGCAAGGCTGGGGCACCAGACCTATTTGGTGTGCAAAAGAAATATAGGCATGTGCCTGCGCAGGGGTGGATCCAGGGGACAGTGCAGTAGAGCACTTGCAGCCCCCCTCCCTGCTTTGATCCCTGCTCCGTGCAAAGGTTAAAGCCAACTGCCTGGCAGCGGCAACAGCATTTCTAGGCACACAGCACTTGACTTCCTGGCTTTTCCTCCATTAGAAAGGGAGGCCACTGAGAAAGGAAGGGGGAATTTCTTGGGCCAAAAGAAAGGCAAAACAGGGATGGGAGCGCCGGTCAAAAGTTCAGAACAAGCGCGCCGAGGCGGCACCACCGCGCAGGTCCGCCAGCGCCCACTGCCCCGGGGGAGGCCCAGGAGCCGGGGCAGTGCCTCGGGAGGGGAGCGGCCGCACAGCGCCAGGGGCAGGGCTCGGCCTCACGCCCGCCCCCTGCGGCCCCCGTTTGACGCCTGTGCCCGGCTTTCTCCTCACACCAGGCGCTGTCCAGCCCGCCGGCCCCGAGGCCACGGAGGGGCCGGGCCGGGGCGGAGCTTCCCGCCGCCATCGCCGCCCGCGGC
>NW_017728911.1:15716474-15727812 GCF_001723895.1 Crocodylus porosus | reverse complement strand
CGCAGCGCCTCCGCCCCGGCGCCCTGGGCAGCCCGGCCCGAGCCCACCCCGGGGATTGTGGGGCTGCTTTCCCGCCCCCGGCCCGTGCAGCGACCCGCGCCCGCGCTGCCCCCGTTCTTACCCCTCGCTCCCCTCCCTGTTTTGCCTTTCTTTTGTCCCAATTAATTTGTCGTTCCTTTCTCAGCGGCTTCCCTATCCAAGGGAGACCTGTACTTCTTCCTAAGACAAAATCCAGCCCTTTGGGTGCCTTGACGCTGCCTTCCCTGTCAGTCATTTCTATACACTGGAGTAATATTACCACATCTGCAGGGTTGAGAAATAGAAGAGGGGCATTTCCGGGCATGCTAACAGACAACAATATTGCAGAAGAAAAGATAGTTTGAATAGAGCAGGGGCGGGCAATTATTTCGGGCGGAGGGCCACTTACTGAGTTTTGGCAAGCCATCAAGGGCCGCGTGACAGGCAGCCAGAGGCAGATAAATATTACATTTTCTAAATTTTTTAGGGGCTCTGTGGGCCAGATAGAATGGCCTGGTGGGCCACATCCAGCCCATGGGCCACATTTTGCCCACCCCTGCAATAGAGGAACATCAAGACAATTAAAAGGATAGAGGGTCATTAACAGTTGTGGAATGGGAAGAGATTAGCAGAAATTGGGCATAATGAGGCATGAAGTCAATTGATTCAGTAATGCTTGAACTCCCAGGCAGCTGGCTTTGAAGATCAGGGGGAGCAGGAATCGGGGGGTGCAGCTGCACTACTGCACCCCCCTAGATCCACCCCGGCCACAGGCATTATAAGCCCTGGGGTCTCTAAAGCAGACTGGTTTGCTGCAGAGGGGGATTCTTCCATAACCACTTGGATTTCAGGGAAATCAGCCACATAATACCTAGTGACTCTACATCCTGTCCCTGCCATGCAACAAGGTTGTGGGATACAGCAGAGGTGTGAATCCATCCCCATCCCTAGAGCATCCTAGGGAGCGAGGTTGGGGTGTGTGCCATGCTGTGCCTCTTTCACTTAGGCTGCACCTTTGCACACACGGATATCATGTGTCCCTCCCGCCCTCCCCAGGGCTGGTCTTGTGCCTGGAAAGCTGGGCTGGGCTGGGCTGGAGGAGATTAGAAGCTGTGCACTGGAGTGGTGGAGAAACCTGAAAGAAATGGCCCAGCATGTGGGAATTCCCCAAGTCTCTTGTAGAGGAAACCACACAATGGCCCAGAACTGTTTACCCCCAAAATGGTCTTCAGTGACCCTTTCAATTAGTCTGGTTTATTTAAGGGTACCTGGCTGTCCAGAATGACACTGTGGAAACTCTGGGGTTGCCTTATCCCGAGACCTGGATTTTCAGATCACATGGCATCTTACGAACTCCCATCTGAATAGGGAAGTCCCACTGGGCTCAGATCATCAGTGCTCAGAGGGAAGGGAGATCCTGAGATACATACGCACCAGTGGGGATTCAGATTATGGGTTCAGAAACCATCAGGGCCATGCAGGCCCCTCACCAGGTCTCAGTTGTCTCCATTCTGGTTTCTCATGACAGATATCACTCAAGGACTCGCCCCTCACCCTTTCTGCCAAAGCCATTAAACACCAACTGAGGGCCCCTCTGGCCATGGGTTTGGAGGCAACACAGAATGTCTCCTCTTCTCTGAAAAAGAGACCTAAAAGGATTCAGCTTTACATTTTCAGAGTCTCTGAGACTTTTATTTATCTCCTTTTCACATTTTTCTTCCAACACAAGGTATGCCTCATGTCTGCCTTTTCTCTCTTCCTTTCTGTCTTTCTCTTTCTAATGCAGCAGATGATGGGTCCATGAGGGAGAACAAGGCGCAGAATGCCCAGCAGCCTTGCACAAAACAGGCAGAGTTGCATGGGGCAGACATGGAAGGAGCTGAAGGAGATGTTCCCCAGCATCCAGAGCCGGGAAAAGTCCATCATAGCCGCTGCAGGCCAAGGGGGCAACAGGAAAATTTTCCACATGGGAAATGTGTTGAATCCAGTCTTGGCTTCAGGGATGGCAGTGGAGCTACAGTCCACTCCAGACTTTGCAGTAAAGAGAAACCCTGGGAATGTGTTGAATGTGCCAGAATATTTCAGGGCAGCTCAAAACTTCCTGCACTTCAGAATGGTGTCAGCTCTAGCTCAGATCTATTAAACCTACAGAGCATCCACTCAGGAGAGAGAGCCCACGTGTGCCCTGACTGTGGGAAAAACTTCAAACAGAAGCATAGCCTTTTTCAACACCACACCATTCACACAGAAGAGAAACCTTACATATGCCCCGACTGTGGAAAGAGTTTCCGCCTGAAATGTTCCCTTACTCATCATCAAAGCCTTCACCCAGGAGAAAGTCCTTATGCCTGCCCTATGTCTGTAAAAGCTGACGAGACACAGCCCAGTCTTACTTTGCATCAGAGCATTGGCACAGGGAAGAAACCCCACGTATGCCCCAACTGTGGGAGGAGGTTCAGATGGAGAAGTAACCTTATTGAACATCAGAGTGTCCACATGGAAGAGAAACCCTATGCCTGCCCTGATCGTGGAAAAAGCTTTGTTCAAAAGAAGAAACTTATTCATCATCAGAGAATCCACAAGGGTGAGAAACCTTGATCGTGCCTGGACTGCAGGGGCTGCTTTGGTCAGATGAGGTCCCTTATTCAGCCTCAGAACATCCATATGAACAAGCAGCAATCCCAGTGTTCAGGAAAAGCAACAGGGCAAAGATCTCTCTCAACTCTCCCCAGACATGGCAGAAGGGTAGAAGGCCGCACATGAGCCCGCACATGCTGCTGCAAGGCATGAATATGCATTAGTGGGGGTGGTGTGGGTCCAAGCAGTGGGTGGGGGTGAGATGGTTTGGGTTTCAGGGGTGGGTAGTCATCAGGGACCAGATGGGAAAGAGAAGATGCAGAGGGAAGATATGCCTGGCTGAGGTGCATCTGTCCCAGACTCACTGACCCCTCTGTATAGAGGACAAAGGTCTGTTTCTGACCACTTGCACTCCAGACTTTTCCCATCAGTGAATAAAACCTGTGAGTATCTAGGATGTGGAAGGGACTGAAGCCTCTTCTGAATTCTCCCCTTGTTGCTTTCTCTCCCTGATTGTGGACTCCCAACTAACATTGACTCATCACTCCCCAGAAATGAAGAGTCCCCAGGAACAAGAAAGAGAAATGACTGCAATGGCACTGGCTCAGGTGAGAGTTTGTCACTGTTTCTTGGTACGACGTGTGAGGCAGGAGAATCAATACAGAAGCAAAGGAGACTGGTAGATGAAAGCCCTTTTCCTATAGCGAGCAGTAAATGTACCATAACATGAACATAGAGAAATCTAGAATTTTTTAAGGGTTTTTCCCTCTACTGCTGCAGTTGCATGTATCTCTGTGCCTCAGTTTCCCTTTGTGTCACACAAAGAACTCTGAACCCCATACAGAAATAGTGCTAGCAGTTATCACCAATCTGCATTGTTAGAGGACAGGAGATACGTTATTTAGTCATTAGATTGGAAACTGGGTAGTTAACTGGCTTCATGTGGCACAATACATGTCCAGGAATGTCAGCTGGTATGTGTAATGTAGCTTCGTTCTGAAGTAATTTCTTGCCTCACATCCAGTTCCCTCACCTCTTTGTACTGTTGCTTGAATAAGGAACTGGGTTCCACCTGGCTGCATGGGAGGATATGTGCCTGTAGGCATCTCCAGTGACAATTCCCCTCAACCATACCCTGAAGTAGAGACAAAGCTGTGCTATTTCCAAGCCATTACACTTTATTTGTGAGCAGACCCTGCATGTTGAATGTAGACCCTTTATTCTTCCATTTCTCCACAGAGTAAATATATATAAGAACACATGTAAATGAACCAAAGGCAGAGATGGGACCCTCAAAGAGATCCCTGTGAGTGAAGCTCAAATAGGCATGGTTAGTGTTTACATTTCCGCTAAATCAGACTCTTCTGGATTCCCATTGGCCAGAATATTCCTTGAAATGTTGGAATGGGTCCTGTGCAGTTAGTCTGTTATGGGCTCCCGAAGAAATGACATGAAATTGGTTCTGGTGTCTCCTGTAGACCACATCTGGAATATTGTGTTCAGTTTTGGGGCCCCCACTACAGAAAGGATGTGGACACATTGAAGAGAGTCCAGCAGAGAGCAACAAAAATGATGAGGGGGTTGGGGGACATGACTTCTGAGGAAAGACTGTGGGAGCTGGGTGAGCTTATTTAGTCTAGCAGAGGGCAACAAAAATGATGAGGGGGTTGAGGGACATGACTTCTGAGGAAAGACTGTGGGATTTAATAGCAGTCTTCAGCTACCTGAAGGGTGGTTTCGAAGAGGATGGAGCTGGACCGTTCTTAGTGGTGACAGATGACAGAACAAGGAGCAATGGTTTCAAGTTGCAGCAATAGAGGTGTAGGTTTGATATGAGGAAGAATTTTCTCACTAGGAGAGTAGTAAAACACTTAAACAGGTTACCCAGAGAGGTGGTGGATTTTCCATCCTTGGAGGTTTTCAAAACCCAACTAGACAAAGTTTTGGCTGGGATGATCTAGTTGGGGATGTTCCTGCTCTGAGCAAGGGGTTGGACTAGACGTGACCTCCTGAGGTCCCTTCCAACCCTAACTTTCTATGATTCAGTCAGGCAGTGAGTTCAGGGTGTGATTTACCTCTCCCTGTTTGCCTGAGTTAGGAAATCACCTCCAGAGAGAGGCTGCATGTGTGCATCCACCTGCCCACATACAGCGTGGTGAATTTCTGCACTTGCCAATTTTCCCCTTCCAGGCCTGCTCAGTCTGCATGTACCTTGCTGTGTTCCCTGCACCTTTCTTGACTGGTGTCAAACTCCCACACCACTGTGCACCCTGCTCCCTACCCCCATCCTCCTTTTGTCTCCCTCTGTCACCACATCTGTTGATAGTGCCTACCAACTCTTCCCCCACTACTCCCTGAAGAAAGCACATCTTCAGTGTCCTCAGCAAGAAGGGGCACAGGTGGCTTCATTACATTTCCACATGCCCAAGCAGAAATTCTTGGATCTCAAGGGAAGGGGAGTTTCCATTCCTTCCTGCCATGAGGTAGCTAGATTGCTTCTGGCTGGTAGGTGCTTGAGAGGCAGAATCCTGTTGCTGTTTCAGGGATCAGTGACCTTCAAGGAGGTGGCTGTGTACTTCACTGAAGGGCAGTGGGCTTTGCTGGGTCCCAGCCAGAAAGCCCTCTACAGGGACGTCATGCTGGAGAATTACAAGATGGTAGCCTCACTGGGTAAGTATTCCCTGGAATATATTGGTTGTGTTCTTAGAGCCCCTTTCTCATCCCTTATATTTCAGGAGATCAACCCTATGGTCCCCAAAATTCCTATAAGGGAGACTTTTCTTTCCACACCCTGGCCTGTGGGAGGGGAGAGTTGGCAACATTATGAAACTGGTAATCCATCGACATCCCCAGAGTGTCCAAAAGGGAGGTTGGAGCATGGGCAGTTTTTGCTGCCGGTGAGTAGTGGGCCCCACAGACAGAGATTTCCTGTGTCCCTTCTTCCCCAGAGGTGGCTCAGGGAAAGGCTCAGGTCTCAGCATGGTTAGGAAGAGGTAAGAAGTTGCACAGCTGCTCTGTGTGCTGGAGTCCTGAGAGAAACAGTCCTGTGGGCAGAGTTCCCTGAATCTTTTGTAGGAGAAACCATGAGTATCCCAGGAAACCTCTGCCCTCCACAAAAGACTTGCAGAAGCATTTCCCATTTCTCTGGTTTGTACAAGACCACCTGCCTGCCCAGCATCTCTGGAAACAATGAGGTGCTTCTGTCATTTGTAACACCCTGGTCTTGCTTTTCTTCTTCCCTTGGAGCTGGATTTCCCATTCCCAAACCCAATGTGATCTCTCAGCTGGAACAGGGGGAAGATCCCTGGGTCCCAGATCATCAGGTCTTAGAGAAAATGGAGATCTTCAGAGACATGCACACAGGTGAGGAGTCAGTTAAATGGGCACAGGAACCATCTGTTGTCACTGGCACAGATACCCAGGATTCCCACTAGGGCCATGCCAATCCCTCCCTTGGTTTTACCTCCTCCCACCCAGGTCTCAGTTGCCTGGGTAACTGCTGCTTCCCCATGACAGGTGTCACTGAAGGACTTTCCCTCAGTCTGATTAATACCACATGAGGGTTCCTCCTGCCACAGGTTTTGTGGCAGGACAGAGTGGCTCCTCTCCTCTGATGAGGAGCTCGAGACGGATTCAGCTTCACATACAAGGGGTCTCTGTTAGTTGCTTGCCTCCCTTTTCACATTTCTCCATTTTCTGCAGCTCAAGACATGCCTCATGTCTGTCATCTTCTCTCTCTGTCTCCCTCTTTCCCTTTCTCTTTCTCTTACATCAGATGGAGCTATGAGGGAGAACAAACCGGAGAATGACCAGGAGCCCAGCCCACAGGAGGCAGAATTCCCTCTGACAGCCCTGGGAAGAACTGAAGGGTTTGTTCCCCAGCATCTTGAGCAGCAAGGCACCCATGAGAGTCAGTGCTGGCCAAAGGGGCAGCAGGGAAAGCTACCTGAGAGGAGAAAGGGAAAATCTACTCCCCAGGGGCTTGACTTGGGGGACCTGAGTGTAGCCATGGTCCAGGCACAAACCTGCAGCCAAGAGAAACCCTGGGAATGTGCTGACTGTGGCAGAACTTTCCAATTCAGGTCAAAGCTTTCTGCCCATCAGAGCATCCACACAGGAGAGAAATTCCATGCATGCCCCGACTGTGGCAAAAGCTTTAGGTTACGACACTATCTTACCCTGCATCAGAGAATCCACACGGGTGAGAAACCCTACACATGCCCTGAGTGCAAGAAAAGCTTCAGGTTGCGATATGATCTTACTCGGCATCAGAGCGTCCACACAGGGGAGAAACCCCATGTGTGCCCTGACTGTGGGAGGAACTTCAGATTGCGACAGGAACTTACTGAACATCAGAGCATCCACACAGGGGAGAAATGCTTCCTGTGCCGGGTGTGCGGGGAGAGTTTCCGCTTGAAACGCATGCTTATTCAGCACAAGGGGATCCACACAGGAGAGAAACCTTTCACATGCCCCAAATGCAAAAAATGCTTCCGGTTGCGACAGGATCTTAATAAGCACCAGATCGTACACACAGGAGAGAAGCCCTACCTGTGCGCAGACTGCGGGAAAAGCTTCAGTCAGAGGAATAGCCTCATTAAACATCAGAACATCCACACAGGTGAGAAAGCCTACATGTATCCTGGCTACAAGGAATGCTTCAATCTAAGATAAGACGTTTCCTTACACGTGGGTATCCACACTGACGAACATCCTTTCCAGCCTTCTGTGTGTGAGAAAAGCTAAAGGATAAAGGTCTTTTTCAGTTCCCCCAGACCCTACAATAGACCCTATCTTGCCTACAATAGAAGGCAGCAGGAACTGTCACATTGGGTCCATGGACCTGGTTCTGTTGTTGCAAGGCATGACTATGTATCAGGGAGGAATGAATTAGGTCCCAGCAGCAGTTGGGGTGGACAGTTTGGGTTTCAGGGGTGTATGGTTGGCAGGAACCAGGTAGAAAAGAGAAGATGCAGAAGGAAGATGCAAGTGGCTGAGGTGCACCTGCCCTGCGTCTACAGACTCCTGTGTTGGAGGACAAATGTCTGTTTTTGAATAGTTGCTCTCATGACTGTTTAATGGGTTTGGATTTCTCTGCAAGGCCCTTGAGCCCTCTCCACCTTCTCTCTGCTACATCCCAACCAGGTTGGGATCATACCTGACAGGTTCTGTGTCCTCATGACAGACATTGCACCTGGATTTCCTTTTGTCTTTCTCCTCAAGTGAAGGTTTGAGAGTGATTTAGCTGCTGGTTTTTCAAACAGTCGCCATTATTTTGAATCTCTTTTCCCCAGGTCCATTTTGCCTCCAGCACAGGAACTAACACCTGTCTGCATTTCTCTCTCCTTTTTTGTCTTTCTCTCTCAGCAGGCAATGGGCCAGTGAGTGAGAATGAAGAGGGGAATTTCCAGCTCTCCTGCCCTGAGTGAGCAGAAGCAGGTGGTGGCATCACTGGGAAGAGTGAAAAGGGATGTTTCCCAGGGTCCTGGGCAGAAACAAGCCTGTGAGAGCTGGGGCCAATCAGAGAGGCAGCAGGGGAAGTGCCCCCAAAGAAGACAGGGTAGATCCAGTCCCTGAGAAGGAGGCTTGGAGAATTATAACGAGATTGCAGTGCCGCCATGAATCTTCAGTGAAGAGAGACTGGATGTGTGGAAGAGAAGCTGCCAGTACAGGTCTAGTTTCATACACGTTATGTAACATATGGGTGTGAAACACCCCTGTGCCCTGTCTGTGGGAAAAGATTTCTCTGGAGACATGGTCTTTGTAAATGTCTTGTGATACATATCAGTTAGAGCCCTCCCACCCCCCTATCCCATAAATGTGAGAAAAAGTTTGTGTGGACCAATTCCATTGCTGCAGATTGTGTGACCCATGTGAGAAAGAAATCCAATGATTGCAAGAAAAGCTTCAGAGAGAGTAATCTGCAAGTGTTCAAAGCCGTAGAGACCTAGAGGGAAACTTCAGACATAACCTTTATTGGACTTGAACACATCCATTCAGGAGGATGACCTGAAATGTACTTCACTGATTGCAGGTGTGGGGGGTGAACTAGTTTCAGTGAGGAACGGTTGGTGGGGAGTGGAAGAAGAAGTAACAGTGGGAAGGGCAAAGAAGTTGACCACAGATGTCCCAAAATAGCTCAGTAAATGTCTTACTGAATTATTATCCAGTTGCTTGTGAGGGGCTCTCACCCAGAGATCCTGGATGACCCCCCACAAAAAAATGTTACTGTTTTGCCAGGTACTGAACAGTGGTAGGAAGGGCTGGGGTTACTAATTCTTTTATTCTGGCTTAAACCTCCACTTAGAAGCCTGGGAAATGTTCCCAAGTGAACAAACTTCTTCCAGTTGCAGGCAATATTCTACAGGATTTATTAAAGGGGGAAGGGGGACAAATACACAACTCTAAGGAAAACCTTAACTATTAAATATTAGCTGAAACCCTGAACAGTTAACAGTCCCGCTCAGTCACTGGAACAACAGCCCTGGGTAAATCTCCCTTTCCAACAGCCTGGACTAGATAGTAGCTCCCCTGGGTTGGCTTCAATCTCCCCTGGCCCTAAAGTAGGAAATTGGTGTCTTTCCACCCCCCAGGCTGCTACTGGCTGGTGGTTGGGGTACTATCCTGGGAGGTGGGAAATGGGAATGCCTGATCTTAGGTACCATAGGGGTTGTGACCCTGTGTGTCCCACATCCTAGCTATTGCTCTAATCCAGTGCTTTTCAACCTTTTTTTCATTTGTGGACCCCTAAACAATTTCACTGGAGGTGCAGGGCCCTTTTAATTGTAAGTGTGGGTGTGCATGTACTTCTGATTGATCACAGCCATCTTTTGCAGACCCCTTAGACATAAGGGGTCTGTGGACCACAGGTTGAAAACCACCGCTCTAACCGCTGGGATGCTGAGTGAAAGGGAAACTCCCCTCCATTTACCTTTTCTCACTGCAGCAGAAGAGGAAGTATTTGGATACCGGTCAGAAAGCCTTAGGGTCACCCAAGCTATTCAATGAAATCACTTGCATGCTAGAATAGTTTTATTAAACAGCCTGCCTGGGCTGCTTGGGGCTCAAGCATGGTATTGCACACATTATTCTCTCCCAGGGTCAAGGACCAGGTATTGTTATTTCACCACAAGGGGCTCTTGCAGCTTTATCCTGATACTGAAGAGCTACATCAAGCTGGGGGTAGATGTGGGCCTGTGAGGGTAAGGCCTGGGTATAGGGGCAAAAACAGCAGGCCTGGATGCTGTCTCTGCTTGAGGGTAGCTTTGAGAAATGAGCATGCAGCTGAGGCTGTGTAGGACGATTCCCTTCTAAGAGCTGTCATGCTACCGAGGCTGCTCCAATGTGGTTCAGAAAGCAGAGTTAGGGGAGAGACAAGGGTTAAAGCTGAAACAGTGGTGAGATGAGGGCTGCTTCCACAGAAGTTGACAAAAGTAGAGCAGACTCCTACAGACTCCTACATCAGCGTTTTCCAAACTGTGGGCTGCATGCCCAGCGTGGGGGTGTGACAAGTCCCAATGTCCATGGGTGTGCAATCCTGTAACTGCTGTGAGTGGCTGAAGTTGGGAGGAAGGAAAGGACAAAAGATTGGCCAACTTCACTGTGGTGGGACAGAAAGCCCCAAAGTGGGAAACGTTGTCATAGGTGAAAACTGATGACAGCTTCTTTATTCAGCATGGGAGCAGTAGTAACTTCAGGAGAGGAAGCAGAGCCAAGAGGATCTGAGTTTCCTAATAGGCACTGACTCCAGCCCTTTTTGCTCCTAAAAAGCACCTGGCAGGAGGCTCCAGGCCATTGCATCATGTTGTCCCCAAAACGCTGAGGCGGGCCCTGGGAATACTCAGCTGAGCTTCTAACCTGGGCAGAGTAACTTAACTTTCTCTTTGTGGCCCTTGACAGTGTTTTGACCCTAGAGGGATTCACCTGCCTCCCTGTGGAGTTTGGGGAACCCCTCAGGGGGTCTTGGACGGGGTCTGGAAGGCAGGAGGGAGTGTCAGGAATCAGCCCCTCCCTTTTCTCCAGTGCTGCCTGTGCTTCCCTGGCCGTGCTCATCTCACGTTCCTCTTCTCCCTCTTGACAACTCTCCGCTGGGCAAAAGGCAACCCCTGCCCCTCCCCTGCACCCCAGCGCTGATTCTTGCTGCTGAGGCTCCTCGGAGCCTTTCCCTCCATTTCTCCAGAGGAACTTTTGGGGTGTCACGGGGCTGGGTGGGCAGGGAGGCACTTTTCTGTGTGTCCTAGCGCTTTCATGGGTTTCTGATCCTGGCAGCAGGAGTGGCAGAAACTGCCTCAGGTGGCAACCGGGCCCAAACCCCAGGGGTGCTTCTTCCCGAGTCACTAGGAAAACAACCCGGGACATGGGAAAGGCAACTAAGGGCACAGTGCTCGACGGTTCAGCCATGCAACAGTCCAGGGGCATCAAGAAAGGCACCATCGAAGCCTCTGTGAGAGCACAACTGTGGGCTTCATGCTGGGACATCCCGTGCCTGGGGTCCTAGGTCAGCTTAGGGGCGTCTGGCCCCGTGGGTTTCCTTAATGCACCCACGCAGCAAGTTCAAAGGAGCGGGGCTTTTTTGAGCCTGCTCTTTTGCTTAGGCTTGAAGGAGGCGGTCTCGGCCCCTCGCGGAGAAGCTGCTGTCCGGGAGCCCCGCTGGCGGGCGTCTCGCCAGGCGCGGGAGCGGGGGCTGCCTCCGCCCGCCGGGGCTCCGCGCACAGGGCGGAGCTTCCCGCCGCCATCGCCGCCC
>NW_017728911.1:15701874-15716374 GCF_001723895.1 Crocodylus porosus | reverse complement strand
GGGCCCCGGGCTTGCTGCCGCCCCCGGGTCCCGACGCGGCCCTGGCCTGACTGCGCGGCGGGGGCGATGCTGGCGGCTCCTTGAGGAAGACCCGCCGCCCCCTCGCCCGGCTCCGGTTATTTGCTGCGGGGCGGTTGGTCGGTTTGTAGCGGAACTTCCCAGACCGCAGCTGTAATCGGGGGGGAGGGGGCTGTTTGCTTTCGGGGCTCCCCACATTGTGTGGCTGGAATCAAGGAAAGCTTCCCTGAAATCCCTCCAGTCCGTAGCAGCATCTTGAGAGAGGGAATCGTTCACCCCAACTCGTTTTGGGACTGGTGTCTCGGCGGCTGGTGCCCGAGATGAGGACTCCTGTTGTTTCAGAGGCTGGGGACTTGGAAGGAAGCGGCTGCGAGGTTCCGCGAGGACGGTGCCAAGATCCCCTGGACTCCTTGTCGGCAGGGACGTCATGCTGCAGGACGAGGAGACTTTGCTCTCCCTAGGTAAGGGGGCCTGTCCCCGCAGGCGTTGGAAGCCGTGGGGTCTCCAAAGCCGACAAGCTGGTCCCTCTAGATACCAGGGGAATTGGCCGTACAGTCTGTAGAAACTCTGAGTGAGAGACTGCTCCTTCCACCAGCCTTGCCCTGGGTGATAAGATTTTGGGAGGGAGCGGAGCTGTGAACCCATCCTCAATCTGGAGCTTCCCAGGGAGCGGTTGGGTTGTGTGACCTGCTGTGCATTTTTCACTTTAGCTGCACATTTTTATGCATGGATGTCTTGTCCCTCTTGCTGTCCCCAGGGCTGGCCCTGTGCCTGCAGGGGCTGAGGTCTCAGCCGGGTTGGGAGGAGGTAATGGGACTGCCCAGGAGGGCTGTGCCATAGCCCTGAGAAAATGCCCCAGTGTCTAGAGTTCCCCAAATCTCCTGTAGGGAGAACTAGACGTCTCCTAGAAACCGTCTTATCCCCAACAGGGCTTCCAGGAACCTTTCCCATCTGATTTATTCAGGGGCACACACCTGCTCAGCATCACTGGACCCTCCTCTGTGTCATTAGCACTGTGAAATCTTGCTCTTGCCTCGTTCCTTCGGCTGGAGCTGGATTTCCAGTTCCCAGGTCCCCTGTGATCTCCAGCTGGAGCTGGGTGGGAGAAGATCTGTGGGTATTGGATCATCAGGGCTCTGAGGGAAGGGTGGTCCTGAGAGAGCTGCATGTAGGTGAGGAGTTTGATATGTGACCATAGACACCATCTAATGCAGTCACAGAGCCCTCACCTGGTTCTGCCTTATCCTACCCAGGTCTCAATGATCAGCTAAGTGCTGCTTGCCTACCAGCTGAGGGTCCCTCCTGTCTTGGGCTTGGAGCCAGGACAGAGGGCCTCCTCTCCCTCCTCATCCTCCTCTCATGAGCTCCTGAGGGAATCACTTGGCAATTCTGGCAGTTGAGTTTCTTGTCTTCCTTTCACATTTCCCCTCTCCCTCCCTGAAAGGCCTCATATCTGCCTCCTCTCTCTCCTCCCTTCCCTGCTTCTCAGCAGGTGATGGCACCATGAGGGAAAATAAGGTGGAGAATCCCCAGCATCCTGGACTGGAGCAGGCAAAACTCCATGAGATAGTCATGGGAGGAGCTGAAGGGGATGTTCCCCAGTGTCCTAAGCAGAAAGAAGATCCTGAGAGTCAGTGCAGGCCAAGGGAGTGGCAGGAAAGGTTCCTGAATGGGATAGAGGTTGACTCGAGTCCAAGAGGGCAAGACTTCAGGCATGGGAACGGAGTCACAGTCCACTCCAGAATCTGTAGTGAAGAGAAACCCTGGGAATGTGTTGAATGTGCCAGGCTATTCCAAGGCAGCTGCAAGCCTTCTGCACATCAGACCGATGTCAGCTCTAGCTTGAATCTTTTGACCCCGCAGAGCATCCATGCAAAAGAAAAAGGCCACATGTGCCCTGACTGTGGGAAAAGTTTCCAACGGAGGAGTAGCCTTTTTCAGCACCACACCATTCACACAGGAGAGAAACCCTATATGTGCCCTGACTGTGGGAAGAGTTTCCGCTTGAAATGTTCCCTTATTCATCATCAAAGACTTCGTCCAGGGGAAAGTCCTTATGCCTGCCCTGTGTCTGAGAAAGCTGACAAGTCGCAGCCCAGTCTTACTCTGCATCAGAGCATCAGCACAGAGGAGAAACCCCATGTGTGCCCCAACTGCGGGAGGCGGTTCAGACGGAGGGGTAACCTTATTGAACATCAGAGTGTCCACACAGGAGAGAAACCCTATGCCTGCCCTGATTGCAGCAAAAGTTTCAGACGGAAGAGGAACCTTATTCAGCATCACAGCATCCACACAGGAGAGAAACCCTTTGCATGCCCAGACTGTGGGAGGAGTTTCCGTCTGCGGTGTTCCCTTATTCACCATCAAAGGCTCCGCCCAGGAGAGAGTCCCTCCGCCTGCCCGGGCTCTGACATGACTGACCCACAGCAGCCCAGTCCTACTCCACAGAGCATTGACACAAGAGAGAAACCCTATGCGTGCCCGGACTGTGGGAGGAGCTTCATTCACAAGAAGAGACTTACTCAGCATCAGAGCATCCACACAGGTGAGAAACCCTAATTGTGCCTTGACTGTGGGGACAGCTTTGATTGGATGCGTTCCCTTATTCAGCCTTCAAGCACCCTTCTGTGTGTGGGAAAAACCAACAGGGTGAAGGTCTCCCTTGGCTCTCCCCAGATCCTACCACCTGGCTAAAGGCTGCAGGAGTTCACACCGTGGGGCCAAGGGCCTGGGTTGCTGTGTTGCAAGTGGAGGGTGGTGCAGTTCTGGACAGTAGGTGGGGTGGATGGCTTGAGTTTCAAGGGTGGCTGGTTGGCAGGGATCAAGTAGGAAAGGGAAGACTCAGATAGAAGATGTGAGTGGCTGAGGTGCATCTTCCTCGGTCCCACAGACCCCACCCCCGGCATGGAGGACAAGGTTTTTTTCTGGCTAATTGCATACTTAAAGCTTTATCCAGCAAGGAATTAAACCCATGGGGATTTGCCCTCCGGCAGGGACTGAAGCCCCTACTGATTTCTCCCCTTGTTGCTTTCTGTCTCCGACAACAGGCTCCAGAACAATGTCCACGCTGTGCTCCAGATTGCCGCATAGTCCCAAGGACCAGGGAAGCAAAATGGCTGCAGTGACACCAGAGCAGGTGAGGGATTGTCAGGCAGTTTCACAGGGGAGAGTGGAGGGCTGTTTGGTGAGGGTAGGGCCAGTCAGCAAAGGACCAAAAGAGACAATGAAATGGAGCCCTTCTGCCATGAGGAGCAAAAGATGTACTAGAAAGGCAGTGTGAAGAACCCATGAGGTGCAGCTGCCTGCCAAACACCAATTAATATTGTTATAGAAATAGAGTTTTATTTATTTAGTCATTACTGGACTGTGACTGGCTACATCTTGGGTGATACCATCTGGCACGTGTCTGTACCCAACTGTGGAAATAATTGGCACATAGTTTTGTTCTTGAATAATGTCCATTTCGCCCACATCCTGGTTGCATATGTTGTTGAATGAGGAACTGGGATCAGAGCAGGTGCATGCAGGGGTATAGATTTCCAGGCATCTCTGATGGTTCCTCCCCTCAACCTTATGGTGTAGAAGAGGTGAGGACATGCCACTCCCATTCTTGCTCAATACTGTGATCTACGCTGTATTTGCATGTCCCTACAGATTCAATTTGTAAACACCTCTAGAAACTCATGCAAATGATGCCCTAGCATGCCACAGGTAAAGCAGCGAGACAATGGCACTGTCAATATCCTGCTGCTACAAAGATTGTTAAAATACACTCAAGAGATTGAAGGAAGAGAACCATTCCCCCTCACCCCTGCCCCCACTACAGAGGAAGGCAAAAGCTCCATAGTTCTTGCTGTTTGGGGGCAGCGTACCTTGTAGTTGTACAACAGAGTTGTTTGTATATTTTTAGCAATATGTTAGACGAGAACTTGTGTGGCATGGTTATGATAGGGATGGTCATTCCTTGAACAGAGAGTTGGACTAGAGTCTCCTGACATCCCTTCCAGCCATACTTTTCTATGATTCTGTGATTAAGTACAGGCAGAGAGGGGACCCCCAGAAAGATTCTTGTACCTGCAACCCACTTGGACACTGTGTCAGCCTGATTTTTCTGTACATTGGATTTTTCTAGCTCTCCATTAATCAGAACATTCTCTGAAATGTTGGAATGGGTCCCATGCAGTTGGCTTGTTTCAGGTGCCTACCAAAGTAATTTGGAGTTGATTTTGCTTTTTCCCTTCAATCAGGCATTAAATTCAGGGGGCAATTTACTCCTTGCTGTTTGTCCAAAGTAGGAAATTGCCTCTAGGGAGAGATGGTGCTTATGGCATCCTCACTCCCAGGAGACACAAACCTAATGCATTGTGGGCATCATGAATAATCCCCCCCAAACCCCACATTCACCTTGAATGATTTGCTCATAGTCACCATATTGACCAAGAGCAAGTGGGTGATGGTTCCTGTGGCCGGAGTGGTAAATTCATGGCAGAGTTTTCCAAAGTACAGCTAACAGTTGTAAGAAGGGTGATTAAAATGCCTTCACTCTGGTCTTTCCACTTTGCATGTCTAATACAAAAAAACCCCTTTCCTCAAATTCCTTCATTCCCATGTGGAAGCTTCCTGGAATTTGAAGAAAGGCTTTTTTCACCCTCCATGGTCTGTGGTATGTGGGATTGTGTCTCAGCAACAGATGCTTGAGATGTGGAAACTTCTTGTTTCAGGGGCCGGTGACCTTGGAAGAAGTGGCTGTGTGTCTCCCCGAGGGGAAACAAGCTCTGTTGGACTCCAGCCAGAGAGTCTTGTGCAGGGATGTTATACTGGAAAATAATGAGACTCTGGTGTCTCTGGGTAAGGATTCCTTTCTCCTCAGGATTTAGAAGCTGTGGGGTCTCTGAAGCAGATAGGTTGGTTTTTGGGTAGGGTTCTTCCATGGCCACCTAGATTTCAGGGGAGCTGGCTGCATAATCCATACCAGGCCTGGAATAGGTAGACTGTTCCTTCCACTGGCCACGCTATGAGAGAAGAGATTCTGGTATCAAGTGGAGATGGAAATCCATCATCTCTAAAACTTCCCAGGAAGAGGTTGGGGTATGTGCCTTGCTGGGCGTTCGTTACCTTAGCTGCATATTTGCACACACCAATGTTGTATGTCCCTCCTAACGTCCCCCAGGACTGGTCCCTTTCCTGGAAAGGATGAGGTCCCAGCATGATTAGGAGGAGGTGAGAGGCTGCACAGCTGAACTGTGAAAGGAATTGCTCAGCATGTGGAGATACTCAGGTTTCCTGTAGAGGGAATCATGCATCTCACGTGGATCATTTAATGTCCAAAAGTGTTTCCAGGAACCTTCCCCATGTCCTTGTGAGACCAGCCTACCCACCTTATCTGGAACCCACTCTGTGTCACTAGTGCTGTGAAATGCTGGTCTTGCCTTGTTGCTTCTGCTGAAGCTGGATTCCTGGTTCCTATATCCTGTGTGATCTCCTGTCTGAATGGAGAGGAGGTCCATGGGTTCCAGATCGTCAGGTCTTGGAGGGAAGGGCAATCCTGAGACATGCCCACAGATAAAGAATCAGATAAATGGGCACTGATGGCATCCATGACTAGCAAAAATACCTGGGATTACCACCAGGGCCCTACAGGCCCCATCTGTGTTTCTGCCTCATCTAACTTAGGTCTCAGTTGACTGACTAAATGCTGTTATCCCCATGACAGGTATTGCTCAAGGACTTTTCCCAGTCTAATACTGTCTGAGGGTCCCTTCTGCTGCAGGTTTGGAGACAGGACATAGAGTCTTCTCTACCTCCTGATTAGGGCTCCAGAGGGATTCAGCTTTGCATTTTTGGTCTTTATGACTGTTAGATTTTTGCCTCTTTTTCACAGTTTCCCATGTCTTTCAGCCCAAGGAATGACCTCATGTCTGCTGTCTTTCTCTTGCATTAGGCAATGAGACTGTGAAAGAAAACGAGGCCAAGAATCCCCAGCTGTGCTGTTGGGGGCAGGCAGAACTCCCTGGGACAGCCCTAGGAAGAGCAGAAGGCAATGTTCACCAGTGTCCCAAGCAGAGAAAAGTTCATAAGAGTCCATGCAGACTAGGTGGGCAGCCGGGAAAGCTCTCCCAGGGAAGACCAATTGAATCCGGTCCTGGAGAACAAAGGTTTGAGCATGGGAATGGAGCCACAATCCACTCCAGAATCTGCAGTGAAGAGAAACCCTGGGAATGTGTTGAATGTGCCAGAATATTCCAAGGCAGCTCAAAGTCTTCTGCACATCCAAATAGCACTGATGCTAGCTCAATCCACTTGACCCCTCAGGCCATCCCTTCAGGAGAAAAATTCTACATGTGCCCTGACTGTGAGAAAAGTTTCAGGCGGAGGAGTAACCTTATTGAACATCAGAGCATCCATACAGGAGAGAAACCCTATGCCTGCCCTGACTGTGGCAAAAGCTTTAGACGGAAGAGAAACCTTATTGAACACCACAGCATCCACACGGGAGAGAAACCCTTCATGTGCCCTGACTGTGGGAAAAGTTTCCGTCTGAGATGTTCTCTTATCCATCATCAGCGGCTCTGCATGGCAGAGAGGCCCTCTGCGTGTCCTGTCTTGGAGAAAACCTACAAGTCGGGACCCTGTCTTACTCAGTATCAGAACTTTGGCACAGGAGACAAACCATACGCGTGCCCCGACTGTGGGAGGAGCTTTATGCACAAGGAGAAACTTATTCAACATCAGAACATCCATACAGGTGAGAAACTGTCATTGTGCCTTGAATGTGGGGACAGCTTTGTGCAAATGTGTTCCTTTATTCAGTCTCAGAGCACCCACACAGATGAGACCCTTCTAGTGTAGTGTGGCTAGGAAGAGCTAAAGGATGAGTACCTCCCTCACCTCCCCACCCTGCCCCCAGCTCTGCCTCAAGGGTAGAAAGTGGAAGGAGCTCTCGTATTGGGCTGATGGGCCTGTGCTATGCTGCTGCAAGGCATGAATGTGCATCAGTGGGGAAATGGTGCGAGCGCAGGCAGCAGGTGGGGTGGATGGTTTGGGTTTCAGGGGTCAGTGGTTGGCAGGGATCATGTGGAAAAGGGAACATACAAAGGGAAGATATAAGTCACTGAGATGCATTTGCTTCAGACCCCAAGACCCACCTGTGTGGAGGACCAGGGTCTCTTTCTGCCCAGTTTTGCTCTCAGGGCTTTTTCCAGAAATGAATGAAGCCTGGGTGGATTTGGGTTGTAGCACGGACTGAAGCCTCTTCTGAATTCTCCCCTTGTTTTCTCTCTCCAATGACAGGCTCCAGAGTTACATCCATAGTTGGCTCCAGATCGTCCCGTATTCCCAAGAGACAGGAAAAGGAAGTGACTGCTATGGTCCAGGTGAAGGATTGTCAGGCAGTTTCCTGGTGGGGGCTTGGTCTGGGTGACTGGGGGTGGCATCAGTACAGGAACAAAGGAGACAGGGGTGTGGAAGCCCTTCTGCTGTGAGAACCAAATGACATGCCACAAAACCAGTGTGGAGTGACCAGGGGGACAGCTCGTACCAGACACCACTTTGCATTGGTACAGGAATAGAGATAGATTTAGTTATCCGTCAGCTAGGAAACGAGTTGGTGACTGGCTGCATGTGGAAAATATCTCAGGTGATGCCAACCAGCATTTTTCTGTGACCCTCAGGGTGAAATAGACTGGCACATAGCTTTGTTCTTGCTTAATTTGCTGTCTCACGTCCAGTCCCCTTCACCTTCAGTTTGTGCTGGTGGTTGAATAAGGAACTGAGATCAGACTGGCTTCCTATGGAGTACACTTCTAAGCATTTCTAAGAACATGCACAAATGAAGGCAGGGAGGGGACCTGCAAAGAGGTTCTCCTCCTTGAAGCCCTAAATAGGCATAATTTGTCCTTGGTTTTCCCATGAATCAGGCTTTTTTGTCCTCCCTTTGGCCAGAACATTGCCTGAACTGTTGGAATGTATCCCATCCAGTTAGCGTATTTCAGGCACCCAGAGGCCACTGTGGTTGACTGGTATCTCCCTTCAGTTGGGCTGTAAGTTTAGGGAGTCTTTGACCTCCTGGGGACGAGCAGATACACAATATGTGCTGCTGCTCCTTGTCCCCTGGGAGTGCCCATGCCTGTGCTCTGGCGTATGGCATGTTGCCCTGAGTGGGGTAGCGGAGGCTGGGGCCAGCATCTGGGAGCTGCAGCCACGGCAGTCCAGCAGCAGGGAGCTTGGCCAGCAACCAGAGTGTGGTTTCGGCTGGCCAGGCTCTGGTTTTGGGTGGTGCAGGTGGTTTTTTTACACTGGGATCTCCCAGTGTCAGACTTTTCCCTTCCCCTTCCCCCTGTGCTGCAAATTAGCAACATGGGTAATGCCTGAACGTGTGGCATGTTCAGTGTGCGGTCCTGCAGGCATGTTTACAGTCATGCATGCCACATGTGCACACTCATCTAGATGTGTCCCTGGTGTTTTCTGAGGTAGGAAGTAGCCACAAGAGAGAGAGGATGTACATGTGCATCCACTCACCTTCATACAATCTGAGGTGGTTCTACTGCAGATGAAAGGGAGACTCCTTCTCTTTGTCTCTAACTCCACACATTGCCATGCACCCTGCTCCTGTCTCCCACCATCCTCTGTTTGCCTGTTATACCTGAACCGCAGCTGGGGAGCTTCAGTAAATGAGACCTCAGATCACTGGATACGTGGATTTGTTGACAGATTAAACAAAGTAAAGCAAAATGATAAGATACATTTCATATATTGCTTGACAATGTTGCTGGCCAGGATACATTGGCAGGCAAGGGGGCTTCTTGCCCTTGTCTGTGGTTGGTTGATGCCTTTGATCCCATTCAGTTCCCACTGTACTCCAAACAGTTTCTTCTCTTTGTACCTTCTTTCTTTATCCAGACTACGTGACCAAACTTGTGTTTTTTTCCTTCTCTTCTTTAACGTATTTTAGAACTCAAAAGCCCCCCTCTCCTCAGCTGTCAGCTTGTCAGCTTCAGTTGCAACATGACCTTAATCATTTGTTTTTCACATGCTTCTCTCTTTCATTTTATGTTTTTCCCCTTCCCTATTGCGGTCAGTCCAGATATACGCTGCTTTGCATTAGTCTATATATAATGCTGACTTCAGCTCTACTGTTCAGCAATATAGCTATTTATGTTATACTATTGTCTGAAGCTTGTCATCCTAGATTTGATAGATAGTCTCTGTGATGGATAGAATAGATTATTCTTATTGTTTCACAATCTTAAAGAGTTACTTGAAGATAACTGCTTTTGCAAGGCAGCAGCAAAAAGCAGGTTCTCCCAGAAGCCTCTTAGGCTTGACATATCTTCCAGGAGCCACGGGTTACTTGCAGAACAAGGGGCATAGGCTATATCTGTCTCCTTCCACATCTTTGAGAAGTCCTATAAACTCTTAAGGGCACAAGTCTGGAAGGCAGAACTTCAGTGTTGACAGCAAGAGGAGCTTGTGGCCCCCTTTTACTAGGGGAATCCTCACTCCACAGCTGAGAAGTGTAGGGCAGTGTTGCCATCTTAATTAAAACTGTTTTAATTGTGTGCTCCTTCCCTCCCCAGATCATTGGGACAATTTCGCAAACCACAGCTGACAATTTTGAGCAGGCTGACAAAATCAGCTTAATCAACAGCTGTGTGCATTGGGGTCTCCCTACTCAAGTGTCTGTTGCTAAGAAAAGGTTTAATCAAATTCTCTCATTTTCTAGCAGAAGTTCCATGATCTCTGTGAAAGGGGTTTTTCTAACTCCTCCCCCTCCCCCACCTTGTTCTTCCCTTGAAAGCAGACTCTTGTTATTTCAGGGACTGGTGACATTTGAGGATGTAGCTGTGTATTTCACCAAGCAGCAGTGGGCTCTGCTAGATCCCATTCAGAGATCCCTCTACAGGGATGTCATGCTGGAGAATTATGAAATGGTGGCCTCTCTGGGTAAGGATGTCTGCCTCCTCAGGGAGCCTCTGGTGCACCCAGGTTGGGGGTTGCTCAGGGGTTCTTTCCTGGTTGCTTAGATTTCAGGGGTGCCCAGGACTCTGAATAGGGAGACCTTCCCCTCCACAGCCTGTCCTGTGAGAGAAGAAAGTTGGCAGAAATGTGGAGGTGCTAATCCAATCCCAAAGCATCCAAAGTAGAGGTTGGGCATGTGCATTTCTTGCTGTTTTTAAATGTGGAGACCTGTGGAAAGGTATTTCCTGTGTCCCTTTCTCTCTCCAGAGTTGGCTCAAGCAAGGGCTCAGTCTCAGATGGGTTAGAAGGAAGGAAGAAGCTGCACAGCCATGCTGTGTGCCGAAGTCCTAAGAGAAATGGCCCAATGTGTGGTGTTCCCTGAATCTCCTTTGAAGGGGAAACAATCCTCTCCCTGAGACCCCTGACACTTGTAACATCCTGCTCTTGCCTCTTTTCTTTCCTTGGAGCTGGATTTCCTGTTCCCAAACCGGACATGATCTCCCACCTGGAACAGGGGGAAGAGCCGTGGGTCCCAGACCAACAGGGCTCAGAGGAAAGGGATGCCCTGAGAGACATTCACACAGGTGAGGATTGGTTGAATGGCCAGAGAATATGTCCATCACTGACCCAGACAAGTGGGATTCTCCCCCAAGGCCCCTGAGGAGCCTCCTCAGCCTCTCAGGTCAGGCTTGTCCTATGCAGGGACTGCATCCTCATGACACATGCTAGTCTTGTATTGCCTGCAAGTGTGACTCACTCTCCTCCTCCCCCCCACCTCCCAAGTTGCCTGGTGGGACGGGGAGGCAGGATGGATCCCCTTGTCCTTTTCAGACAAAGGGTTTGAGACAGAGCCAGCCCCAATTTTTTTTCAGTGTTTTGAAACTCTCTTCCCAAAAGCCCTTTTGCCTCTAGCTCAGGCAGTGACTCTTGTCTGCATTGTTTCTCCCCACTGTCTCCATTTCTGTGTCTTTCTCTCCCAGCTGGCATTGGAACAGCGAGCGAGAATGAGGAAAGGAATCCCCAGCAGCTATGTCCTGAGCAAGCAGGAGCAGATGGGGCGTCACTGGGAAGAGCTGCAGGGGACATTTCCCAGGTCTCTGAGCAGGAAAAAGCTGAAGAGAGTCAGGGGCAGCTGAAGAGGCAGCAGAATATAGTCCCTCGGAGGAGCCCATGGAAATCACACTCACAGAGGGAGGGTTGGAGGATTGTAATGGGACTGTCAAAAACCTACAGTGAAGAGCAACTGAATGAGTATGGAGGAGAAGCTTCTGACACAGATCAAAGCTGTGTGCTTGTTGTGTGATGCACTCATGGAGACACATGTATGCCTGACTTCAGAAAAAGCTTTACACAGAGGGATTAGCTTAGTGCCCATCATCTAATTCCCACAGAGAAACTACATATATGCCCTGAATGAGGAAGGTGATGCTTGAAGCAGTTCCCTTGTTGCACATTGTGTAATCCAGAGGACAGAAACTGTGAGACTGGCTGTGGGAAAAGCCTCAGCAGTAGTGACTACCTACTAGGCATCAGAAAATCCACAAGGCAAGAGACCCTGGAAACCCGTGCAGGGAAAGCTTTGTCCAAACTAAGACCTTAGTAGACACAAAAGAATCCCTATAGAAGAGTGGATAGTTCTTGCTTCACTCATGGGTGGCCTGTGTGAAGACTGCGGATCAGTGTGGGTTGGGTTTCAGGAGGAACAAATTGGTGGGGAGTAGAGGAGGCAGCATCATTGGTAAGAGCAGAGATTTGTTGTTCCAGGCCCCAGGAAAGTCAGCAATGGGATCAGTAGGAGGTACTTCTGCAGGTTCCATGGATTTCTATTCAGAGAAGAGGTAGACATGACCCTTGCAGTTTGCTTCTGAGCAGAGCTATGGTCCCTTGGGTTATGTAGAAGGATATCATTGAGGGAAGCATCAGGGGGCCCTGTCTCAGAAATGTCTCTCTAGCCTTTGGGTGGTGTACCTCTTGAATGGCAATGTAGTGACTATATTAAAGAAGGATCAGGATAACGGTGTGAAACACAAGATGCTTGTACAGCTTTTAATATTGTAGTTGCTGCTACACAAACTGTCCCTGCCTGTCCAAAGCATTTGAGTTCCCTTAGCCTCTGTACTGCAGTGTTCTGACCATGAGTTACTTGCCTTGGGCAAAAGGGATGGGGAATCAAACAGGCTGGGAGTGTGCAGTGAAGGTTAGCAGCACATTCTGACAATGGTGATGTATTTGGTATTTCATGGAACTAAATACATTTGTCTGAGAACTGCCTAGTGCTGTTGTGGATGGAGCTGGCTGGGGGTGGGGGGGAAAGAGTAAAGCTGAGTCACTGGGCAACAAGGTTTTACTTTCCATCTGCTTGAGCTGCCTGCCCTCCCCTTAGCAACAGAAAGAAAGTTATTTCTGCCCCCAGCTACAGTATTAGAAACGGCTGGATTCACAAGGGGATAGTGGCATCGTACCCATGAGCACTGCAGCACCCAACTTGTACGTGTCTTTCTAACTAGCAAAGTGTCCAGCCTCAGGTGGGGCACAGGGGCTCCTAGAGCAAAAACAGAAGGTTAGTCTTGTCTACGCAGCAAAGGCAGCATTCCCCACCTAGGCCAGGTCAAACTATGGCTCACCTTGGTGCCACCCCCTGTGCCCACAGACCTGCTCCAATCCCAGGAGCATGCTGGGGAGGCTTTCAAAGGTGATCCCCTGAAGCTGCTTTAAGTTGTCCCTGCAGTCAGTCTTAAGACCTCAGTCTGTGACAAGCTCACTAAAGGAAACCAGAGTTTGGCTATGACAGTGTTTGGGTTGAGAGCATAGAGGTCAGCTTGAGCCTAGATGGCCCTGGAGGAAGGTGCTATCTCCCTTCTTGTCCAGCTTCAGTCAAGTGTTCCTCACTGCACCCAGACTGTGCCATTTTATTCTAGCAGGTCCCCTCTTGGATATACTAGAGAGAACACTAGAACCCTTCCACGTTGCATAGGCCAGGGATGTCACATAGGGCTTGTAGGCTGAACTGGGCCCATGAAGCTCCATCATTTAGCCCCTGGTGTTTCCTCTAGGTTGACCTACGTGCTGCACATGGCGCATGCTGCACTGGCCCCATGGGCAGGGCCTGAGATGCACAGCACCCATTCCAGCTGGTCTGGGACCTGCATTGAATGCAACACTTGTGTGGTGCTGGTCTGGGATGCATGCTGCATATGGCACCTGCTCCAACCAGTTCAAAACCTGTACTGTAGGTGACACCTATCCAGGACCAGCCTGGGCAGGTGCCATTTGCAGCGTGTATCCCAGGGGGGCTGGAGCCAGTAGCATATGCAGCATGGGTCTCAGACTGGCCAGGGCACATGCCATGTGTGTTTGTCCTGGCACATGGAGTGGAGGCAGTGGGAAGGGGTCCATGGGACACCTACAGTCCATAGACTGGCCCTGTGTCACTTGTTCAGCCCAGAGGAGTTTGACAGCAGTAAAGTATGGCATTGCAACACTGCACTACAAAGGGGGCTACAGACAACCCAAGTCCTTCAGGCAACAAGTGCACTAATTCAGGGGTTTGTGATTTGTCCTACCTGGTCTGGTACAAAGTGTCCTTGACAACCTTGGCTGTGTCCCTCCAAATGGCAGCAGACAGTGTCCCTGCTTCCTCTGTGCTAATTTCCCCTTCTGCATTCACCTGTTCCAAGTCACAGAGGTCTGATGCCTGGGGTCAAACAGTGCTTTGCCCAGTGCTTCCTGTGAAGACAACAGGGAGCCTCCAAGGCTGGAAGGAAGATGGAAAAGCACCTTTTTGAGTTACTGGTATCACGCTCAGGGGAGCGGGCCCTGGGGAAAGGCGCTGTAAAAGGCCACAGCACAGCTTGGGCAGCTCATGCTGGGGGTGGGCATAGCTGAGAAGTGTAGCGCCCTGAAGTCTTGATTTCTGCTTACAGTGCTGGGGCAGGAGAGGGCTTTAGCCACCAGGAAGGCACGCAGGGTTGAGCTGTCTGTGAAGAACAACCAGGTCGAGAACCACGGTGCAGGTCCCCGCGCGGCTTAGGAACAGGAACAGCCCTGGGGTTTGCAAGCAGAGAAGGGGACAGTGTTTGAGGACAACGTTGTCTGATGCCAGCTGCTGCTCAAGTGGCTGCGCTTCATCCCGACTCGGGTCCCAGAGCAGCAGAGGCTGGCCCCGAGGGAAAGGGAGCGGTAGGGGCAGTCCAGCTGTGCCCTGGGTGCTGGTGACTGAACCCAAAGCGATCAGGTGTGCTGCTTCCCGAGCCCGGAAGTAGGAAGGAAAGCAAGGGTGTGATGACATACAGACTAAAGAGGTCGAGCCGGGAAGCAGCTCCTAGTCATCCCGGAGGGGAGGGGAGGCGAGGCGAGGCTCGGTCGCAGCGCGAGCAGATCCTCCCAAGCTTCAAGCTCCTGCTGATCACGCCAGGCCGGGGGGCCGGGCTGCCGCGGGTCTGCAGCCACGTGGCGCCTTCACCAGCCAGGCGGGCCCTGCCCGTGTCGCCGGCGCGGCTCGGCCGAGTGCCCCGGTTCCCGCGGG
>NW_017728911.1:15671996-15701774 GCF_001723895.1 Crocodylus porosus | reverse complement strand
CCCTCAGGGCCCGGCCCAGCGTCCCGCCGCGCTCCCTCCTCCTCCTCCTGCGGCTCCGCTCCCAGCCGCTCGTCCCCCCGCGGCCCGGGCTCCCTCCCCCCAGCCCCGGGGCCCTCTGGTCCCGGCCGGTCGCTGCGCCTCGCCCGCACTGCCCCTGCCCCTGCCCGCGGGCTCGGGCGGCGAGGACAGCCCGGCAGATCCGGCTCCGCGCGTCTCAGGCCCACCGAGCCAGGCTCTCTCTGACCAGCTGCTTTGTGAAGTCTTTGCCCAGCAGGCAGTACAACCTGAGAGGGTTTGGGCTAGAGCAGGAGCCGCAGCCCCTTCCAAATCCTCGCCTTGCTCTCTTGCCCCCATGACGCACCAGCGCGACATCCATACCACGGCCACACTTGGCTCCGAGTTACCCCATGGGAGAGAAACGCCTGCGGGGTGATGGCGGAAGGGAGGGGGCTGTCAGGCAGCTTCTCCCTGAGCGGTTGGGTTGGAGTGGGTGGGCAGTCACTGAAAGAGCAGAGATGGGGACGCAGAGCCTTTCGGATGCAAGGAGCAAACGATGTGCCACGATGCACACATGGAAAGAAGGGGGTGTGCAGCTGATGCCAGGTGCCTGTTTGTGTTGTTACAGGACTATTTATTGATTTACTCAGCAGACAGCAAACAGGACCCTGCTCAGTTGCCTGTGGAAAATACATCTCTCATGAGGCTAAATGATCCTCAGAGCAAAGTAGCTGGCACAGAGCTTTGCTCTTGAGTAACGTGCTGCCTCGTGTCAGGTTCCTCTGTCTCCTCATCGTTCCCATGGTTGGAGTGAGGAACTGGGTTCAGCTCAGCTGCATGTTGAGGGTCTGCAGGCATCTTAAGCGGCTTCTGAGGTGACGCTTTTAGTCTATGGTACAAAGAATATCTTTCTTGATATTCAGGAACTCCCTAGCAGAAGTTCCCTGGTGTCTGGAGAAGAAGGAGCTTTTCCATCTCGTCCTCCCTGGGGTCTGGTGGGACTGTGTTTGGGCTGCAGGTGCTCGAGGTATGATATTACTGTTTCAGGGTCAAGTGACAGAGGAGGTGGCCGTGTGTTTCTCCAAGGGGCAGCCGACTCCACTGACCCCAGTCAGAAAGCCCTCTGCAGGGACGTCATGCTGGAGGAGAATGAGACTGGTCTCCCTGGGTAAGGATTACTGGAGTCTCTGAAGCAGACAGATCAGCTTCTGGGTTGGGTTCTTCTGAAGTGCCTTAGCTTTCAGGGGACGTGGTCTCACAGTACCTGGCTGCACTTGGTGAGAGTCTGTCCGTCTCTTCCACTGTCACTGCCCTTGGAGAGGAGGTCCTGGGACATGTGGGAGGTATGAATCCATCCCTATCCCTGAGCTTCCCAGGAAGAGGCTTGGGTGTGTGCCCTGTTGTACACTTATCAAGTTTGCTGCATGTTTGCACACCCAGATACTGTTTCCCTCCCATCCTACCCAGGATTGGTCCTGTGCCTGAAGGGCCTGAAGTTTCAGCAGGATTGGAAGGAGGTGGGAAGATGCACAGGGTTGTGCTGTGTCCTGACGGAAATGGCCCAATGTGTGGAGTTTCACACATCTCCTATAGAAGGAACTGCCCAGGAGCCAACTCATAAAATGTTTTTCAGTGACCTGTCTTTTTCTTGTTTATTCAAGGGCACCTGCTTGCCCATCGGGTTCAGAGCCCACTCTGTCACTAGCACGGTAAAACACTGGTCTTGCCTTGTTCCTTTTTGTTGGAACTGGATTTCCAGTTCCCAAATCCCTTGTGACCTCCCATCTGAACAGGGAATGTAAGGAATCAGGCAAATGGGTACAGATCCCATCTGTCACTGGCACGGACACCTGGCATTCCCACTGGGCCCTGCAGGCCCCTCCCCAGTTCCACCTCAACCCTACCAGGTCCCAGTTTCCCAAGTAGGTGCTGGTTCCCCATGATGAGTGTTACTCAAGGACTTCCAGGCTGATTAACACTAGCGGGGTGTCCCACCTGCTATGGTGTTGGAGGTGGAAGGTTTTGGAGATTGTCTCTTCCTCCTCTGATGAGGGGCACCAGAGGGATTCAGCTTCGTATTTTTAGTCTGTCATTTTTCCCTTTTCACATTTCCCTGTCTCTTCCAGCCCAGGCAGTGCCTCAGGTCTGCATTCTGGTTCCCTACTCTCCTCTCTCTTTTGCATCTGGCAATGAGACTGTGATGGAAAATACCATGAAGAATCCCCACCAGCCCTGCCCAGAGAAGGCAGGACTCCATGGGGCAGCCTTGGGAGGAGCAGAAGGGGACATCCCCCAGCATCCTGAGCTGGGAGAAGCCCACGAGAATCAGTGTGGATCAAGGGGGCTGCAGGGAGAGCTCCCCCAGGGGAGATGTGTTGGTTCCAGTCCTGGAGGTTGCAGCTTCTGGGACCTGAATGGAACCATGGTCCAGCCACGAATCTGTAGTAAAGGAAAACCCTGGGAATTTGCCAACTACAGCAGAAGACTCCATCTCAGGTCAAAGCTTTTTGCAAAGGAGAGTGCACACCAGGGAATACGATCCTATGATTGCCTTGACTGTGGGAAAAGTTTTATCAGTAGCTCAGACCTTTTGCAGCATCAGATCCTCCACTCTGGAGACAAACCCTACACGTGCCTTGACTGTGGGAAGAGTTTTACCCGGAAGTATGGTCTTACTGAACACCAGAGCATCCACACGGGTGAGAAACCCTACACGTGCCCTGACTGTGGGAAAAGCTTCAGACGGAAAAATGGCCTCATTGAACACCAGAGGATCCACACAGAGGAGAAACCCTACATGTGCCCTGCCTGTGGGAAAAACTTTGGGTTGCGACACAGTCTTATTAAGCATCAGAGGATACACACAGGAGAAAAACCCTACACATGCCGTGACTGCGGGAAAAGCTTCAGACAGAAAAATCGTCTTACAGAACATCAGAGACTCCACACGGGAGAGAAACCCTATTCATGTCCTGACTGTGGGAAAAGTTTCAGGTTGGGACACGAACTTACTAAGCATCAGAGGTGCCATACAGGGGAAGAACCCTACATGTGCTCTGACTGCGGGAAAAGGTTCAGGTACCGAGATGGTTTTGCTAAGCATCGGAGGCTCCACACAGGGGAGAAGCCATATTCATGTGCTGACTGTGGGGAGAAATTCCATCTGGGCCATTCCCTTAAGCAGCATCAGAGCATCCACACAGGTGAGGAACCTTCCAGTTGTCCTGACAGCTGAGACAGTGTTGCTCCGATGAATCCCCCTTATTCAGCCTAAAAGTATCCATGCAAACCTTTCCAGAGCTCTGCATGGGAGGAGTGATGGGATGAAGGTCTCTCTCGGCTTCCACCAAGTCCTACCCCCAGGTAGAATGATGTTCTACCCCCAGGTAGAAAGAAGGCAGGCATGTTGTTGCACTGTAGGCAGATGGGCTGCAAGGTATGATTGTGCAGTATTGGGGGATGATGTGGGTCCAGGCAGTAGGGGAGAGGGATGGTTTGGGTTTTAGGAGTGGGTAGCTGGTGGGGACGAAGTGGGAAAAGGAGGTGCAGGGGGAAGACATGAGTGGCTGAGGTACCTTTGCCAAAGTCCCACAGACCCTTCTGTGTGGAGGACAAGGGTCACAGACTAGCCTGTTGCTTTCTGAAGTCTTTTTCCCATCAGAGAATAAAACCTGCAAGGTTTTGGGCTGTAGCATGGGCTGAAGCTGCTTCTGTATTTTCACCATGTTGCTTTCTACCCCTGAATACAGGCTCCAGAACCACATCTACCCTTGACTCCAGATTTTCCCATAGTCCCCAGGGAGAGGATAAAGAAATGGCTGCTATACCGCTCGCTCAGGTGAGGGATTGTCAGGCAGTTTGTCCATGGGATTTGATCTGATGAGGGTGGAACCATCACTAAAAGGGGCAAAAGAGAAGTAAAAACCTTTCTTTTGTAAGGAGCAAAGGTCACACTGTGATACCAGTGTGGAAAGACCAGGGGGCACAGCTGGTGCCAGATACCAGTTCATATTGTTATAGGAATAGAGATTTATTTATTTAGTCTTTAGACAGGAATTGGGGCTGTGATTAGCTGCACATAAAAATCACATCTTGGGTGATGCCATCTGGCACATGCTCACGCCCATCATTGTTAAGTAGCTGGCACAAAGCTTTGTTCTTGAGTAACTTGCTAACTTATGTCCAATTTGCCACTCCTCCCTTCACCGCACACCTCCTATATGTGGTGTTGATTGAACTAAGGGACTGGGTTCAGATGGGCATAGGTCTGCAGGCACCTCTGGTGATTCCTTCCCCCAGTCACACACTGATCTAGAGACAAATACCTGCCATTCTCAGAGCTGCAGCCTCATATAGGAAAAAAACCCTGCTGGGCTATTGTGGCTTTTTGGTTTCCTGGGGAGTAAAGGCATATCCATCTCTGGAAAGAGACACAAATGAGCCAAAGGCAGGGAAGGGACCAGCAGAGAGATTCCTGAACCTGCAGCCCTAAATGGGCCCTCTTTGGGCATGATTTTCCCCATTATCAGGCTCTATTGACTTCCCGCTGGCCCAAAGATTTCATGAAATTTTGAAATAGATCCAGTGCAGTTAAGGGGTGTACATCAGGATCTGGGGGAATGCCTGTTCACCAGAGTGCCCCAAGCAATGACAAGGTCAAACAGTCACAAACTTCTCCAAGACCGTTTCAGGCTGGAGATAAGGAAGAACTTCTCTGCTATCCAAGCCCCCAAGGCCTGGAACAGACTGGTGCCAGAGGTGGTGCAAACACCTACTCTAGACTCCTTTAAGAGAGATTTGGATGTAAATCTTGCTGGGATCCTGCAACTCCAGCTGACTTCCTGCCCCTGGGGCAGGGGCCTGGACTCAATCTCCGGAGGTCCCTTCCAGCCCTGATGTCTATGAAATCTACGAACTTATTCCAGGCTCCCTGAGAAATAACTTGGAGGTGATTCTGGTTTCTCATCCAGTCACCTCAAGAATATAGGCAATGCACACCTGTCTGTTCTCCCCATAAAGTGTGTCCACTGCAGATCTGCACCTGCCAACTGGCCCCCTTCTGGGCCTCTTCAGTCTGCATATACGTTGCTGGGCCCTCTAGCCCCCTCACACTGCCATGCACCCCACTCTTCCCACCTCCATCCTCCGTGTGGGTCTCTCTGTCTGTCTCAACATTTATTGACAAGTCCTATGAGCTCTTTCCACCTTATTCCCTGAGGTGATTGCAGCTCCAGTGTTTAGACAGCAATGGGAACTGGCAGGTATCTTTACCACAGTCATCCTCACTTCCAGTGATCAAAAGCAGAGGGCAGTCATAGCATCCTGAAAAATGGTGCTTGTTGCTACCCCACTTCTGAGATAACTTGCTGATGGTGGGAATTTGCACCATGCATCGGTGGGTGATTTCTGTCCCTGGAGAGTGGGAGAATTTTCCAAGCTGTGGGTGACGGTTGTGAGGAGACTGATAAAATCAGCCCAGTTAGTAACTGTGTGCAAGTTGATCTCCCTGCTTTGAATGTCTGGTGTTAAGGAAAGTTTAAGGGGAAGGAGATTTTCCATTCCTTCCTGTTCTGGGGTTGATGGGATTGTGTTTAGGAAGCAGGTACTTAAGAAGTAGAATATTGTTGTTGTTCTTTCAGGGGCTGGTGACTTTGGAGGAGGTGGCTGTGTGTTTTCCTGAGAAGCAGAGATCTCCACTGGATTCCAGTCAGAGAGCTCTCTACCAGGATGTTATGCTGGAGAAAAATGAGACTCTGGTCTCCCTTGGTAAGAATTTCTGTCTCCATAAGCATTGGAAGCTGTGAGGTCCCTGAAGCAGACAGGTTAGCTTTCAGAGACCAGTTTCTTATGATGCCCCTTAGATTTCAGGGGAAGTGGCTGTACACTTTGTACTACCCTGGGAGAGAAACTGTCCTTTCCACTGTCCCTGCCATGAGATGAGAGGTTTTAGGACACACTGGAGGTATGAATTGATCCCCATGCTGGAGCTTCCCAGGGAGAGGTTGGGTGGGCATGCCCTGTTATATGAGGTGTGTGCACAAACATGCATCCTTCCCATCCTCTCCAGGACTGGTCCTGTGCCTGGAGTCTTAGGTCTCAACAGACTTGGGAGGAGATAGGAGGAGTCACAGAGGGGCTGTGCCAGAGTCCTGGAAGAAATGGCCCAGCTTGTGAAGCTCCTCACATCTGTAGATACAGCTGCTCAGGTCCCAACTCACCCCTGAAATGATTTCCAGTAATCTTTCCTGTTTCCCTGGCTTATTCAAGGGCACCTGCCTGTCCATCAGGTTTGAAACCCACTCTGTCACTAGAACTGTGAAACATGGGTCTTGCCTCTTAGCTGCAGCTGGATTTCCAGATCCCTTGTGATCTCCCATCTGAATGGGGGAAGATCCAAGCATCCCTGATCTTCAGGGCTGGGAGGGAAGGGCACTTCTGAGAAACATGTGCACATGGGAGGAATCAGATAGGTGGGCACAGATGCCATCTGTCACTGGCCCAGACAGGTGGGATTCCCACCAGGGATCTGCAGGCCCCCTCACCCAGTTCTGCCTCATCCCACCCAGGTGTTAAGTGCCTAAGTAAGTGCTGCTTCCCTATGAGAGATGTCATTTAAGGACCGCCCCCAGGCTGACTAATATCAGCAGAGGATCTCTCCAGTCACAGGTTAAGACACAGGACAAAATGTCTCTTCCTCCTATGATGAAGGGTTTCAGGGAGATTCATTCAGCTTCTCATTTTCAGTCCCTCTGACAGTTAGTGTTTTGTCTCCCTTTCACATCTTCCTTGTTCATCAAGCCCAGAGAATGTCTCATGTCTGCCTTCTTTCTCTCTGTCTCTCCTCCCTCCTTCTATCTCAGCAAGTGAAGAGACCTTTGGCCAGAACAAGGCAGAGACTCCCCAGCAGCCCTGCCCAGAGGAGGCAGAACCCTGCAGTTCGGTCCTGGGAAGAGCAAAAGGGGATGATCCCCAGTGTCTTGAGCAGAAAGAAGCCCATGAGAGTCAGCACAGGCCAAAGGGGCAGAAAGCAAATCTCTCCCAGGGGAAATGTGTTGATTCCAGTCCTGGTGGATGTAGCTTCTGGAACCTGAAAGGAGCCGTTGTCCAGCCAAGAATCTGCAGACAAGAGAAACCCTTTGAATGTGCTGACTGTGGCAGAAGATTCCCACGCAGGTCAAAGCTTTCTGTACATCAGAGGGTGCACACTGGCATGAGACCCTATAAATGCCTTGACTGTGAGAAAAGCTTTATCACTAGCTCAGATCTTTTGCAGCATCAGATCCTCCACTTGGGAGACAAGCCCTACATATGCCCTGACTGTGGGAAATGCTTCACCCGTAAGTATGGACTTACTGAACACCAGAGCATCCACACTGGTGAGAAACCCTATGTGTGCCCTGATTGTGGGAAAAGTTTCAGACGGAAGAATGGCCTCATTCAACACCAGAGGATTCACACGGGAGAGAAACCCTACTCATGTCCTGAGTGTGGTAGAAGGTTCAGGTTGGGACATGAACTTACAAAGCATCAAAGGCACCACGCAGGGGAGAAACCCTACATGTGTTCTGACTGTGGGAAAAGGTTCAGCTATCAAGAAAGTCTCACAAAGCATCGGAGGTTTCACACAGGGGAAAAACCCTATGTGTGCTCTGACTGTGGAAAGTGTTTCAGGTACCAAGACAGTCTCACTAAACATTGGAGACTCCACACTGGGGAGGAACCTTACCTGTGCTCTGAATGTGGGAAACGTTTTAAGTACCAAGGGAGTCTTACTAAGCATCGGAAGCTCCACACGGGAGAAACCCTACACGTGCCCTGACTGCGGGGAGAGTTTCCATCTGGGACGTTCCCTTAAGCAGCATCGGAGCATCCACACAGGTGAGGAACCTCAAAGTTGTGCTGTTGGATGAAACAGCTTGGGTCCAATGAGTTCCCTTACTCAGCTTCAGAGCATCCACATGGCCCTTCCAGAGTTCTCTGTATGGGGAAAAATGGCAGGGCAGATGTCTCTTTCAGCTCCCACCAGGTCCTGCCCCCACGTAGAAGACAGGCACTTGATTGCACAATGAGCTCATGGCCTGCAAGGAATGGCTGTGCATCACTGGGGCATGATGTGTGTCCAGGCACAGGTAGAAGGGTTGGTTTGGTTTTCAGGGGTGACTGGTTGTCATGCTAGGGAGGAAAGAGGAGATGCAGAGGGAAAATGTGAGTGCCTGCGGTTTGTCTGCCCCAGCCCTGGAGATCCCTTGTGCAGAGGATATGTGTTCTTTTTTGACTGATTGCTCTCTGAAGCCTTTTCCCAGCCAGAAATAAAACCTGAGAAGATTTGGGCTGCAGCAAGAGCCTCAAGGCATATCTGAATTCGCCCCTTGTTGCTTTCTGTCCCCAGTGATAGGCTTCAGACCCATATCCACCTTTGACTCCAGATCATCCCATAGTTCCTGGGCATATAGAAGAGAAATGGCAGCAATGGCACTGACTCAGGTGAGGGATTGTCAGGGAAGCTTCTTGATGGAGGTTTAGTCTGGTGATGATGGAACAATTGCTAAAGGAGCTGGGGAATGGCAGGCTTTCTACTGTAAGCAGAAAAAGATGCATCGCAAAACTAACGCACAGAGACCAGGGGTACAGCTGGGTACCAGACACCAGTACTGGAATATTGTTACAGGAATAGAGATTAATGTATGTAGTCATTACCAGGAAATGGGGCAGTTACTGATTGTATGTCGGAAACACATCTTAGGTAAAACCAGCTGACATGTGTCTGTGACTGTCAATGGGAAAAAGCTGACAAAGAGCTTTGTTTTTGAGTAATGTGCTACCTGATGTCCTATTTCTGACCCTCCCTCTCCAATACCTCCTTGCTCATACTGGTGCTTGAATAAGGAACTAGATTTAGATGGTTGCATGTTAGGGTATAGGTCTGCAGGCATCTCTGATGACTTCTCACAGCCAGAACCAGACAGACAAGGATGTATCACTCCCATTCTTTTCCTCCTTGCTTCTGAGCAAAAACCTGGCTGAAGTGGTGCTGACTCAGGTAGGGTTTATCAGGCAGTTTTCCCATGGGAAATGGTCTGGTGAGGGTAGGGCTGTCACTAAAGGGACAAAGGAGACTGAGAAATAGAAGCTGTTCAGCTATAAGGATTAAAGGCCATACTACAAACCCTGTTTGGAGAGACCAGGTCATGCCGCTGGTGCCAGATACTAGTTTGTTTTCTTACAGGAATAAAGGTTTACCTGTTTAGTTATTAAACAGGAATTGGGGCTATGACTGGCTGCACATGGAAAACACCTCTTAAGTAATGCTGTCTGGCAAGTGCCTGTGCCCATTGGTGTGAAGAGCCAGCCCAAAGCTTTGTTCTGGAGTAATTTGCTGCCTTATATGTGATTTGCCACTCCTCCCTCCACCATACACTTCTTGTTTTACTGGTGGTTGAATAAGAGAACTGGGCTTAGCTCAGCTGCATGTGAGGGTGTAGGTCTACAGGCATCTTCAATGACTCCTTTCTCCCAGTCATACCCTGATAAAAAGACAAGTACCTGCCATTCCCAGAGCCACTGCCTCATGATTGAGTGGTTGGAAGTCACCTCCAAAGAGGTGGAGAGTGTGTATTTGTCTAGTCATCCCAGTACAAGGCAAGTGTACCCCATTACAGGAGAAGATCTGCACCTGCCAACCGGCTCCCTTCTGGGCCTCCTCTGTTTGTATATACGTTGCTGGGTCACCTGTATCTCTTCTGTGTGCCTCAACCCGAGCACACACCCTGCTCCTTTCCCATCAGCATTTTCCAGGTGGCTCTCTCTCTGTCTCTGCATCTGTCGACAGATCCTATGAGTTCTTCCCACCCTGTTCCTGTTGAGATCACAGCTGCAGTATTCTTGGCAACATGTAGAGCTGGCAGCCATCTGTACTAGGGGCATCCTCACTTCCATCATTTAAAAACTTAGAGTAGTGGCAATCTCTTGAATAAGACCCCTTAATTCCAAACCACCGCTGACAATTATGAGAAGGGTAATAAAATTAATCTGGTTGGAAGATGTGATTGTGCACATTTTGGTCTCTGGTCTCCTCATTTCAAGTGTCCATTGCTAAGAAAAGCTTTCCTCAAGTTTACTCATTCCATATATTAAAAGTCCCTTGGTCTCAGAGGAAGAGGATTTTCTATCCCTCCCTGTTCCAGGGGGCTGGTGGGATTGTGCCCGGGCAGATATACGAGAGGAGAAATTTTGCTGTTGTTTCAGGGGTCAGTGATCTTCAGGGAGGTGGCTGTATATTTTACCAAAGGGGAGTGGATTTTGCTGGACTCCAGCCAGAGAGCCCTCTACAGGGATGTCATGTTGGAGAATTATGAGATGGTAGTTTCACTGGGTAAGGGTTTCTGCCTCTGCAGGGGGCTCTGGAGCTCCTGGGTCAATTTTTACTCCCAGATCTTTCTTGGTCAGTTACATCTCGGAGGGATCAGCCCTCTTGTTGCCTAGAGCTCCAGATGGGGAGCCTTTCCCCTCCGCAGTTTCTCCTGTGGAAGAGAGACCTTGGCAACACCAAGGAGACACTAATCCATCCCCAGAGGTTGCGGGGGGGGTATACTTCTTACTGTTTTTAAATACATGGAGACCTGCCAACACAGATTACTTGTCCCTTCCTCTCCAAAATTGGTTCAGAGATGTCTCAGGTCTTAGAACAGTTAGGAGGAGGCAAGAGGCTGCACACTGTGCTCTGTGCCGGAGTCCTGAGACAAAAGGCTCAGCCTGTGGAGGTCCCTGAATCTCCCATGTCTCAGGTTGTGAAGGGATGTAACGTTTGAAGCATATCAGAACTGTAGAGACCTTTGAGAAATGAGTGAAGTGCTCCTACAGAGCATCTGTTTGAAGGAGATGCTGTTGTAAAGAGCCCTGTCTACTGTCATGCATATGAAGCATGAGACAAGCCCGGGTCCTCCAGCCTATACATTGTTCCCTGCTTCCCTTAAGGGTGATGGGTGACTGGGAGGAGCTGATGTCAGTGGGTACTCCTATGCCTGTGCTTCTCTTCCGAAGTGCCCCTCTATTACCCCTCAACCAGAGCCATGACATAGATTGAAGGTTAGGAGCAGGAATCCTGGCTCTAGCTTTGGAGTGCAAAGTTGTTCTTACCCTGGTGGGTTGGGGAACACCTGGGGAACAAGGGTGTCCTGATCTGGGGTGGAGTCCTGCTTGCGAGCGGACAGGTAATGGCAGGACTGTGGCCACTGACAGGTTGCCCCATTCTCCCTCTCTGCCCTGTCCTCGAAAACCTGCTTGCTGCTATGCACCCTGTCACTTGTAACACCCTGGTCTTGTCTGTCTTCTCCCCTTGGAGCTGCATTTCCCGTTCCCAAACCTGATATGATCTCCCAGCTGGAACAGGGGGAAGAGCCATGGGGCCCAGATCAGAAAGGCACTGAAGAAAGGGAGATCCTGAGAAACATGCACACAGGTGAGGAATTGATTTAACAGGCACAGTAGCTGTCAATCAGTGATGCCAACATCTGGGATTCCAGCCCCTGAGCCCTCCCTGCTCCCTCAGGTCCCCCACATCCTATCTAAGTCACAGTTATCCTTAGCAAGGGCTGGCACCCTCATGAGTGAAGTTGCTCCTGAATTTCCTGTGGATGCAATTAACGCCCCCCCAACATCTGCAGAACCCACCTCCCAAGGGTTCCAGTGGGAGGTGCAGGCAGGACAGATCCTCTTGGATGAAAGGTTTGAGGGATTCAGTCCCTGGTTTTACAGTGTCCATCTCAGTTATTGTAAGTCTCCTTTTCCTGTGCCTTTTGCCTCTAGCATGGACAGTAACTCCTGTCTGCATTCTCTCTCTCCCATTTTCTGTCTCTCTCTCTCTCAGGAGGCCATGGGGCAGTGAGTGAGGACTCCCAGCAGCCATGTCCTGAGCAAGTGGAAGCAAGTGGAGCATCACTGGGAAGATTTGTAGGACATGTTTCCCAGAGTCATGAGCAGGGAGAAGCTTGTGCGAGTCAGGACCAGCCAGAGACTCTGCAGCAAGTGACCTCAGCAGAACTCCTAGAAGTCTCTCTCACTGAGAGGGAGGCTTGGAGAAGTGTCATGGGACCATTGTGCAGCCCAGAATCTGTAGTGAGAGACTGAGTGAATGTGTAGGAGAAGCTTCTGATACTGGCCAAAGCTTCGTGAAGTCATGTAGTGCACTTGCAGGAGAAGTGTGGCCCACTTGTCGCCCAGCTGTGGGAAAAGTTTTATATGGGGGACTTGGTGCCCCATTGTCTAATCCACACAGAGAACTCACACATGCTGTAAATGTGGGAGAAGATGATTGGAGCATTTCCCTTGCTGTACATCATGTAACCCCACAGGAAAAAAACTGGAATTGACTGCAGGCAAGGGTGAATCTGGGGGAGACAGTGGTGAGGTTGCACCCCCCTTTGATTCCTTCTGCAGGTATAAGGGGGCAGGGAGGGACCCAGCTTCTGACTGGGGTTGTGGGACCTGATGTGAGGCCCCATAGCTTCTCTTGGGCTCTCTCCAACTCTGTGCTGGTCAGACTTGCTGCAGCTATGGTGGTGGCACGTCTGGTCAGAGCAGGGCGAGGGGAATGTGATGCTGACTGCAGGAGAGTAGCAGTGGTTTTGACTGTTGGCTGCAATGGTTTGGGTTTCCCACACTCCAGCTGTTAGTGTGGTGCAGGCATGGGCTTAGGCTGCTATTTATGGGGCATGGACTCCCCTTACACTGGTTTCAGCAGCCCCTACAGTGCAGGTTCTCTGGGACTGAGATGCTACTGCCTGTCCCAGTTGCAGCAGCTGGAGCCTGTGCCTACACCCACACAGCAGTTGGAGCATGGGGAGCCCAAGCCATGGCAGGTAACACTCCTGCTCTCTGGCAGTCAGCATAATATTCCCCAGCCCCAATCTTGCTCTGCCCCAGGCATGCTATACCCGCTGCCTCCATGGCTGCAACAAATCTGTAAGATGTGTTTGAAGGAGGAGTGGGTAGTGAGGGCAGACAGGGCCTCCCCAGCTTCTCACCACAGGTCAGGGAAAGGGCTGCTCTCTGCTTCCTGTCCCATTCCTCCACTTCTGCTGGGAACCCCAGGGCAGCCAAGCTTGGGGCTCTGCCCAGCTGTGGGGCAAGGAGCTTGCCCCCCTGCCTTTGGCAGGCTGCTTTCACCATCCCTGGAAAAGGTGGGTGTGAGTTGCATCTCCCCTTTTCTAATCCTAAATCTGCCCATGCCTGCAGGAACAGCTTCAGGAGGAACAACTGGAAAACGCAAAAGAAAGAGCCTAGAGACCCCACAAGGTCATACCTTTGGTCATACCTTACTAGACACAAGAATCCACTCGAGGGTGAGCTGAGTGTACTTCACTGGCCGAGTGTCTAGGTAAAGACAGCAGGTGGGGAAGTGGTTTGGGTGGCAGTGGAGAGGGGCTGGTGCAGACTGGAGGAGCAGGCAGCACTGGGAAGTATAGATATGAGTCATCCCAGGTCATGAGGGAGCCAGCAGTGGGAGATGTCTTTGGGTCTCATGAACTATCTCTACATAGAGAGAAGAAAATAGAACTGCCCCTCATATGTTGTGTCTGACAACAGCTTTGGCTCTCTGGGTTGGGGAAGCTGGGTGTTATTGAGGAAGGCCACAAAGGGCCCCGTCTCTGAAATGTCTGCGTAGCCTGCTTTGGGGGATTTGCCACCTGACTGACAAAGTAGTGACAGTATTAGGGCCGGAGTAGGACCAATGTGCAAGCCACAGAATGCTTTTATGACTAATATTGTAGCTGCTTTTGCAGCTCTCCCTGACTGTTCAAAGCTTTTGCCTTTCCTTAGCCCCTGCACTGCCCTTAGATTGCATATAGGGGTTTGGAAGTGGAGGCAGCAACTCATCCCACGGACAAAGGGAGCTGAAGAACCAAGCAGGCTGGGAGGGCCTGAATTAGGGTGGCACAGTGGTGCTAGTGGTGGATGAATCTGTGTGTTGGTGTGAGAATTATTTTCCTCTTGTGGAGCTGGGAAAATAAAGTAGAGCCTCTTGGCCAAGGTTTCCAGTTCCCGTGGTCACCAGCCCAGGTTGCAGAGAGAAGCTGCAGCACCTCCATGCTTGAAGGGCTTGCAGAGCAGGCTGGACAGCTGCTGGACTGGACAGGTTCAGTCGGGGGTCTCTCACCCCACACAGGGGGCTGGCTTGGGTGACCCTGTGGGGGCCATTCCCACCCTGTGCTCTTGTGGCCCTTGGGGCATTTCCCTGGCCCATCTGCAGTGCTCTAGCTCTGCCTGCAAGAGGGCTGGGAGCTCAAGGCACTAGCGAGTCCAAGCCCCAGCCCTTGTGGAGCGCTCAGCCTGGCTGAGGCTTGCGGGTTCCTGAGAGGGGGATGGTGGGGGGGTTTGTCTTGTCTGCATCATCAGGGCGTTTTCTCCTCACGCAGCCGGGCCATAGTAGGCCCTGTCCCACCTCCCCTTGGAGACTGCAGCTTTCCGTGGTGGGGGGTGGGTGTCCCTGCCCACTGCCATTGCCTCACCCCAGCCCAGATCGCCCAGGGCAGCCCCCCACCCCATACAGAGCATGAGCAACCGCCCATGCAGGCTGGTGCCACTGTTCCCTGGCCCCTCCCCCATCCTCCTCTGCCTCCCTTGGGATTGCATTTGGGCTCCAGACAGGCACAGAGGGTGGAGGATGCTCCTGCTCCTGCTGCTCCGCACACAGGGGTGGAGCTTCCCACCCACCGCTGCTGTCACCCATCTGCCCACAGCTGTGGGAGCCCAGCCCTGGCTCAGGAGGCTGCCACAGGGCCGGGGGGAGAGGGGCAGTCCCTTTCCCAGCATATGCTGCAGAGTGCAGGAGCCAGGGCGGGGAAGGGGTCCTTTGCTTGAGTACTTGAGTACAGTCTGGCTCTGGCCTGCCCTGCCCGACCTTGCTGCTGTGGGGGCGGCTGGTCTGGGAAGAGATGGGTAGTACAGCTGGTCTCTCAACAAGGCAGCCGTTGGAGCCCCAGAGGGGCTTCAGAGGTGGCCTGTGGCCTCTTGCTTGAGCTCATTGTCTGGTTCTTCTTCCTTCCTATGGTTACTGAACTCTGCCTGGTGCTCAGTGAGGTGAGAGAGCTTGGCAGGCTTTGAGACCCAAACTGAAGAAGCCAGAGCCCAGGACTGGAAAGGCCAGGGTCACTCACTCTGAGTGGCCTACCTGCACCGTTACAGCTTGAGTCCCTAATGCTCAGCCAGAGTGATGCAGCTGCCAGATCCTTTGCAGGGTGAGATAGGAGGAGATACACAAAGTGTGAGCAAATCAGCAGGTAAGTACAGGCTCAGGCTCGTTGCTGCCTGGCTGATCCCCCATCCCCATTGCCTGGCCCCTCTGCAAGGACATATCATAGAGAAGTTGGGCTGGAAAGGACCTCCTGAGGTCATCTAGTCCAACCTCCTGCCTGAGGCAGGACCATCCCTATCCAAACCATCCCATACAAACCATGACCTTAAACTCTACTTAAGACTACCGTCAACCCTGACACAATGCAGACCTAACACCCTAACCTGTCAAAGGGGAAGCAGGGAACCACAGCAGCCAACTGCCTGTTTCTATGAAGTGTCAGTATAGGCTCAAGAGATCTGGGCCAGAGGGCCACACCCCTGCTACAGAGGAAGGTAAAACCCGCACAGTCTGTACCAGTCTAACCATGGGGTAAAATTCCTTTCTGACCCCAAATATGATCATCGTTCTGACCTTGAGCAAAGAAACAAGACCCTCTAGCCAGGAACCTCCAGCTTTGGTCCCTTACCAGGGGCACTGGCAAGAACTATAATATATATAAGCACTGTGGTCCTAGGTAAGCACTGTAATGTATAAACCAGGTGCTTCTAATTCACAGAAGTTTTATGGAGGGGTGTCTCAAGTCCAATTAGGTTGAAAACCATCTGTCTAAGTAAAAGAACAGTTGTGGAAAGATTGCAACCTCCAGCCATCCTGTTGCTGGGCAATGTAGCAGAGAACTGGAAGGTGTGCAGACAAAGGTTGGAGTGGTACCAAGTAGTCACAAGGGCAGAAAACAAAAGTGATAGTCAAATCCTCAATCTTGTTGCATGTCATGGGGGAGCAATCTGTAGCACTTTATAACACCTTGACACTGTCAGTGGACCAAAATATACATTTGAGCAGACGGCTGTCCGAATTAAAAGACTATTGCATGCCAAAAAGAATGAGCTCCTTGGAAGATACGGACATTTTCTATGTGCAAACAAATAAGGAGAAATACATAGTACACTTCTTGATTTTTGAAGGGGATCCTGAAGGAAAAATAAAATCTTCAACTGAGGTAGGTGAATGGCAGCAGCTAAGTAGCAGAGCCTGGTCCCGCAGCGCTGCCAGCCCTGTGTGCTGGTTGGGTCTGTAGACCAACCCAGAGTGTGGGGTCGAGGACCACAGGCTGAGTCTGACTCCATGCAGGGTCATTCCCAGTTGTCTGAGTCTGGAGCCACACACTGAAGGAGGCAGGAAACCTTGTCTTGGACTCAGGTATATATGGCAGTCGTTAGAGTGGAAGCAAGGCCTTGACTGGCTGCATGTTGGAGGTGATGCCAGCTGGCATGTTTCTGTGACCCTCACTGTGAAGTGGGTGGCACATAGCTTTGTTTTCAAGTAATACACTGCCCCATGTCCAGTCTGCCTTGCTCTGGGTTGTACTCATCCTTAAATAAGGAACTGGGTTCAGATCGCCTGCATATGAGGGGATACATGTAGAGGCACTGTCACTGACTTGTCCCCTCAGCCACATCCCAAAGAAGAGACAAATACATGCCGTTACTAAGCCATTACACCTTTTCTGAGCAAACCTTGCACATACTGAACCATTTCTGGTTTCTAGTCCCTTGAGGAGTAAAAATGTTACCACCTCTAAAAACAAGTGTAAAGAAGCCAGAGGAAGAGGGGGATCCATGGGAGGAAATTCTTGCACCCGCCACCCTGAGTGGGCTCTGTGTGGGAATGATTTTCCCTTACATCAGACCCTGGTTCTGAGCTGGTGGGATTGTGGCTGGGCAGGTATTTGAGAGGCAAAATCTTGTTTTTTCAGGGGCCGGTGACCTGTGAGGGAGGTGGCTCTGCATAAACCCATCTTTTGACAAAGTCTTTGTGGTCCTCCTACATGCCTAGGAGGGCAGGTCTGGGATCAAGGTTAGCAAGGGGGGGCAGGGAGGGTGACCAGGGAAGACGCCCCATTGCATGTGTGAGCAGAGCAGAGAACGTCCCCACAGAGAAGAGCTCTGTGAGTGCTTTTGGGGAGCATGCAGGAAGTGCAGGGGGCCTAAACAGTACCAGCCCCGGCTTTGGCGGAGAGGAAATTGCTACCCCTATTATCTGCATCTTCTCTTCTTCATAGTCCAAAAAGACAGGATGTCATGCTGGAGAATTATGAGATTGTGGCCTCGCTAGACAAGGATCCCTATCCCTTTAAGGGCCTCTGGAGTCCCCAGGCCAGGTCTTACTTAGGGCTCACTCTTGCTCCCTTAGGTTTCAAGGGAATTACACCCTTGGTCTCCTGAACTCCTGAGAGGGAGATTTTCCCTTCCACATGCTGTCCTGTAGGAGAGGGGAGTTAGCACCACCATGGGTATGCTTATTCATTGTTTCCTAATTTTTTTATATAAAGGACTACAAGTTTAATCTTTCCATGCTCTTCATATCTTTTTTTTACGATGGACTGAAGTAAGGCTAAAAGCATAAATTTCTACAACTTGCACAAAAGAGCAACTTGATTTATTTGGGGACTCTCATGAACATTGATTCACCATGGATCAGGCAAAAGGAAGGCTGCATAGCATGTACTGACCACATGGTGTCACATGTCCTTAAGATGAAGTTTAGCTTTCCCCATTTCTTATGACAGAGATATTACTTCTCTGTACTGTGCAAAGCTGTCAATAGAAAAGCTAACAATATCATCTGTATCTGAAACACACATGCTCATTCACTTGGATTTAGTTTTATCCATAATGGCTTTCAAAGCTATTGAGAAGGAAAAAAGCAACCAAGATACTCTACAAGTCCCTGAGCTTTGTGGAAAAGATTTTAATTGGGAGAAGAGCCTGAAATTTACCCAGCTGTGCAGCAAATTTTCCTTTAAAAAAGAGTATAAAGATGCACATTAATAAAATGCTAGTAAAGGAGTATCCCTTTCTATGAATTTGAAAATTACCTTTCCACACTGAGGGCATGGGTAGAATTTATACTGTAATTTCAAGGTAGTTTAGACAGAGTTCCCAAGGTGTAGTACCATCCCTGTAATGAACTAAAGCTGATGCTTTGCCCACAGATTCAGCAAACCAACTGCGTCCCCTTGAAAAGCCCCTGCACTAATCTATAAAGTTCCAGACATTCGGGATATGTTTGCACCGGTGGGCACATCTACACTTGCATCAAGGCACTTTTTCTAGTGATCATTAAAGTTAGCACCTTCAATCTGAGGAACAAAAGAAATGTGCAGTAGGCTGCCTGAATGTGTGATAATGAATACACACATTTTTTAAGTGACACTTTCTGTGCAGTAGGACACTGAGGGCCTAGCGCCCAAATGTCAGCTGCCCTGCAGGCTTGCATAGAAGATTTGGGGCTGAGAATGAGGGTGGTAGATAAAAAGGGGAGTTTGTGGCTGCCTGTGGCCTTTTCCTGGTGGGCAGAGGACCCTCACATAAGGCACTTGTTTTTTTCATTTTTTTTTTTTTAATTATTATTAAGTAGAGTGCTTTTGAGTGCTAAAAGTTCTTGAGAAGCTCCCGGGGCTGGCCTCTGGCCATGCTCTGTGATCCAGGGGCTCATGTGACATGCTGGTAACTAAGAAGTTGTGAGTTTAAACCTCGTGGTATTGATATGATCCTTGGAAGTAGGAACAGCAGCCTTCGTGAGTTTCCAATTTTATGTTTTTTTGCCTCCCAACCCATGCCAAGCTCAGATGGACTGCAGAGCTCAGCTGACAAGTGCCAGAGCTCCGGGGAGGAAAGACTCGGAGCTTAGCATGACTTGCCGAAACCCATGCCATGCTAAGTCCCAGATTCTGGCCCCTGCTTCACTGGGAGCCCTGGCAGTGTGTCTGAGGATGGGAGACTCAGGAAAGCCAAAATCCATTTCCCCCCGCTTTTTTTAATTTTGGGGCAGCCAAGAGCCTTGAGTCCCAAGCAGTGAGGAAGCTAGCAACCCTGGAGGCTTGCGTTGTACCTCAAGCTGAGCATCATGGTGGCAGGGAAAAGGGATGTTTGTGGCTGCCTGTGGCTTCTTCTTGTGGGACAAAGGGCCCTCCATCAGGGATTGAATTTTTTTTTTAAGTTTAGGCTGGTGGTGTCCACATGTAGGTATATGTGTGATGTGCTGGTCTGGGAAGGGATTTTGGTAAGGGCTGGGAGCTGGACTTGCTACGTTTGACCTCTGAAGTTTCTGAGATGTTCAGAGGGTGCAACCACACCTGGGTTCTTTGGTCAAAACTCTTTTGTTGTGAGCTGATGACCCAAAGGTTGTAAACTTATTTCTAGGTGTGTGCTCCTAAGCTTCCCAGCTGGAAATGACAACCCTTGTCCATTTAAGAAATTGTTATGCCCCATAACAGATTCCAAGCTCAAACGGGCTCCAGAGGTCCCCTGACCTGTAATAATCTTTCTTCCCCAGTTGCTCTTATCAGAAATTGTTGCAAGCAAGCTTCAGATTGAATATAATCAGGTGCTTCTCTTGGTTGAGAAATTCTCTTCGACTCAATGTATTTTTCCTTCTTTACCTAGAATATGACAAGCCCTGGTTGGAAAATTCTCTCGTAATAATAGAACTTTCTGTTTCAAACAGGCCATCATCCCCTCAGGATTTTGTTTATGAAGCTAATTGCAAAAGCTGTCCAGCAAGATTCCTCCCTGACACCTCTGGCTCCAGAAACCACCCAGTGGACTGACACATGACTTGAATCCCCGCATCTCTATAACCTGCAGCAAAAATGAGAGGGTCAGAACCTAAAGCTAAAGGAAAAATAGGTAATTCTATGTTAGTGCATAATGTAATTCACTGGGGGCCAAGCTTTTTGGTAGATGTGCTACAACGTAAGCCTTGCACCCTTCAAGGGGCCACTCTGATCCCTTTCCTCTGCCTGATCTGTTGCTTTGATATCCGTTCCCTGCCTTATGCTTCACGCTCAGTCTGTTGCTGTTTTCTGCTTCCTGCTCTATCACTACTGTGTTCCCTCCCCCTACCTGATCTGTCATATGCCACACAGGCTGCCTGTGCCACTTGTAGCACCTGTTCTGCAAGCTAGCCACTCCTGATTTAATATATATAAACATTCAAAATAAATCCCTTGTGGCTAAGGAGGGAATTCCACTTCTTGGGCGGCTGCTCTAACCGTGAAGTTGTTTTACAGAAACTCCCCACCACAAGCATGTTTAGAACTGAAGGTAACTGTGGCTGCAGGACTCAGTCCTTGGATTCAGCCTGTGCTGGACTCCATTTCCCAAACCCCTGCCTATGCCACTGCAGATGGTTTCCATGGAGCCCCAGGAAGGGTGGGCCCAGGGTTTCCCCCAGGCAGGAGCATGCAGGCAGCAGACCATGGCTCTTCCCCAGTTCTGGACCCCACTGTCACTGCCACAAAATACCAGCCCCAGCCCTAGAGCAGTTCCCATGGGGCTGCTGGGAAATGGAGTCCAACTGCCAGTCAGATCCATTGGTTTGCTCACCCCGATCAACCCCATCAGGGGCTTTAGGTACCTCCCTACCCCTCTTCTGGATCAGATGTTAGGCACATCTGAAAATGCTACATATAGAGTTCACATGAGACAATACAGCTTCAGATAAACCAGAGCAATTTATAATATAAACTAGTCCCAGGAATCTGCAAAAAAAAAAAAAAAAAAGCCATGTGTTTACCAAACATGCCAGTCAGTGGGGATATCTACACATACTATTAATGCACTTTAAGCTTACTGTGCAGTAAAATAAGGCACAGTAAGCTTTGCCTGGGAGCACGTCTACACATGCACCCATCGGGCATGTCCAGACACATGCAGTTGTGCAGTGATCTCCGCGCTGCAAGTGCGCACTACCTGAGCATACACTGCTCCATTTTTTGGTTTTTTTGACCCCTGGATATCAAGGGGTCAAAAAAAAAACCACAGAAAAAACCCCAAAGCACTGGATGCCTGGGCAGCACTGTCCACCTGGAGCCGCGCTGTCTAGTAGTGGCAGCAGCATTTCTGTTAAAGCAGCAGTGAGGGAGTCAGTTGACTTCCTGGTTTATTATAAACTACCTGATCCCTTCTAAACTCTTCATTCCATGGGTGTTGATGATGCTGTCTCCTTTTTAATAGTCTTGATGGTTCACTAATTTAGCTATCGTTTCTTTTGCCATTCTGCTGTCTGCTAGTGGCTCCTGGTAATGGAGCTTCTATTTCACAGTCCTGCCAATTGTTTTTAACTCTAGTTAGAACTGTTAACTCAGATGAACAGTAATGCAGGTGTGCAAATAACTTTGAGTGAAGCACTGAATGCACTGTCAAGATGCTCATGAAGGCTCAATTTTGTTTTATGAATGTGAAAGAGAGACATACATTTAATTCTAATGACTGCAGGACTAATGAAACAACATATTTTGATTACTTTTTGCCTAATTTGTTGTGTTTTTATATACAATAGATGATCTAGCAAATCAATGCACACTCCATTAAAGTTATATTTGTTTTTTGCTTCAATCCTAAACTGAATAATATAGCCCTAGGCCCCTAGTGTACTTAGTAAAGCTTCTAGTTTCTTTTTAAATGAAGAAAAATATATATTATGTTATATATGATGATGCACAACACCATATGCACCCCACTGTTCAAAATCTGCCTGAGCTATCTTCCCCCCACAACACACCAATCACACACAGTGATTGTTCACATAACAATAGGGGAGAAGAAGAAGATATAATAATGGAAGGAGGAAGGAACTCTAGAATGAAGGGAAGATAGCAGAGGAAATACTGGAGGAATACCATTGTATTAGTGACCTCAAGAACCATTTAAAGTATTATATTATGCTCAGGGAAAATTTCATGTACAAGCAAATGCCCACTGTGAAGAAGCCCCCCCGATTCGGATTCTGAACCAGCTCATATAGCAATTAAAGGAGAGTGACAAGGCTCATTTAATACTTTGTTACTGTACTGCAGGGGATGGGGACTTGTTGCTCAGTGTGGTTAAAAACATTAGTTGCTTATAGAATAAACACTTTAGAGTTGCTAGGGTATAGGTGAACAAGGAAGTTAGGCTGGAAATGCAAGAAGGCGACAAAGGTGAAAATATTATTAGGCAGTGCTGGGTTAAGAAAAAATAAGTGTGAAAAGCAAGACTGGTAATTTGAGGTAATAGCCTATTACGTATCCTTTATTTATAGATAAAGCAGCTGCAGTCAAGCATGCCAAATCTGCTCTAGTACCCAAAATATGTCTCAATGGGCACATCTACAGGTGCATTAATGCACTTTTCCTAATGTGCATTACATTTAGTACCTCCAATGTGAGGTACTAAATAAATGCATGTTAGGCTGCCCTAATGCGTAGTACCGAAAGCACACATTTTTAAAGTGATGCTTAATGCACAGTAGCCTATTTTACTACGCATTAGCATAATTGCACATTTTTTACGTGATGCTTTAATGCACAGTAAAATAGGCTACTGTGCATTAAAGCGCACATGTAGATGCACCCAGTGAGATTCAAGGAGTGGTTTTGGAGGTATAAAGCACTGACTGGCTTGAGATGGACCTATCTCATAGATTGTCGCTCTCTTTAGGGGTATTATGATAGCTGGGGTACTCAAGCTTCCATGACTTTATGTAAGGGTGAATGGAGGCAGCTCACTTTCAATGAAGAGCACTCCCCTATAATACTATAATGCTTAAACTCTGTCCTATGGGGGCAAAAAGGGACAAATCTTTCATTATTATCACTGTTGTGGTGGTTGTTGTTAATCCAGATAGTAGAAATTCCAGACTAGCTTGTGTTTTTTGATGTATTTACTCCTAATGAGTAGAACAACTAAGAAAACTAATTAGGGAATACCTACCTGATTCTATTTTATGGATGTGAAAAGTTATGAAGAGAATGATCCAGCCCAGCAGACAGCATGTGGCTCTGGGCTTTTGGCAGAATGAAGGAATCTTCATCTTCCTCCAGCTTGGGACTGGACCTGGACCTCATCCAAATGGCAGGTCGCCTCATGATCTCAGTGGCATCTAGATCTTGGCTCTAGAGACAAGAACAAGAGATTAGGACTTTGGTGTTTGAAGTTGTTACCAATTTCTCCCTTTTTCTCTCTTTCAACTGAGAGCTTATACTAATATTATTTCTCTGGATTCAGCTTCCAAATTGGCTTTGCATGAAAACTTCCTACATTTAGGCCTTTTAAAGAACTCCTGGGAAGCCTTTATTAGAACACATCTAATAGCTATATTGAAAATGTCTATAAAGGTATGGTTATGGCAAAATCATGAAAAGAGAAACTATAAAACAATACAGTTCCTCAGTAAAGCATGGCATGGCAGTGCAGTGCAGGCAGTAATGTGAGTGGACCCTGACAGAATGTCAAGATTCACTTCAGGCCAGAAACCCTTTCAAAATAAAAATAGGTTCATGGTCTCATTGCATAAGCTACTTGACTAATCATAGTACATGTGCTGATACATGTCATCATCTTATTTAAAAAAAACAAACAGCTATGCAGGACAACTCAGGTTTAATTATTCATCTGTTAGTACATTATTTAGTTATACATTAACTCTAAATGTTGGTTTCAAAAATCCCTCTGAGTACTGTGACACACATTACATTTAACATGTTATAGTTAGATCATAGTAAACATTAATGTGACTGAAGCTCTCTATCACCTCTTGCAGTACCCAAACCCTGCTTAAATTTCACTGCTCCCCAGCTGTTTATATGCTAGATGCTGTAGCAATTGCAACCACATAAAACATAAACATGTCTTTTTTTGCACTGCAGCAGAACACATGACACTTGTTTTGATTAGCCACAGAGTGTCATGTTCAGTAGCTGTCACAATTTTTCTGATCTGCAGGCCCAATGACAATCTGTAGCTATTGACTACATAGCTGTTATACTAAAAAGGGCACAGTGGGTGTGTCTCCATGAGATGCTCCCGCACAGTCATTATTGCACATTTATTTAGAGCAAGTACTAAATAAATGTGCAGTAAGCAAAGTTACCAGGCAGTAGCACTGTCTTTTAGGTGATGCTTCTGCACAATAGCTTAATAGCTATTAATAGCTGTATAGTAGCATATTAGCACTGTGTATGCTGTAATGCACTACTGTGCAGTATTTTTTTGGCTTCTGTGCAGTCAGTGTCTTGCGTAGACGTTCCCAGTGAGTCTTTGGGATGAAGAAGAAAGGGCAGATGTATCTACGAGAGTATGGAATAGATGGCTGGCTTGAAGTGAAAGAGGATCATGGTGAAGGTAGGTAGGTAGATAGGTTACAGTGCTGCCATGAAAGATGTTGACGTTGTAGTGGTGCAGAAGGACATTCTCAGTCACATTACTGGAATGCCTTGGGTTTATATAACAGACTCAAGGTACTCCTGTATGTGTTCAGGGGAGAAGAAGCAAAGAGAAACAAAGGGAGACAGTGGGAGAGGCTAGGAAGCAGGGAGAGGGAATGATATTGGGACTGTCTGAGGTTGTGGTTGTCTGAAGGAGGCAGAGTGCACAGCAGAGAGGAGCCAGAAGTAGGAACAGGCAACAAAACAGCTTGTACAGTCTTTCACTTTGCCTGGTGAAGCCAACAAGGAAACAGGCTATGCAGCTTTTCTTCAGCCTGAACCTTAATAAATACCAGGGACTTCTTTGTCCTGCTCATCACACCATCCTGCCTTTTCTCTTAAACATTCCCCTCTCTCCCACTGTTTTTCTTTCCTGTTTTTTCCTCTCACATTTTAGGCACCTTTCCCACCTCACCATTTTTTTCTTTCTCTCTAATAGTCATACTTTTCTTTCCTCCCTCAAACCTTCCCCCCAGTGCTCCCCAGTGAGAGTGCTGCTTAATCTGGGGGAAGCTCTTTGTGTCCAGGCTGCCCTCATAGCTGAGCTGGAAGCCACAAGCATAACAGTAGCCCTTACTGAAGTCTGATGATGACTTTTGCTCACATGCAGGAAATTGCAGCTCTCAGAAACTGCTTGAGATATGAGTTCCCATATCAGATCCCTTGACAGAGCCACTGCAGCCTGTACTGTGACCACATTTTGAGGTGATCAGTATTATACTCTGTGTCCAGGAATCTGGCCTCTGCTTTGCTAGAGCTCTGTCCCACTGGTAAGAAGGTGGAGGCTGATAGCCCAGAGGGATGGTCTGACAGATTAGATCTGAAGACTCAGAGATGGGAACTGAGACACCCGGAGTGCCAAGAGTACTTAGACTTAAAGGTTGTGGGATTGGTGTGGGCTGCATGGCTAATGCCCTCCACAGCCTGGTGAGAGCTGAAGACACTCTCCACCCCTTGTGTGGACAGTCGAGGGGGTGGCCCACAGTGTGTGGGGGAGTCTTTTTATAGCCTATAGCATCACAGAGTCCTTGTATATCTGCCAATCAGTCCTCATTTCTGAATCATACTAGGATGATTAAGGCTTCCCCAGGCTCAGCACAGCAGAATCTGCCCATGGATTGATTGTACTAGGGCCACCTTTGCTTCTGATGGAGGCAGCTGGTGGGGCATCATCTGGAGGACAGCTTTCAGGGCTTGCATGACAGCCCAAGATTAGCTGTTTACCCAGGCCCAGAAGCTGCCCAGAGATGATGATGTCTAGTCCCCCTTAATTGATGGAAAAGGCCCGTTTTCTGTAATTAACTTCACAGCTGTACCTCTGCCCTTGCTGTGTTTGGAAATTGCTCTTGCATTCCACCCTCTCCCCCTCTGGCTGCCCAAGTTCCAGCCTCCTCCCCCTGCCCTGTCAAAAGTCCATCTGCGAAATGGCCAAGCTGCCAGAATATCTGGGGCTGTGTACAGCTGCCTCTGAGAAGCAAGGATCTAGGTTGGGGGTTGGAAACTTTCAGGAGTGGTGGGCTGCAACAACACCACTTTCTCCATGGTGGGCTGGCACTTCCAAAATAGACAGAGGCATCCAGGAGTACAGTTCCTACCTTCATGTAAGTGCCAAAAATGCCATATGAACAAAAAATGACCACTTTGAGGACTAGAAAAGGACTAGAATACTACCACCAGCAGACAGCACTTACCTTTATTCACTGACACTATTGTGCTCCCTGCCTCCCGTGCCAGGGACCCCGTTCTCCCTCTAGCAGATGCTGTCTGCACAGCTTCTCCCATTCTCCACTTCGTATCCCATCTCTCCTTCACTCTTCCTCCACTGTTACACTGATCTCACTGTCAGACTCATTCAGGGTCTCCACACACAAAGCTGTACTGGGAGGATAGGGAAAAGTCAGACAAGGGTACTTTGATGTTCTATTGACTTAGCAGCACAGAGAGCTGATGGCTGGAGCAATCAGAAGCATATTTTTCCACCTGTAACTGTTACTCCTGGACTCATTCCAATGCAGCAAATGACATGAGTCAGCTGCAAGAAAAGAAACACCCAGTGGCTGCTACTGGAGGTGGGGCTCATTTCTGACCTCAGGAAAGTGAAACTTCTGTTTATATTGCCCTGTGAGAACCAGGACTTCAGGGGACGCTGTGAGTATTCTCCAGCATGAAAAAATTGTCCAATCTGCCTGGAGTATTTCAGAGGTCTGATCACTATAGACTGCAAGGATAATTTCTGTTGAGCCTGCATCATCTGTTGCTGGAAAGGTTCAAGTCCAAACCACTGCTGTCCCCATTGCAGACAAATTGTGCAACAGAGAAACCTCAGACCCAATAGTTAGCTAAAGAATGTGGTAGAAATAGTCAAACAGCTGAAAGCACAGACAGCCACAAGAGCAGGAGGCCAGACAGTGTGTGAACAACACCAGGAGACTCCAAAACTCTTCTGTAAGGAGGTCCAAGCTGCTCTCTGAATAGTTTGCCATCTGCTTCTGGGCTCACCAAGCTCACACCGTGGTCCCCATAGAGGAGGCTGACCACCTGTACAAGGTAAGAGACTGCTGTACTCTCTAATGGTAACAGGGTTTATATGTTATTTATAGGTTAACTCAGTGATTTTCAAGCAGGGTGCCACAGCACCTAGCATGCTTTGAGTTCCTCTCAAGGGTGCCACAGGGAGTCATGCAATGTTAGCACTGTTACATGAGCAGATATGATTCACAAGATAAACTCAGAGGTTTCAAATATGAATCCATAGTATCAAAAGCATTCTGACCTGTTGTAGTCTGAGTTCTTTGTAGCAGAAGAATTGTTCTATTATTTTTCTGAAATAAAAATTGAGTGTAAACTAAGAGCTGGCATTTTCCAAGGGGACCCTCAAGTTTAACAAGGGATGCTTTGAACCTGAAAAAATTGAGAACCCCTAGGTTAGTTCTTTCATGAGTATTTTTAATCACACTGTGGGCGCATCGACCCATACATTATGGCACTTTTTCTAATGCGCATTACATTTAGTACCTCCAATGTGAATTACTAAAGAAATGCACATTAGGCTGCCTTAATGCACAGTAACAAATGCACATGGATTTTAAGTGATGCTGAATGTATTGTAGCCTATTCTACTGCACATTAGCATAATTGCCTGGTTTTTTACATGATGCTTTAATGGACAATAAAATAGGCTACTGCACATTAAAGAGTATACGTAGATATGTACCCTGAAAGACATGTCAGTACATCAACTCTATAAAGCCGAAAGACATGATCAAAAGAAACGAGCACTGAAATGGGGCAAGAGACGGGAGGAAAATGAATGCTGTCTGCAGAAGCCTTTTGAAAAATACAGTAGTTTCCTCTGGTGAAAGAAAGGAAGTTTTGACAAAACTGAAGTTACTACATGGCCAGTAATGTTTAACTCACAAGAGCTGCAGATTACTTTGAATGACACAAAAAACCACCACAGAATGGGAGGGAAAAAATCACAGTACCACAGCAGGAGCTGGAAGTCACTGCTGTCCCTCCTGTGTTGCAGCTGTCCTAGCTGCCTCATTATGCCTTTGCATCCCAAGGCCATGAAGTAAGTCAGTGTCATGCCTGGGGCTACAGCTCAGGTCCCCCAAGGCTGAGTTGTGTGTCCTACCTGCCAGACCAGACTACCTCTGAGAAACAGTCTATATAGTCCACAAAGTCCACATGCACAAATGCTAGATCAGTGATTCTCAACCAGGGGCCCACAGCAACCTAGGGTGCCTGGAGAGCCTTTGTGATTTCTTTGCAACAGAAAAATTGCTCTATTATTTTTCTGTAGTTAAAAAAAAAGTGAAAACTAAGAGCTGACATTTTCTGAAGGTGCTTTGAGTCTACCTAGGCGTGCCTCAAGTCTAAAAAGGTTGAGAGCCACTTCTCCAGATAGAAGATACTTGTCTCTTACAGGATTGATCAGATGTGACTGAAAAACAGCTAACCACAGGCTGGTGCCAGCCAAACCGATCTGTGCCATTTTTTGGTTTGTGTGGGCAAAGCCTTACCAAATGGATTCATTTGGATCTTCCAGGGGTATCCCACAGTACAGCCTTTGGATTCTCTTTCAGACCCAAGGCAACCCCTCAATGGGTGCCTTTGGATTCTCCCATTGCTATGGGAGCACTGAAGTTGCTACCCAGAAGGCATTGCAGCCAGGATAGTTCAGGACACTACTAGGGGAAAATCCTAATGATTCCTGGCAGACAGGAGCATAGCTAATGTGGCCTGACCTGTAATTACAGCAGTTTTATCCAACCAGTATTCTTTTGGATTCAAGGGCAGAAATTCAAGGACAATTGAAAGTCTAAGTCGAGAGGGTTGCAACATTGGTACTGCTCTCAGAGGATATTGATACAAGCTGTTACAATGTATGTTACCTCTGCATCATTCTGTAATGGTAAAAGTGCAGCAAAACAGCTTAATCTTTAATCCTGCAGCAAAACAGCTTAATCTTTAACACTGCTTCATTCAGGGTCAGATTTAGGACAGTTTAGCTTACTTGTATCGCCGTAGGATCTTGTAGACATAATAGTTGCAGTGTAATAACTGCTGCACACTCCCAAAGAGCTGCTCCCCTTCCCTTTTTAAAGTAGCTACATATGTCCATACCCAACTCTTGTAGTGTCTGGGATTTGTATCACTTTGTCAGACAAACTATTTCAGGATTAACAAAGTTTCAGGTACAAAAATTCAAGATTCCCATCATGTAATTGCAGTTTACTACTGGTGTAATTCAGTGGAGAAGCAAACTAAAATAACATAAAGTTGTTTAAGCAATCACACTCAGGATCCAGTGAAAATATTTCAGTTCTGTGGCATCTCTGTCATAAGTACACTCAGCTCCCCAGGTAGCTCTAGTAGTTCTGAACTTTATCAGACCCAAGGCAGCCCCTCAATGGGTGCGTCCAGATGAGCACACACGTGCGTCTTGCAGCATCTCAAACGCCTTTCAGATGCTGCAAGAGGCACATGCAGGATCAAGAAAATGTTTCCCGCACTGCAGATTTGCAGTGCAGGGGCAAAATTAGACCCCAGGGGTCAAAAAGAAAAAAAAACAGAGAAAAAAGTGGGGCAACCAGACCCTGGGTTCTCCACAGAGACACTCTGGTAGCAGCCAGAGTGTCTCTATAGCTAACCCTTGCTCTGGTGCCGAATCACACTGCCTGCTGGACCCCAGCTCCAGTGCCAGTAAGTAAGGGGTGGGGGGGCTGGAGGA
>NW_017728911.1:15660606-15671301 GCF_001723895.1 Crocodylus porosus | reverse complement strand
GGGGAACAGTGGTCCCTGTGCAGGGCAGCAAAACATATAGACATTTAAAATTTACTTTATTATGATGATAGAGACACTGGTAGGCTTCCAAATTGCTTTAGCACTGTAGATATCTCAATAAAACATTGCCCAACTGATCACTCTCTCTCACTCTCTCTCTCCCTCTCTCTCTCTCTCTCTCTCTCTCTCTCTATATATATATATATATATAGTGGTCTTTTGTTTTAATTGTGGAGGAACACGGATTTCAGGATATTTTACACAGTGACTTCGGGATTTTTTTATCAGGCATTTTCTGTTTTCAAATAGGGAACACCAGAATTCCTGCTAGGGAGGCTGGTAGCAGGACCCTGCCTGCGCAGACCTGGCATCTTGGACCCAGCTGAAGGTGGCTGACCTCCTGGCCAATTGGGGCCAGGAGGACATGCTTTGATAGTTCAAAGCAAGCCACCCACCACACTGGGAACATCTGCTGGGGAATAGCTGCCCAGATGGCCAGGCAGGGGACACACATGGCAGTTGTGCTGCACAAAGGCCAACTTTGCAGCCCCAGTCCACTGGCAGCTGACCCAGAGGGGCAAATGCCTCTAGTGGCTGTGCAGTCCCCATCCAGGTCTGGCAGGTGCGCAGCAGGTCACAGCTAGGCAGCAGCCCCTACTGCCAGACTGCTGCAGTGGGTAGAGGGTTCAGGGAGCTCTCAGGACTGCTTCAGCAGCTCAGCTGGCACAAGAGGTAGTGTCCACAGGTACCAATTGGCTGGGCCCCAGAAGCTCCTGAGAGCAAGTAGCCCCAAGCTACTTGACAGGGCAGCTTTTTGTACTGATGGGGCTTTTTATACTGCTGAGGACAGCACAGGTGCTGGCCTCAGGCTTTAGCTCCCCCTGGCTGCAGATCCAGGAGGTTATTTTGCCCTAAGTGGCACAATTTGCCCCACACCAAAGTGCATGTCCAGCACGTGCACTGAGGCAAAAAGCCCTGGCTCAAATTTGCACTTCTATTTGAGCTGCTGTAAGCGCATGTGCTTGCATGTGTGGATGCGCCCAATTGGTTCGATGCACCCCTTGGAAAATGTCAGCTTTTAGTTTTCACTTGATTTTTTTTGACTACAGAAAAATACTAGAGCAATTCTTCTCTTGCAAAGAACTCAGAAAGCCTATAGCAAGGCTGAATGTTTTTGACACTATGAACTCCTCTTTGAAATCTCTAGGTTTACCTTGAGAATCATGTTTGCTACAGCACCCTGGTTGAGCATCAGTGTCCTAGGCATTCAAGTAAAAAAAAATATTCTAGATCCTCACCTCTTAAAACAAACCTATTTAAAAGCTTTTTTATTATTATTCAGGAAAAACATTGGACCCATTTGAAGAGGTAGAAAAGTTTCTCATATTCAAAGTGATTACAGAGCAGAGAAGCCAGGAGTATCTGGTAGGTACCACTTGCTACTAAACTGCATGAACATGTAGCTTTGATGATGGTGATTTTTTCTGTATTTATCCTGGAGTGGGGATGGAGGAGAGAGATTATTAAAACAAGGAATATAGTAAGGTTAAAGAATTAGCTCAGTAAATCTCCATACTATGCACTCAGAACTTTATTACATCGCTCCTCATTCTTCCCATGACCCTGGTCTCCCCTTCCCGTTCTTTTCACAGAAGGCAGGACAGGCTGGGTGTGTGTACATGAGATGCTGACTGCACAGTAGCTGAATAATACTGCGCAGTAGCACATCACAGCACCAACTGTGCTAATCCACTACTGCGCAGTATTATTAGGCTACTGTGCAGTAGCATCACTTAAAAGGCATGTGCCGGTGCACCTACACCATAACTCTGGTTACTGCACCTTTATTTAGTGCTTGATTATACAAGTACTAAATAAAGGCACAGTAAGCACTGTGCAGTAGCATCCTGCTGGCACTTTAGGGTTCCTATACATCTGGGGTGGGGGGGAAGGAGTGCATTTTAATGAAAGTGGCTCTCAGGAACTGCTCTAATTAAAATGCCCACAGAGTCTTGTGTATTCAGCATCCTGTGTTTCAAAATGGCAGCAGGGGCGCTTTAACTAAAGCTCGTTCAATGAGCTTTAAAGCACCTCCGCTGCCATTGTGAAATGCAGGACGCTGAATATACAAGGTGCTGCAGTTTGCTGAAGCATTCTGATTAGTTATTTATTCGTTAATTATTGAATAACTAATTTTTATTAGTTAATTATTGATTAATCGAGTCTGCTGTGATGCATTCTAATCAGAACCCACTAGAGCACGTGTTAAAGTACCCTTAGGGTGTGTCTACACATCGTCCTACAGTGACGTTGTTACTGCGCCATGCTTTAGTACTTTCAAAAGAAAGTACTAAAGCACAGCTAAGTAATTGCCTGTACTGCGCCATGTGCATGGTGCATGGTTAGTTTTAGCCACTATTTCACCATAGCAGTATGTTGAAACTGGGGAGCACACTGCTACAGCAAAGTAGCTGCCAGTGACATGTAGATGCGCATGGTCATTATGGCAATGTAACGCATCACTACAGCGATGTAGCACAACATGTAGATGCACCCTTAGAGACTGACCAATTCAGAAGGGTATAAAGTTTCTAGGTGACAGCCTACTTTGTCCATTGCCTGACTTCTGACTAAAATGGTTAACTACCTCTCTTCACAGAGAAAGCTGAGAGGCAGAAGCTAGCCTCTGAATTATAATAATATTGTCAGTTTCTGGAGGAACAAAAGTGACACCTACTGGCCCAACTGGGATAGCTGGAAAAGGAGATTGCAAAGAAAAAGAATGAAAACGTTGCCAAACTAGCTAAGAAGGTTTCCTCTCTCAATACACTGATCAGAGAAGGTCCAGGAGCCAGCAAGCGAGTTCCTGCAAGCGAGTGAGTTGGGGAGTCCCACACAGGGAAGGGAGGCCTCGCAAGCCTTGGGTAGTGGCGTGCACTAGTTGGATATCAGTGAGACTCAGAAGATACATAGCAGATATTTTAACTATTGATCTTTTAAGAAATACATATTTTAAATGTTAGATAACCCCATGAGCTCAGGCCCTTCATGAACCTGAAGGCAGATGATGTGTATTTATTTCTACTTCGGGGAAGTGCCTCCGTGTGGAACTCAGATTCTCTTTTTCCCCTCTAGGACAGCAGAGGCACCATGAGCAGGTATGTGATTCTTTCCGACTCCCCTCGCAATTCTTCATGCTTGGAAGTGGTTGCAGAACCATATTGCTGCCACGATTTTGGGGGTGGGTCATATTTAAATACTCGTCTTTGTCAAGCTTAATTCTGAGATTTTCATCTTCTGTATGTATTCCGTGAGGCAGATTATTAACCTAATGCTTTTCAATGGGTAGTGCACCTAGTGAAATACTTCTAGGGGGCTCTGGCTGCTTCAGGACTCTCATGATAGGACTAGGCTGGTCATTGCTATGTCATTAGTTATAGCTCTGCCCAGTGTTAGAGACCCTTGTGGAATAAGGTAGGGTGGGGGCTGTGGTGTTCTCCAAGTGGATAGATGCCCACAACACTAAACCCATCAAAAATATGGGAGCAAGCTAAATATCAAAGCATGGTGTCTCAACTCCCTGTTGATCCTCACAGGTCAGAGTGGTAGAATATTGATAACACACTCGGGGGGGGAAGTTGCAGTGCCATTACCTGTACTATAGCAGACTTGGTCTAAGATAACAGATACAAACTCTAGGCCTGCCTCCACAGCCACTGTAACCAGCAAGAAAAAAAGGATAAGGTATTGCAGGTCATCATGTAACATGATATTGTCTCTCCCCAGATGTGATGATGAGAAGTTCCAGCAGCCAGCGGAGATGTCTCCTGATCTGGAAATGAGACCCAGAGATTTTTCCCATAAAAGCGGTGACTTAACAGAGACTTTAAGGAAGTTCAGAGGTACCAAGAAGTGTTCTACGAAGGAGAATGGGGATGAATGAATCTTTGAGAATGTGGGAGCAGGTGGCTCTGGCTAATGGGTCAATGATTTGATTATTAATGAAAACTAGAAAAATCCACGCAGTACATGTAGCAGAGGCCCAGGCATCAGGAAGTCTTTCATTAATTCATTTCCAACATTACTGGTGTTTTTAAGTCCCAGCTAAAGAAAGTGGCTCCGTAATTGTTGGCTCCCAAAATACAGAATTGTTTTTCATCCACCCTGGGGGTTTCATATAAAAGGCTCAATTAGTATTAAATTCAGAGGAATGAGTGGGAACTCCTCTTCCTTCAGGGAGGTTAAATTCATCTCCATCCCTCCAGGAAGGGGTTCCTCCACCCCTATTTTTTCATCAACATTCTTCCTTCCCCTTGTGCTGTATTCCCCAATGGAGCTGCTCAAACTACAGAACATCCCCCTTGGTTCATGTCTGCTACTATCCCCCTGTCATTTCTGCAACTTCAGGTTTCTTTCTTCTTCTCTGTTCCTTGGAGAGAAGCAGGGTGATGCAGAGGCAGCTTCTGCAGCCACCACAGCAGCAGCTCCCAGCAGCATTTCTGCTCAGGTTGGATCTCAACCTCTTCAGGTTAAGACACCCCTTGGAAAATGCCAGCTCTTAGTTTTTGCTTATTTTTTGACTATGGAAAAGTTATAAAGAACTCAGAAAGATCATAACAGGTCAGAATATTTGTGATATTATGGATTCTTACTTGAAATCTCTGGGTTTATCTTATGAATCATGTGTAGATGTTTATACTCCTCACAGTGCTAATATTGTGCAACACCCAGCAGCACCCTTAAAAGAATCTCCCAGCTCCTGAGTGCTGCAGCAACCAGAATGAGACTCATTTGTTTATACTCTTAACTTCAGTCAAGTTCTCTTTATATGAGACAACTGATGTGTGTGGCTTTAGCTGTTCTGACGGAAGAAGGCTTTTGTCAGTTCACTTTAGTTGTCATTCAGGGAAGCAGTGTAGCTATGCCAACAGAAAGGCTCCTTCCATGGGAATGTGCTGTGTCAACACTACAGGGCTCTGCTGACCCAGTTATAGCAGCAGCAGCAGCTGAGTGTCCTAGGAAAACCCTTCGTTTCAGGCACTCAGACCAGAAAGGCAACTTCGCAGAACAGTGTCATGATGAGGCACCATGAGAGCTAATCCCTATGGTCCTTCTCCCCTCTAGACAACCTGCCATCCGACTTGGGGAAGGAAAGACAGGAACCTCAGGGATCATTCACCAAGGGTAAGGGCTGGAAGCAATTGTCCTTAAATTCACAGGAAATGCCTATGACAGCAAGTCCACTATCCCATAGCAACAGGAAGCAGTCTCTCTGCCCTACTCATTTGGGTTGGCATAAGCATCCCTTTCAATATCAAATACAGAGGTGTGAATGGAGAGACCTCTTCCTTTGCAGATGTCCCACCTTCCTCTATGCTTCTTTTCTACCCTCCTACCTTTCCATAGAGCAGGGCTGGGCTCCCCGGTGCAGCTGCTTACTGCCCATTGCAAAAATGCTGCCACCTCCTGCATTTTCTCTGGGCCTAGACTATCTGCCCAATACCACTTCTTCCCTACTATGCTGTGGTCTTTAGTAAGTCTTCCCTAATGCTGCATCTCCATTTCTGTTCCTCAGTGCCCAGGCTGAGGAGCTACAGGGCTGTCTCTGCTCAGCCACAGGGAACCAGACAGTCTAAGCTAGAACAGGGCTGCTAAGAAGGGTGAGGAGTGGCTCCAGCCTGCCCTGGGTCTGAGCTCTTCCCTAACACTGTGATTCTCTCTCCCCAGTGACGGTGACTCTGGATCCAGACACAGCAAATCCCAGTCTCATCCTGTCTGAAGATCAAAGAAGCATGAGATGGGGAGATACACAGCAGGATCTGCCTGACAATCCTGAGAGATTTGACACATGTCCCTGCCTTCTGGGCTGTAAGGAATTCACCTCTGGGAGGCATTATTGGGAGGTGGAGGTGGAGGAAAAGGGAAACTGGGCTGTGGGGATTGCCACAGCATTTGTGAAGAGGAAGGACTGGATTCACCGTAACCCAGAAGGAGGGATCTGGGCTCTGGAAAAGTGGAGGAATCATCTGAAGGCTCTCACCATCCCTGAAACCCACTTGCCCCTATGCCAGTTCCCTCAAAGAATCCGGGTCTCCCTGGACCATCAAGGGGGACAGGTGTCCTTTTTTGATGCTGGTAATGGTGCCCTGATCTTCACTTTTCCACAAACCTCATTCACCGGGCAGAGACTCCTCCCTTGGTTCTGGCTCTATGGCAGTAAATCCGAGCTTAGATTATGCCCCTGACATATGGCATGGGGCAGGAATATTCCTCTTCATGTGATAAAACCTGCTGGCTTAACTTTTGTCTCTCAGCCTCCAGCTATTCATCTCCATGATATAGAAGTTTCCATGGTGTCAGACCCATACAGAGTATGGTGTGATCTGGATGGACAAGGCAATCCCATGGTGACATGTGTCAATCTGTTTTCCTCTGCAGTTCCTGGCTCCAGCACTTCCTGGCAGTGTAGTCTTCTCATGAGAAAGCACCAGATAGGTAGCCAAGATCCCTCTTGCTCTGAGTAGTCTGGGCTGGAGGCTCCTTGCAAAGTTTCTGTTGATGTCCTTTGGCTAATGGTAGGAAATGTGCAAGTTGGAGGCTGCTGGGGAGAAGAAACTTCTGCTTCTCCTTACCCTGCACCTCCAAGGGTAGAAGGAGAGGGGATGAAAAGCTTAATCTGCAAGAGCAGTAGGGGTACCCTGAGGGTATAAGCAAAACTCATGAGGATGTGCATTCAGTGATGGAAACGAAGATATAACAGGACTGTTGTAGGACCAGGTGGTACATAATTGCTATACTGAGGGCATGCCTACACATGCCAATTTAAGGTGCATTAGCCATGTTTAAAGACGCATTAGGGGTGTGGGTCTACACGTGCGTGCTCTTAATGTGCCTTAAAAATTGCAATTTTAAGTTATTTGTGCCTAAATTTGCAAAAGCAGGTATCAAATTTAGGTGCAAATAGCTGCAGTGCCTTAACGCACATGTAGACATGCTAAGGCGCATTAACACTGCGTATGTCAACTGTCTTGGGACTAATTTTAGTCCTACGTTGGTCCGCACACCGTGTTAATGCGCCTTAGCATTAGATGTGCACCTAAATAGCTTTAATACGCATTAGGCAAATGCTCATGAAGTTTAGGTGCACATAAAAGCATGTATAGACATGCCCTCAGGAACAAGCAAATATGGGGGTCACAGGACAAAGATGCAAAAATTAGATTTTGGTTTGGGTGAAAAGCAGGAAGTAGAAAGCAGAATCTCTGTACTGGCAGAAAATATACAAAACAGTTGCATATGATCTTTTTTGGGCCTCCCAGTCAGAGGTCTTGCAGCAGGGCCAAACTTACCTTTCTCCATTAAAATCTAACATCAGCAGGGGAAATTCAGAAATCAACAGAAAGAGCAAAAGCATGAGTGGGAGGGACAGAAAAATGAAGGAGGCTGCTCAATAAGTGTTATAAATAATGGTGACTAGTAATAGAGACAAGGAAAGAAAAGGAGTGAGGAGGAAAGTGTAAGAGGGAGGTATAGGGAGATTTAATGACACTAATTCATTATGTCCATACCTGGACATTGGTATCATTTTTGTGGTTTTAAAATGTTTCATTTTTGTGCATTTGTTCTCGTGTGCCGATTATTAAAAGTCACTTTCAGCTTCTTGTCCATCCTGACTTTTTCTTTCCGTATAAATAAAGAACTAACACCTTTGTGCCTTCTTTCATTTCCCAGCTGTACTTTTTGGGGAAAGTCATAGCATTTGCTTCCCCTCTTTATTGAATGCATTGGCATATCTTCCTGGATATGGATCAAGGTAACATTTATATAGCACTTTAAGTGGCTTAAAGGTACTATAACAAGTGAGTGGATAAGTAATGAATAGCACTACAAATTGAGCCAAAGCAAATGCAACATAACCCTGGATGAAATGGGGATAATTCTGAAGTGCTTTACAGTGAAGTACTACCGGTTATGCTAGTCTTCCTCTCAAAAGTGTCATAGGAAGTTGGTTAGCCCAACAGCATCCTATAGAGTTTTGTTTTGCTGCCCCAGCAACGAGACACATTTGTGACAACTACCAACTCTATGAGAAAGCAGAAATTCTTGATCCTCTTGCCATCTGGGGTGAGGAAAGCACCAAGTGATCCTTAAGGAAGAACTATCAAGAAGAAACCAGGAACACAGCACAAATATCTCTGCCCAGATCATTGCTGCCATCTGCTCTGGTCTGTATGGGTTGAGCCTACTTTCTGGTCCAATGTGCCATAGTTACGGTACATCGGGGTGGGCAAAATGCAGCCCACGGGCCAGATGCAATCTGCCAGGCCATTCTATCCGGCCCGTGGAGCCCCTAAAAAATTTAGAAAATTAATATTAATCTGCCCTGGGCTGCCTGTCATGCAGCCCTCGATGGCTTGCCAAAACTCAGTAAGCAGCCCTCCACCCAAAATAACTGCCCTCCCCTGCTGTACATGAAGTTTAGTACCTGTAATAACTGGTATTAACTAAATGCACAGTAGCTGGCACTACTGCACAGTAGCCCCCGTGTATGCCTTTTAAGTGACATTAATGGGCAGTAGACAAATTCTACTGCACTTTAGTACAACAGTATGGCTTTTGCCATGACACACTAATGTGCAGTAGAATTAATCTACAGCACATTTAGCATCTTGTGTAGGCGCACCCTGTGGGAATGAGATTCAGCCTAATCCCTGACTACTTCCAGCTCAATCCTCTTTTGCTGGGTCTAGGTTCACTGCAGATTGTGGGCACAATGGGGAGGTTGTTTGGGACTGGAACTCAAGCTGTGCCAAGAGCTACCACTAGGTTCCTGCTGTAGCAGAGCAAAGCAGCTGGTAATTCATTTTGCTAGGAGTTCTACCCCAGGGAACATTATGAAAAGCCTCTGGAACAAATCAGTTATCCCAGCTCTGTGGACATTTTTAAAAGCAGTCTATTTAGAGACCACAGGCCATTTTCTTCTGAGCTTGTAACACTGGGTGGAAGGAGGGGTCAGACATGAACGTGTGTTCATGGGGCAGAAAGACCATTCCTCAAGGGAAAAACCAGGTGAAAGAAGCAGGGTGGGACCCAGTGCAGTGGGGCAGTATAGGACCCAGTGTGTCCCAGGATCCACCATGGTGGCAAAGAGTGATGCAGGACCTGGTGCAAGGCAGCAAAGGACCTGGGGAATCCCTGGGTACACCTCTGCAAGCAGGGGAACCCAGGCTTTCTCCCATGTGCAGAGGTGGGCCCTGAGTGCTATTCCTCAGGATCTGGCCTATGCTGCTTGTGGGAATGGCAGGCACCCGACCTTCCGGGACAGTGGGTGACATCCATTTCCAAAGAAGCAAATCAGCTGTGGGGACACATCCTGGCACAGCTGATCTGTTTCATTTGGTGATGTCTGTTTATACCCTTTTGGGACTATCTGCAGGATGCGGGCTTAAGGCTTTCTTTGGAAAAAACAGGTGAACAATTTCTCCAATACATTGCCACATAGGTGTGTTCTTGCCTGTAACTGCTGGTACACGAAAGGTTAGCAGCCTCCACTAGAGGCTCTAACACCTGTGACCTGAAGCTGGGATTCTGCTGGGTCAGCTGACAACATAGAGTCATTTCCAGGAATAGAAACACAAACACCCGCCTCCTGCTTTCCACCAAGCCATTTCTGCACCCAGGAAAGTGAAACTAAGCCTCTCCCCTTTTCCCTTCAGAGCTATGGCTGCACTGAACCTGTACAACACCTGCAGGATGAACTGACCTGCTCCATCTGCTGTGAAGTCTTCCAGCACCCACTGATTCTAGACTGCGGGCACAGCTTCTGCAGAGCCTGCATCACCCGGTGCAGGGAGGAGGCCAGTGCGCATGTCTCCTGGCCTCAGTGCAGAAGCCCTTCTTCACAGAACAATTTCAGGCCTAACTGGCAGCTGGCAAATGTTGTAGAAAGAGCCAAGCAGCTGAATGAGCAGGTAGCCAAAGGAGCAGAAGGGGATCAGGTATGTGAGGAGCATGGGGAGGCTTTGAAGCTGTTCTGTGAAGCAGACCAAAAGCTGCTGTGTGTGATTTGCAGAGTCTCAGACTCACCGAGTGCATGCTGTGGCTCCTATCCAGGAGGCTGCGGAGCAGTACAAGGTAAGGGTCACTTACCTGGGTCAAACTGCTGAGCGTCTGGTTTGAAGTTCCCAACGAGGCTACATCTTTTTCTCTAGCCTAGGGCTGTTACTATAATTGTATCCCTTGGCTCAAAAGGATTAGACTGCACACACAAACACAGACACAGAAAATGTAATGCAATACGGTAGGAGAGATGCATTTTTTGTAAGATCATGTCCCTAAGGCCCCTGACAGCCATTCATTTTAAAGTTTGATGGAATGATCCATGATCCCAATAATTGCATCTCCTGTCATGCCACATGCATGGCAGGATGCATGATTTTGGGAGTGGAGAACAATGTGGATTTCCCCCTTTACCCCAGGAAACTTGAGTTTTTCATTTTTACAGAGAAACCTGCGAATTTTGCATGTGTGCAAAGAGCTCCCTGTGGGATGGCAACATTCCCCCCTCCAGCAGCACTGGGAGTGGAGGGGGGCAAGAAACTGTGGGTGGGGAGCAAGGGGCACCAGGAGGTGTAGGGGGCTGTGGGGGAGAGTGAGGGGCACCAGCAGGACTGGGGGGCTGTGGCTTGGGAGTGA
>NW_017728911.1:15641544-15660396 GCF_001723895.1 Crocodylus porosus | reverse complement strand
AGGTCCAGGCCCCTTATCCCCCACCCACAGGGCCCCTCACTTCCCCCTGCCCCCCAGCTGCTGGGGCTGAGGAGCCCCTGTCCCCTGCAGCAGCACCGGAGCCCTGGCTGCCACTCATGGGAGGTGGCGGCTGCTGCAGCCAGAGCCGGGAGCAGAGCATGGAGCCCAGCTCCCCACCCCCGCAGGCAGCATGGCCAAAGTAGAGTCTGTCGGGGGTGAAAGGGCAGGCAGCCCACTGCAGGCTTGGGCTCCCCACCCTGCTGCCCTCCCTCTGGAGCCTCAGTGACCCAGCAGGCAGGCCCTTCTTGGCAGGGTAGAGTAGGGCCAGGCAGAGAAGCTCCTTACCGTTAGGAGCTCTGCACTGTCCTGATGCGGTGCCCTTGCCCTCCTGGCAGCAGCAAGGGGCATAACTCCTTGCCACCACCACCACTGCTGCCAGGCAAGCAGGGGATGCCTTGCCATGGTGGCGCATGGCTTACAGTAGCAAGGAGCTTCTCTGCCTGGCCCCACTCTGCCCTGTGCACCAAGTCCCACCCACTGGGCTGCGGAGACCCTGTCTGGAGGGCAGCAGGGTGGAGAGCCTGAGCCTGCAGTGGGCAGCCCACCTCTGCTCCACCCCATGCACAGAACTGGGGGGCATGTGCCCCACCCGGCGGGAGTGCATGCAGCAGCAGGGAACCAGCCCTGTTTCCCCCACACCCCGGATGAGCCACCCATGGCTCCATCCAGCTCCCTACTGGGGCCCTGCAGCTGTGCATTGCGGCCCTGGGCCCTAAGCCCCACATACTGCCTGGCAACAGCCCCAGCCCAACTCACTCCCTCCCTCCCTCCCTCTGGGGGCTCAATCCTCCCCATGACCAAATTTACCTGTGGTAGGTGTTCTCCAGGCTGCTTGACTACACCCCTTGCCTGACTGCCCTCCTCCCACTCCCCCCAGCCCTTTGCAGGCAGGTACCCTGCCAGCCTGTAGAGACCTCTTTCAAAAGTGGAAAATCTGCATGTTTCTCCATTAAAATGAGAAATTCATGTTTTTCTCAGTTAAAAGGGAAACACATTTTTTCCTGTTTTTCCATGGGAAATGGAAACCCTGGATCCCTGTACATTACTCATTGGCCTGGCATAACCTCATTTTTTTAGCCATGTTCTAAAGCAAGCAAAACCTGGGGAATGAGGCTGAAGCTCCAACTCCCAGTTTGCTCGCAATTCTACAGCCATTTCTTTGTCATCCAGTATTCAAAGTTCATTCAAAATATTCATTATTTTTATAGTTCAGCACAGCAAATACCATTCAGTGTTCATACCAGTGTATATTAGAAATGCTTTATAAAATAATTATTCAAACATGGGTCTGGGTTTGGCATTTCCCAATGTGAAGTGTAACAGGAAACTAGCCTGGCTAGACAGTGATCTTTTCAAGGAGCTGAAATTCAAAAAGGAATCCTATACAAAGTTGAAATTTGGTTATAGTACAAGGGAAGAGAGTATAAGAATATAACACAGGCATGCATTAATAGGAAAATAGGAAAGCCAAGGCACAATCTAAGGGCCTTGTTACATGTTAGTTTTAGGCAGCTCCTAACTCCTGAATTGTCCACACATTCACACTTAATTTTAAGCACTCTTTAGGCATCTTAAAGTTATTCCACTCCAGCCTAGGTTTATCTCTAATCCATGTTACCCGGCTCATTTTAAAGTAAAGAATAGCCACTCTAGGCTATATGCTACAGTGAACATCCTCCCCAGCACCCCAGATCCCTGTTCACTGCCCCCTGCAACTAACTTGTGGCTTCCCATACTGTCTGTCCCTGGGAAGCAGGCATGAAAGGTTAACCTGCCTGTCTGGCCATGACTGCTGCTGCTATCTGGGTGGGGCTACCCAGAGAAAAGCAGCATTTGGGCAATCAGGTTAACCAGCTGGGCGGACAGGCACTCTGAGGGGCAAGGGAGGAGCAAGGGGCAGGGGGGAAGCCCAGAATGGGAGTGGGCTTTCCTTTCAGTCCTCCAGGCCCCTGCTGACCCACATGTGTGACTGCTCCAAACTTGAGCTAGTACTAACACTGATCAACATTTAAGCATCTCACAGCTGAAAGCTGCGCAAGGCCCTGAGATGCAGGCAGAGAAGGGACATCAAAGGCAATAAAAAGGTATGTCAAAAATAAAAGGAAGACTAGAGAAACCATAGGTCCATTATGACATTTGGAGGGTATAGTTATAAACAATGCAGAGAAAGCTGAAGTATTTAATGCCTTTTTATCTCAGTTTTCACAAAAAGAGGTGCTACCAGATGACAAGTGCAACTGACAGCAAAGATAGGGAAGGAGGCAAACAGCCTAGATTAATGGCAGAACAGGTGTGGGATTACTTTGAGAGGTTAGATGCTTTTAAGTCATCAGGACTGGATGGGACACACCCAGAAGGACTGAAGGGATGGGCTAAGGTAATTCCAGGGCCATGGGCCCTAGAAAACTCTTTGAAAACTCATGGAGATTGGGTGCGGTCCCAAATAATTGGAAAAGGGCAAATCTAGTCCCCATCTTTAAGAGAGGGAAGCAGGTAGATCCAGGGAACTATCAGCCTGACCTTGATTATGGTCAGGTTCTCAAAGAATCCATTGTGAAGCACCTAAAAGAGAATGGGCTGATCAGGAACAGCCAGCATGGATTCGTCAAGAGCAAGTCATGCCTGGCCAACCTGATCTCCTTCTATAATAAGGTGGCAGGGTCTGTGGATGAGGGGAGAGCAGTGGATGGCATATTTGTTGACTTCAGCAAGGCTTTTAACACTGCTCCCATGACATTCTTAACAACCTAAGGAAATACAGACTAGATGGAAGTATTGTAAGGTAACTAAACAGGTGGTTGAATCATCAGCTGGAGTACTGTGCGCTGGGCACCCCAATTCAACAAGGACATGGAAAAACTTGAGAGGGTCCAGGGAAGAGACACCCATGTGATCAGGGACTCTGCAGATCATACACATATGAGGAGAGGCTGAGGGACTTGGGCCTTCTTCAGCCTACAGAGGCAAAGGCTGAGAGGGGGCTTGGTAGTGGCTTACTGCTACATCACGGGAGTACATCAAGAACTCAGTGAACAGCTGTTCACCAGGACACCCCTGGGGAAGACCAGGAGCAATGGATACAAACTCCTGGAAGGCTGTTTTAGGCTCCATTCCAGGAAAAACTCCTTCACAGTCAGGGTGTCCAGACTGTGGAATAAACTCCCTTCAATGGTGGTGCAGTGACCTACCCTGGAAATCTTCAAAAGGAGACTGGACAGTCACTGGAACCCCTAGTTGATCTTACAGAAATTAAGAACAGAAAAAAATAAATAAACCTGTCAAAACCTGCTCAACTGTGTTATAACTAAAAAAGTATTATTATATTTAGTGTTATGTTCCGTGCATATTCTACCACAGTAAGAATCAGAAGACCTACAGATGGCAGAGTTGCTTCACAAAATAATTATCTACAGCTATACAAAGCCTATATTAATCTTTCTTGCTATTCTGTCTAGTTTCTTATGGCTTCTAAAATGTAGATCACAGTGGGCACATCTACACATGCTGTTAATATTATTGAATAAACTGGTGCAGTTCATACCAGAGTTTATTGCTCCTGGGTGCTGCCTTTTCACATGCACCCAGAACCATAGCATGTTCAGTAGGGTCGGAGCAGCCCCATCTGGCAGGGGAACTGGGAGTCAGCCTGCCAACCTGGGGCTGCTCTGACCCAGCTCAGCATGCTGCAGAGGGGCTGGCTAGGGCAGGAGGGTGCTGTAGTACAGAGCTAGCCAGTAGGCAGTCCCTGCACTGAAGCACCCGCATGCTCCAACCAGCATCTACATGTGTGTTGCAGCACAGTAAATAATGGTGCCACAGGACAGTCCTTGTGTTTACAAGTACGAACCCATGGCAGCATTTATTAATTTATTGTGGCCTAATAGGGCCACGTGTGTGGGTGCTGAGACTTTACTGCAGAGCTAACTAGGAAACTCCACAGTAAATACCTCATGTAGACATACCCACTAGTGTCACTAGAGGGGCTCACAAATTACTCAAAAGAGCATGACCCTCTTATTCAGACACTACAATTAGCTGAACTAGCTGGTGTCTTTAAGGTTGCTGTGTATTCACATGTGGCATGCCACATTTTCCTTTTCAAAAGAATCTGGATAATTTGTTTTCTGTGGTAGGAGCATCGCTATCTCCTTTCTTCTTCAGATCAATGTTCCGACATAGAAACATGAGCCTCCTTTGACCAGATTGGTGGGAGCAGACATACTAGTTCTTACTACTGCCCCTTGGTAAAAGTAATTAAAAATATAGCTACCTAGCAATATTTGTTTTAGGTGGGAGAAAGTAACCACCTTTCCCAGCCCAGAAGAGAAACGATTCAAAGAATTTGCCTTCCTTTAGGATCTGATACGTACTCAGCTGAGGAGTCTAAGGGGAGACAGGGAAAAGCTGGAAGAACAAAAAATGAACAAAAGTCAGGAACACCAGGACTATCAGGTGGGTGCTCATGGTTAGTGGTGGGCCAGGTTTGTGTGGAGGAGAGAAGACATTTCTTTCTCTGTGGATTCAGGGGAGCTGGGTGTCTGGTTTTGTAAGCGTATGTTGCTGTATGTGGGGGTGCAGTAAGATGTGATGAAAAAGATGCTGTCTCTAGTGGGAGTCATTAGTGTCTGCAGAACAGAAGTACCCAGACATGATAGCCATAGAAACATTATTCCAAACATTAACAGAGCCTGCCTGTGCAGTGCTGGCTGCCTAAACCTGCAGACAGACCGCTCCAGGGCCAGAGATGTGAGCAATCTCAGCTTCTGTTATAGGAAGTGGGAATTCAGGGTGCTTCGAATTTCTGCAGGTCGGGCCCATTGAGCCTTATAGAGCGCTGCTTTGAATCACTGTGTGCTCCCTATCTCCCTCACTCTGCATCTGATCATTGCAGGAGAAGACTAAAACTGAAGGGCAGAAAATTGTCTCTGAATTTGAGCCACTGTGCCAGCTCATGAAAGAACAACAGTGCCTCCTGCTGGCCGGGTTGGATGAGCTGGACAGGATGATCAAGACGAGTCAGAAGGAAACTCTCACCAAGCCGTCTCAGGAGATTTCCCTTCTCAACAGCCTGATCATTGAGATGGAGGGAAAGTGCCAGCAGCCCTCAAGTGATTTCTTGCAGGTGAGACATGTTAAACTCCTTCAGTCCCTGCAGAGGAGGAAAAGGCCTGAATTACAGGTACAGGGCGATCAATAGGTCAGGGTTTGTAAATTGGCCAACTTTTATTCAAATGCTTGTATGGATCTCATGGTCTTAAAACATTCCTAGTGTATGGCATGTCTGGCTGAGTTCCTGCTTCCCTTCCTCTCCTAGGACATCAGAAGCACCTTGACTAGGTATGCGGCTCAATCTCCCTCCCCTCTGATTTCATGATTCCAGGGAAGGCCTTAGTGTCCTGACCCATCTCCCCAGGGCACCACACTTCAGCACATGGGGCAGATCACCTTTTGGAAAGAAATGAAGTTCACATGCTGAGGTTGTTCCCCTTCCAGTAAAATCTCTCCCATGTAGTGGGAAAGGTTATTAACCTTCCATTTTCTATAAAGGAGTAATACCATGCAGACTGGCTTCCTAAGGACTATGCCTCCTTACCTTTCAACCTCTTGTTACAGTCATAGAATCATAAAAAATGAGGGTTGAAGGGACCTCAGGAGGTCACATCTAGTCCAACCCCCTGGTCAAAGCAGGACCATCCCCAACTAGATCATGCCAGCCAGGGCCTTGTCTAGCCAGGTTGTAAAAATCTCCAAGGATGGAGCTTCCACCACCTGTCTGGGTAATCTGTTCTAGGGTTTTACTACCCTCCTGGTGAGGTAATTTTTCCTAATAACCTAAACTTCCCTCACTACAACTTGAGCCCATTGCTCCTTGTTCTGTCATCTACCATCAATCCTGGCCTTGTGAGACATCACCCAAGGTATAAATCTCCTGAGGGAGAACAGCAGGTGTGGACACTGGGGACATGTGTGCCCAGTCTAATGCCTGGAGAGCAGATGGTCACAGTACGAAGGCCGTGAGCCATGTAGGGCATGTTCTGGTTGCCAGAGAATGAAGGCAGAGTAGTCACTTGGACATGGAGACTCCAGTCCTATCTTATCCTTAAGGATGTTCTGGAGCAGGGGTTCTTAACGTCCAGCCCAGAGGCCAAATACAGCCCACCGAGAAATGGCATCAGGCCTGCAGGGTTTCCTCATGGGTCAGAAACTTGACAGCAGGGAATGGTGGAATCTCCACATGGCTGCTCTAACCTCACCCAGGCCATTGCCCACACAGCAGGATCAGGGTCAGGCCACCCCGATACATCCAGATCATGCCAGACTGCTTCCCCCTGCATGTCGAGATCAGGGCCATTTTGCCGCCTGCCCCCACCCCCCATCAGGATCAGGCCCAGGCTGCTTCCCCACCCCACCCCCAAAAATCAGATGGGGGGTGTCCCTCTGCTCCCCCACACATCTGGATCAGGGCTGCCCTGACCCTCCCCACACCTGCCCTTGCCCCATGCATCCAGACCAGGGCTGGGACCAGGATGTTTCCCACCCCACCCCAACCCATACCCTACCTGTTTTCAGGTTGGGTCTTGTCTTCTCCACCTCTGCCCCAGGCAGATGGATCAAGGTCCGGTTGTGCAACCCTCCACAGCTGGATTGGGACCACTGGCTGGATCTGGCCCACAGAGGGACCTGGCACCACCTATTAGGCCCATGGGGTGAAAAGGTTGGGCACTACTCTTCTGGAGGATTCAGGGTGGAAGGCCCTTCTGGAGGGAGCTGGCACTGTCAGGGTTCGTGTTGCACCAGCCTTCAGGCTGGGATACATAGAGGCAGCCAGCCGCCCAGCCCCTGGATCTAGCAGCTGCCTCTAGTATGACTCTAGACTGTTTCTTTCTTTCCAGGTGCATGAAAAGAAAGTTCCAGCATGTGGTGGAGATGTGCCCAGAGGAGGAAAGAACCGTGGTGACTTCTCTGAACAAAATCAAAATCTAAAGAAGATGCTAGGTACTGAGATGGGATCTTAGAGGCAAATAAAGTTGCATCCCTGGAATGGTAGACAGGGGGTTACCAAAGATAAAACCTTCATCTCCTGGGATCAAATATAGAACCTAAATCCACCCAGCTGGCATGGCAGATTCCAGGAGTTTCGGTGCCTGTAGACATGCAGGGACGATGCTCCAATGCGCTGTAATTAAGTGAGTCTGCTTAAGCATGCTAATTAGCATGCTCCAGCAGCCTTCACATCTCATGTAATCAGTGTCTCCACACTTCAAAATGGGAGCAGGGGCACTTTAACTAAAGCTCATCAGATGAACTTTAGTTAAAGGGCCCCCACCCCCTTTTCAAGGCATGGGACACTGAATACATGAGACCCTGCAGGCGTTTTAAATTAGAGCAGCTCTCAGAGCTCCTCTAATTAACATAGTCCCCTCCACCCCCGCCATGGAGCATGTGTAATGGGTCCCAGGATGTCTGGCTCTGACTTTGTTGCTTTGGGCAAGTTTTTATGGCTGAAAATTTACAAAACTGGTAAAATTTGGTGCTTCACATCATCATTGCCCCAACTACAGAAAGGCTGGGCATTTGATTCAGAGCTGCTCTGAATGATGTCAGGTATGGTCAGCAGGAACTGCAAATCCCTGTCCTGACTGAGAACCAGGGCCTGGATGGGCTGGAAATGGAGGGGAAGGGGGACCAGGCCAGAGGCGGGGCAGGGCAGGGCAGGCCAAGAAGAGAGGGCCAATACCTGAATGAGATAGCACTTCTGGTAGTTTGTATCTACATAGGACTGAAGTAGAGGGAAAACTTTGCCAGGATGCCAGAACCTCTCCAGCATGAGCCAAAGCCTGTGCCAGCCAGGGAATAAGTGAATCATAAACTATTTTTCTGTGCCAGGAGCCATTTCACCAATGCCAACTTGATCTTGCCATTCCCTGGTTTTGATTGTCATTTTCCGGTACCAGTGAAAGCAGGATGGGCTAAGCACTGAGCAGCCGCTGGAAAAGATACGTTTTACCTTCCCAACTTTAATTGCTCACTTACAACTTTCTTCCTTATTCTGTCTACTGGGAAAAAAGCATCCTCCCTTGGGGGAGCAGGGAGAAGCGGAGGCAGTTTCTGCAGCCACCACCGCAACAGCTTCCAGCAGCAAGGGAGAGGAGCTGCCCTGGCATCTCCTTAAATTCAGGCACCGAGGACGGAGACAGAGCTGCCCAGGATGTTCTGAATTGTAATTTCTGTGACTTTCTCCTGGCTCCATCATCTGACCTGGAGAAGGATGCGGGGGACCTCAGGGATCATACAGCAAGGGTAAGCTAAGACAAAAATACCCATATGTGCCCCCCACAAAACTGCATATTTTCACTGCCCGGCACCCAAACTGCCTCAGCTACATCACTCAATATGGGCTGACATTTTACATGTCTTTTATATCAGTTCAGAGAGTAGGGACCTTCCACAGAGCTGAGTTGTGTCTTTAATACTCCGATTCATTCCCTTTCTCTCTTGGCAGAAAATGTGACCATGGATCCAGACACAACGCATTGCCGACTTGTCCTGTCAGAGGATCGGAAACGTGTGAGATGGGGAGACACGGAGCAGGATCTGCCCAACAACCCTGAGAGTTTGCTCCATGGTTCTGTGTACTGGGCTGCGAGGGGTTCACCTCAGGGAGACACTGCTGGGAAGTGGCAGTGGAGGGGGTAGGAGTCTGGGCCGTGGGGGTCGCCAGAGAGTCTGTGACGAGGAAGGGACGGCTCATCCGTAACCCTGAGGCAGGGATCTGGGCTATGGAGCTGTTCTGTGGTCAGTGCAAGGCTCTCACATCCCCTCATTTTACCCTCCTGTCCCTGCCTCACGTCCCCAGGAAAGTTTGCATCGCTCTGGACTATGAAGGAGGACTTGTGGCATTTTCACATGCTGATAACGATGACCCAATCTTCACATTCCCCCCAGCCTCGTTCACTGGGGAGAAAATCCACCCTTGGTTCTGGGTAGGAGAAAGATCCCTGCTTATACTTTGTCCCTGAGACATGGGAGACAGAATAGCCCAGAGAAATGATAACATCCTCTGTGAGCTGCAAAGAGCCTGTCTATTCAGCTCCTGTTTTCTCACCTCTATAACAAAAATCTCAGAGGATTTGCACTGTAAAAGCCACAGAGAGCAGCATGTGCTTTGGATAGATAAAGCAGTGCTATTGAAGTAGGCACCATTACTTGTTCGTCCCTCTGCCTTACTGCTCTGGAGACTCCAGTCACATTGTCTGTGCAGTGGGAAACCCCAAGCTGAAGAGCAAAAGGCCACTTTAGTCCAAAGGTGAATGCTCCTTGGCCTTCTTAAGCCAGGGAAGAAGCTCCTGTTGGAGGCTATGCATGACAGAAACACTGATTTTAATGAATGAGAACATTGTGCCTGGGGAAAAGCCAGAAGCTCCACTCCTGTTGTGAGCATTTTATGCAAATCTATTTAATTTGATCTCCTTTGAGTCTTCCTGTGGGCGTGTGTACATGAGACATTTACTGCGCAGTTAACTAATTAACGGTACGGTAAACATCTCAGCATCTATTTGGTCACGCAAAACTAATAAACTCTGCAGCAAGGAGGGTTTTTTGTGCACAGTAGCACTTGTGTAGATGCTGCCTGCTGGCCAGTCCCACACTGAAGCACTCTCATACCCCAGCCCTCTGCAGCATATTGAGCCCCGTCAGAGCAGCCCTAGGTTGACCCCCCAGATCCCCAGCCAGTCAGGGCTGCTGCAATCCAGCTCAATGTGCTGTGGTCCAGGGGCGCGTGGAAATTGCATGACCAGGAGCTTCGCAGGAGTTTATTGCTGTGTGTTAATGGCTTATGTAGATGTGCCCTGTATGAACTCCTGCAGCAGGGCCAAACTTGCCTTCCTGGCCTTATCCATACTAGTGCAGCCATGCAGCATGTGGTGCAGCAGACACATCTACTCTGTCCAATACTGATTTATTTTTTTTGCTGCTGGAATTCTAGTTCAGTGATCTTATTCCTTCAGTTTGGGCCATCTAGGTTTAAGTTAAACTGGTGCCATAGGTAATCGCATCACAAATAGTCTTCCCAGTTCAGCTGGAGAAAGTCTCAGTGCAAGTGGTATAAGCTGATATGTCAGGAGAGCCAAATCCAGAGGTCAATGACTATGTAGACTGAGCACTCATCTAGAGGAGGTGAGATCCCTGTGCCAAGGGCTGTTTATACATTTTATTCAATGGCAGCCTTATCTAAAATGCAAGCTGCTGAGGCCTGCCATGACAGCCACCGTGCTGGCCATGCCCCAAAACAGAATGTTAGACAACTAGGAAATGTTATTGGCAAAAACCCAGGTAAGGACTGAAGAATGGACTTTTAGATCTAGACATTGAAGTTCCCCTAACCTCCTGGTGTGAATGTGGATATTCATGGCTAATTTCATTTCAGGAAAGATAACCAGAAATATGCAAAATTTCTTTCTTATAGAATACACCTAACTAGAAAAATTTACAACCAGCATACTGAGCACCCACGTCTTAAGAGAACATTTACAAACACAAGATAAATCTGTTTTTCTTTTCTCAAGGATGCTCGCATGTAGAAAATGAAGCTCATTTTACAAAGCCTTAGTCTGGCATAAAAACAAGACAGCTTCCTTCTACTCTTTTTAATTCCTAATTCATCCAAATTGAAGGCCAAATTCTAATCATATTACTTAGTGTTGTGCGTTACCACTAGGCCATATGCCCTCTCACTTTATGTAAAATGTTTCATTTCTCAGGGAGCCATCGGTTTCAAAACCCATCTCACAGAATTGCAGTCCTTTTCTTTAAGAGCAGTATTCATATCCCTGCAAAAGTTCCCACAAGTGAAAACTGGAAGCAGCAAAATACCACAATGATTCCTATGAATCACACAAGTAATCTATTCCTTTGCTCTTTGCTTTCATCAAAGGGTATAGACAGATTTAACAACTGCATCAATATCAGCTGATATTGATTTTTATGCATTGTAGCAGCTTGTATCAACTTGTTATAATGCAACTTTCAGATCTGCATGATTTTGTACCAATGCATCTGCAGCAAAACTGCTACAGCTGTAACCATGATTTATTCAGAGTCAATATGAAGGTAACTTACATTACTTGTATTGCTACAGGACCATGAAGCTTTGACTATTAAATTGTAACAGCTGCTGCATGTTCCTGAGCAGTTCTCCAGGATCCACTTTTGAAGCAGCTAAAATGTACACTTGTCCGTACCCCAAGTTAACTATTTCAGGAGTCCATGTACATAAACACTAGCACTGTGTCATAGTTTGATTATTTTATATCAAGGTTCTAAGTGCAACAGGAAGGAATTGACAAGCTGTATAATAAATTACACATTGTAGCACAATACCAAGCATACTCTGGAATTTAAGCAAAAGATCACTGTAAATACCAGTCTCGACAGTTTTGTTAAACAAGGCTTATGTACACTACCACGATTCTGCCAGCATGGCTTCTACTGGTAAATCTCACTACTGAGACCACCTTCTGCTGGCCAAGGAGATTTGTTGTTGGTACAATTTTAAACAGTTCCCCAAGCTAAATAAAGAGAGGTAGTTAGCCACTTTAGTCCTTACGGTGCTGCCCTCCCTTGCCTTCTTCCTGACTTGAGACCACTGCATTTAGAAAGCTGTATAAACAGAGTAATATCAGGGGGGGAGTACTACTAGGCAACCTTTTTCAGCAGGCATGCCACAAATTAGCCCAGTACCCTCACTAATGCTATTCCAATCCCGTTTCCCTCCCAACCTACTACTTTGCTTTTTGCTTCCTGGGCCATGCTCCCTACCCAATCGACTGCTCTGCCTTCTCTGCTGTCCTTATGTCGGGTGCCACACACACAGGCTGCCTGGGCCACTTGTGGCATAAATGCCACAGGTTGGCCACCCCTTATACAAACACAAGAACATTTTTGCTAGTAAGCAGCATCTGCAGTAGGGTTTTTGCTGGCCTAGGGATGTCACCTACAGGTGATTTCTTAAAAATTAATATACCTGTGCTAGAAGAACTTTAAAATGTAAACTAAGTGATACTAAAACAATTAGAATAGTAGGGATGACAAGTTATACCACATTTACCCAATTACAAAATGAATTCCATTTTAAGATGACCCCTCAGTAATTAGATTCTATAAGGGAAATTATAAATGTGTTAACATTTTCCATGTATAGAATCTAATTAATGGAAGATCTTCTTAAATTCACACACCCCCTGCTGTGGCAGGGGAAGCAGCAGCAGAGGGGCAGGGGGTGAGAGACCAGATCCTCACCACTTGCTCCCCTAACCCTTGCCCTCTCTGCCTGCCGCACTGCCCCTTGCCCTTCACAGTGTCTTCCCCCTCTGCTGCCAGGCCACTGCCTCCCTGCCCCTTTCCTCCTATGCGTGTGCCTACCCCCACCCCCTACTCCCCCTGCAGCCTGCGTCCTCACCCCTTGCTCCATGCCTTTTTCTGCCCCCTACCCTTCCGTGTCTGTGTTTGACCTCTGCCACCTGTGTCCCCATGCCTGCCCAGAGCAGAAGGTAAGGCAGGGAGGGCATCTGGGGGAGTACAGGCTGCACAGGGTCCCCTATATTCCCCATGAGCTACACACTCAGGTCTTCCCTGTTCCCCACTAAAACCGTCTGGTCTCTCCTGTGTTTTCCTTGGTATGAGCCCCCGCTAAAGTCATCCCAGCCCAGGGCAGGTGGCAAACTTCAACTTCAATTTGAGTAAATACAGGACTTCTTAAATTCTATCAAACCCTCTTCCAGCTCCAGTCCCAGCTATCCCTAGCTGGTGCTGCAATACCATTTTTCAGGCAAACTCCACAATCAAGTTGGACTGCATTATGCTGAAATGATGTGCTTGTCCTGGGACAAACTTTTTCATGAGGAAAAGAGCTGTACTTCTAACAAAACCTAGGGACAGCCTACAATGCCTTGTGTTAGTATGAGGAAAATCACTGAGATACCAAGGTGAGACAACAGATTTATATGATAAGTGATAAAGTTGTTGTTAATTTAAATTAATTACGTTTATCAGGCTACAAAAATGAGTATGTATAACAGATCAGACAAACATTTTGACCTCTAAATCCTGACTGCTTTGTCCAAATCTACCCCCCCATTCTGCCAAGCATATGCTTAGGTATTCTGTTGCAAGTAAACTGACTGCTGAGTCAGGAACAGAATTGGCAGAAATAATTGTGCTGTCTCCTAGCCTCTGAAGATTTTTAAGCAATTAAATTTTGAGAACAGGTTGATAACCTAATCAAGGTGGAAAATGTTGTTAAGTGACAGGTTTCAAACACTTAGATACCATACCTAGAACCACAAGCATGAACACTATCCCAACCATTTTTAAATTAATTTGATTGTGAGGCAATGGATGCTGTACAAACATTTGCTTAAATATCAAATACAGCTGAAAGTACAGATTTCCCACAGTGTTTTATTTAACACTAATCAGCCACATTTGCAATAAACCTTGGTTTATAAATCTGATGTCTTAAAGCCACAAACCATTCACTAAGGTGAGGAAAATACACAGATATTTATATGCAGGCTTGAAACACACCATGGCCAATACTTCAGTTGCCCTAAACAGCCCTGTAGCACATTCTTCAGTAATGGATAAGGAAATGGATTTATTAAATGTTCATATGGCCAAATCCTTTAGAGCTTTTTCAAGCAAAAAACTTACTCAGAAAAAAATCTTATTCACTTTGGTATAAATTGTGTACTATCATTTAATTTAAGAACATGATATGGGATGCATAAATAGTGCTTTTCACTATGGGTGTGCAAAACAGGCCCTATTTGATTTGGATTTGGCCCAAATCAAGGACAGCGATTCAATCCATTGAGTTGGATCACTGTCCCCGATTTGATTCGGCCAAATCCGAATCTGATGATTCGATGCTAATTTGGCAAATCAGCGATTCAGACACAGGCACAGCTTTAAAAGTTTTTTCTACATACCTTGAGATAGCAGTGCAACTCGTGATCACTGCAGTGCTGGGGTGAATGAAGCATCCTACAGCAATGCGGGGAGCTCTCTAGCATGCTCAGCAGCAAATCCAGAAGTGGACCAGAAGTACTTCTGGTCCACTTCCAGGTCTGCCAGGGAGTGCGCTGGGGGGGCCCCCTGCACTCCCCCAGCTCGGCGATTGGCTGCAGGGGGATGCCAGGTGCCCCCCCCCAGACCCAGGAGGCACCAGTCACTGAGCTGGGGGTCGCAGGGGGGAGGGGGGACACCCAGCATGCTCCCTGGCGGACCTGGAAGTGCTTCTGGTTCATTTCCAGGTCTGCTGCCAACCGTGTTGGAGAGCGCCCTGTGCTTCTGTGGGACACTCCATCCACCCCAGCACCACAGCGATCATGAGTTGCCTGCTACCTAGAGGCATGTAGAAAAAACATTTAAAGCTATTCTCTATGTCCGAATCACCAAACCTGTCTGAATCTGTCCGGATCAATTTGGAGGTTTCAGAATTGATTCACAGAGATTAAAGTGTCCTCTGATTCAATTTAGATTCAGAGATTCGGCCACAGAATTGGGCCAAATCTCCACCAAATCAAATCAGGAACCAAAGCTTCATACAGCCCTACTTTTCACCTCTAGGTCTCCAAATTTTACATGATGGTGACCAAGCACCAGTAGTTAGGAAAACTGGCACTGAAATGCCTGGCACATGTTCACTTAATGGCGCACTGGGATCTGTTCTCTGATTCCAACAATTGCACTTCCTGCATGTCACACATGTATGGCAAGACGTACTACTTCAGGATCAGGGATCAGATCCAAATTGCACCAATTGCATCATGATCCCAGGCTCCCCCTGAACTGGCAAGTAGAAAGCTGAGTGCCCAAATAACCAGTGAGGTCCTGGGTATGGGGCTGACAAACTGCTGATTGTGGCTCCTAACACGGGGACTGCACCAGAGCTGGTCCAGAGCCTTGCCATGCAGTTGGCATCAGGCTGCATGTTAAGGACTCTGCCACACAGTCAGTTTAAGACATGATGGAACCAGCCACAAAATGATTCCACATATTTTTTAGAATAATATTGTGGTTTATTCCATATGTTATTGTGCTGTTAACTGCCTGAATGTGTGGCTTGGTTACTGTTTAAAACGTTATTAACTAGTTAATCCCGTCTAAAATATAACGTCTGTCAGAGGCCTGAGAGTCAGCAAATCATTGGAACTTACACTCTGATCCTCAACAGTCAGACTGGAATACACCTCGATTGTCCTGATGCCTTTTCAGGTGCCCTCCCCATTGAACCATACTCTCAGCTATGATGCACTGTGGGTGGCAAGAGCTCAATATGCACAAAGAATAGAGAGTTTTGGCACTGAGTTAGGATAATAGGGTTTGGTCCCTTCATTGTCTTTTAACATGCATTTTGTTCTTCAGAGCTCTGTTTGTTGGTATTATTCTGGAATCCTTCTAAATAAGTGTATTCCCACTCAGGTTAGTCATGCACTTTGTATGGGATATCTGCAGGTTGTATATTTAAAAAGTTACAGTCTGTTTATAATGGATTTAGGTTAGTCATAAAACAGCCTTGAAGAACTGCTGGCACCCCAGAAAACCATTTTTATCAGAAGTGAGCCTGCTTCCACAGCATGTATTTTCTGTTTCTCTTTCCCTGGTTTTCAATATTTGGAATATTTGCAGGACAACTACTGTTTTACTTCTTAGAAAGTTAATGTTTTTCTGCTCATCTGAAATAACGATTTTTTTACTTTGACATCACAATTTATCATTATGTAACTAAAAGCATTTACAATAAAACAGAGAAAAGGAGAATGATTGCAGGTGAGGAGACAAGCAAGTTTCCAAAGGAACAAAGACCTCGTGTTCATACAAATGCCTTAGGAATTGCTTTAAAAAGGCAGCAAAAGAAGATGTATTAAAGAGCATTGAAGCAAAATTATTTCTCAACAAAGCATTCTATAAAGTGACAATAATTAAAATTAGTGCAGCCTTAAAATGATATTGAGTTTAAAATACAGAATCTTAACAGGTGAGGAGTCTAAAATTTTAAACTAAATTAAATCCTCTGCCCTCACTCTTCCCCTACACAAACTATTGGTCTTTGTCACACATCCTATGTTTCCAACTTATACTGCTTCCTCTCTAATAGACATATTAAGGCACATTAATGCTGTGTATGGACTGACTTGGGACTAACTTTAGTTCCACATCAGCCCACATGCATAGTGTTAATGCATTTTAAAGCATGCACATGTAAACATGAGCCTAAATCATTTTAGTGTGCATTAAGCTAATGCGCATTAAATTTAGGCATGCCTAAATGCATGGGTAGATACACTCATACTATAAAATAATTACTAACAACTCCTGCTACATGATCCTTACAACTTCTGTCCTGGACATGTAAATATATGAGTGGTTTTGAAATAAAATTTGGTAAACTTTTCTCTAATGCTGCTGCATTGTTTCATTTTTTCGCTAAGTAGAGACATCTGGCCAATTGGTGTCTTTCAAAGTCAGGTAATGATCCATTTAAATGAACGCATTTGGTTTCACACAGTCTTAGCAAATGTCTGGTGTGGGAATGAAGACTAAATTGGAAGTCCTAACTTGGCATTTCAGGTACATTTCCCTTCAGCATAATTTGCTAAGTAATTGCTAAATGGAACAATGTCGCTAATTACGTGACTCAAGCAAGACAGGTGTCCCTATACAGTAAAACATCAGAAGCATGCTATATAATAGTACACTTTTTCTAAAGAGTTTTTAGCCACTTTAAATTTAGAATTTTTTTCATGTTTAAAATATTTAGATCAGTATCAGGGTTGCCAACAGTCCATAAAGAAAGGGCTAACAATGCTTGCCCATAAAGTCCTTTAAAAAAATGGAGCTGTCTGTAAAAAGCTAAGATATATTGAGTTTGATTGAAGCAGTGTCTCAGAACAAGGTGAGTGCAAATGTTGGTGGATACAGCAAAGCAGCACTGCTTTTAGTCCGAGTGGAATGCAACTTGGCACCCTTCAGAGAGCTCTGTCAGAGCTCTCTGGCCCAAGGGAATCTCTGTAGCCTCTTCCCTTCCACCTAGCCATGTGCTCACTCTGCATCCTGTCACCTGCCTGTAATGGCTGCTTACTTGGACGGTAGGCAGGATCAGATCACCCCCAGGCCATCTGAGGCATTCAGTAGGCCTGTGCAAAGCAGCTAGTATTCACTTCGGATTCAGATTTGGCTGATTCGGGGGCAGTGATTCAATTTGGTGATTCAAATCACTGTCCCTATTCAATTCAGCTGAATCTGCTTCAGAGATTTGGCTGCTGCCGAATCTTCAAATCATGCAGGCCAAGCCCATCCCCTGCCCTCTCTCCCAACCTTGGCAATGGCTGCCCCGCCCGCCCCAGCTCCCGGCTCTTTGGGGGAAAAAAACCCCCAGCTCACCGGGTGCTGCTGGGCAGGGGGCAATCCCCGCTGCCCCCCACTGCCCTATGCTGCATGGGGGGCTTTGCGTGAGCCCCGCAGGCCTCCCACAGGTGCCCCGCCCAGGCCAGCTCTGGCCCTTTAAGGAAAAAAACCAAGAAACCCCCCAGACTCACCGCTCCTGCCGGCAACCATTGGGGGACTGAGAGACCAGGCGGGAGTCTGTGGGGCTGGGAGAATGGGGGGTTGGGGAAGCTGGCAGGGGTCCTCCCATGATCCCTTTCCCCCTCCCTGAGGCCCCCCTCCCCCTGCCCCCTACTTACCAGCTCCGAGTCTGGCTGCAGCTCCCTGCTGCAGCTGCCGGGGACTGCCCAAATCATCAAAGCTCTCCAAATCTTTTCTGAAGGTGCAGTTGGGAGCATCAGGGTATGGAGTGAGTAGAGGATCTATGGGGTGGGGGCAGCATGGTATAAAGCCATTGCTGCAGTCAAGTAAGACTGTCTTAGAAGTTGGTGTTATACCCCTAAATTTGACTCCAGCCCTTAGTACTGCCATCCAGGGCCTGGCAGAAGGGCTACATTTACATTATATAAAACATATATCAGTAATAAAAAAAAAACAAGTTTGCTTGTCAGTAAAAAGATTTCAGATTGTCAGTAAAAAAAAGTACTTAGGTTGGCAACTCTTACACGTGTGTGTGTGTGTATAAACAAATACGTATATATTTTCTGTGCAAAGCAACTACTCTTCGCTTCGGATTCTGATTCAGCCAATTTGGGGGACAGCGATTCGATTCGGTTATTCAAATCACTGTCCTGAATCGATTCAGTTGAATCTGATTCGGAGATTTGGCTGCTGCCAAATCTCCAAATCACACAGGCCCATCTCCCACCTGCTCTCCCAGCCACAGCAATGGCTGCCACACCCATCCCAGCTCTTTGGGGGAAAAAAGCTCCGACTGACCAGGTGCTGCTGGGCAGGGGGGTGATCCCTGCTGCCTCCCATTGCCTCACGCTGCATGGGGGGCTCTGCATGAGCCCCAAGCCCCTCCCCCTGCTGTCCAAGCCCCCCCCATGGCTGCCCAGCCTGCCCCAGCTCTACCCCACACTGCATGGGCGGCTCTTCCACAAGCCCCTCAATGCCCCGAGGCCACTGCAGGAGCTGGTAAGTGCAGGGAGTTTTTCTTAAAGGGCTGGAGCTGGGGTGGGTGTGGCAGCCACAGGGGGGCTGGCAGACCAGGATGGCGGGGGGCTTATGGCAGAACCCCCTATGTAGTGTGGTGCAGTGGGTGGTAGTGGGGATTGCCCCCCTGCCGGGCAGCACGCAGTGAGTAGGGGCTGTTTTTTAAAGGGCTGGGAGCTGGGG
>NW_017728911.1:15625486-15641444 GCF_001723895.1 Crocodylus porosus | reverse complement strand
CTTACCAGCTTCAAATCTGGGTCCAGCTCCCTGCTGCAGCCAGAAGGGACTGCCAGAATCATCCAAGCTCTCTGAATTTGGAGAGCTTCAAATTCATTCAGACCTTTTTATTGGTCCCCTAATTTGATTTGGATTTGGAGATTCGGCTACCAAATTGGGCCGAATCTCCTCCAAATCGAATCAGCACCTGAAGCTTCACACACCCCTAATATGTATGTGTATATAAGAGAGTGAGAAGGGGTGGGCAATTATTTTGGGTGGAGGGCTGCTTAGTGAGTCTTGGTGAGCTATTGAGGGCTGCTTTTGTCCCACGTTGCTGCTGCTGCTAAGCCTGGGAGTGGGAGCCTGGAGCAGGTGTGGAGCACACAGGGTTGGGCCTGTGCAGGGCTGGGGAAAAGCAGCCCCTCCCACTCCTCCTGCTGCCAGTTCCCTGCTGCAGCTGCCTGAAGCCTACATGGGGCTGCCCTGCATCTCCACTGCCATCACTGCTGCCTCTGGGCTGTCCTGTGGGGCACCGGTGGCAGCACAGAGCAGACTGAGGGCAGTCTGGCACAGGCTTCAGGTGGTTGCAGAAGGGAACTGCAGGTAGTGGGAGCAAGAGGGGTTGCTTTTATCTTGCGCTGAGCAACAGCTTCTGTCTGGCACTGCCACTGCTGAGCCCAGATCAGTGAGCCTGGAGCAGGCACAGGGTGCACAGGATTGGGGCTGTGAAGTGCAGGTCCCCACCGATACCATGGGGCTGGGGCCGACAGCTGTGGCAGCTAGAAGGAGCCACCGCCACTTGGGCTGTCTAGAAAGGCAGTCCGGCTGCAGAGCCCCCCAGCGCCACTGCATGCCCAGGGGGTGGCAGGAAGTGCCACGGCTTGACTGTGCCTGGGCCAGGCAGGACTGAGGGACCCGCCGTGGGCTGGACAAAGATCTGCCATGGGCCAGATCTGGCCTATGGGCCATATTTTGCCCACCCTAATATATATATGGAGAGAGAGAGAGAGAAGACCACAAAAAACTGTTCAGTGCATTGTCAAGTGGTAAACCAATTGTTTAAATGCTTAGGCAAATCATTTTCATTGTTCCATGTTGGATGCAAAAGTTAGACAAATCACATAAAAATGAAAAACAGGTTAGAGCAATGAAAGTATGTCACTGAAGACAGAAATATTCACTGGAGTCCCAGCAAGGGAGTGATTCCATTGTCATGATATGCTGAAAATGCTCTTGGAAATAAATGGTTGAGCAAAAAAAGATCTATTGTTCTCTCTGCTAGGTGGGTTAGCGATACGATTTGCACTAAGCCTAGCTCAAGGAGACACCTGTCAATTGCCTTAGGACTAGAATTCAATCACCCAGCTATCTAACCTACTTGTAAAGACACCACTGAACAAACCTGTATTACAGCATGAGCCAAAGACAGTAATAATGAAGGGATTTTTCCTAGAAACTTTCACTGATCAAACAAACAAAACTCCAAACAAAACTCTAATGCAATAAGATAGGTTCAGTACTGTATTTCAGAAAATATCTTGCTGTACAAGAACAGAAAGGAAAATTTAATAAAAGAAAAAAATGAGATATTTTAAGATTGCTAATTCTAATCACTTATAATGCTACATTCATGACAATGAACTTGGTATATGAGACAATGTCTATATTCATGTAACCATGACCTGTCACTCATATTAATATTTGTCTTAGACACATTAGGAGGGAGAAACTCCCAGGGACTGTCTCTCTGCAATTAACCTATCGTTACTACTAGCTGAGAAATGATGACATGGCAAAGTTTTACAACCAACAAGCACTTAATTCGTTTGTGGATATAGGTAAGAAAATTGCCTCTAACCAGTACAATTTGAGATCTGTAATAAATCCCCATTCTCTGCTTTTTTAAAAATTACTTTCATTAATATGAAACAAGCTGGTTTATGACAAATAGCTTCAACAAACTGAGTTAATTTTTAGAACATCAGCTAAAATCCTTTACTAAGATTGCACTCACTTAGCAAACTGTAGGCAAAACAATGGCTCAGTGTAATTGATACAAGTTTATAAATATCTATTAGCCTGAGTTGCTCGGTTGCAACGAAGTAAATATGAAGTAACACCATTGATATCAATGAACTTCCTCTAATGTAAAAGAAATCCATGTGAGTGGAGTCTCATGCTAAAGTTTCTCACGATTATTGCTGATTTTTTTAAAATAGTAAAATAATAAATTTACTGAAGTCTGAAATAACTGTGAGTGTGAAATGCCTCTGATTCGTAAGTTCTTGAAGTTAATGATTTAATATCAGCCTGGAAAAGCCATAATTCATTTGCCTACATGACAAAGGAATTGTACAATTCACTAATACTGATATTATTTCATGCCCCAAAAGTCCATACAGTGTCAGTGAAACATCTTGTTTACACAAATACCAAAATAGCAAGGAGTCTCTTGACACTATACTTGGCTAAAAGGAGACTTTAACTGACATGAGATCAGGTCTGAAGTGAGCTGGCAGCTTCAACATTACGAGAAGAAATTTTTATTTAGATGGAAGTGTTTTATGAGCTTGTGACCTTATTAATGTCAGTACAAGTGTAACAAAGTCAGTAGATGATGCGTTTTACTTGCCTTTTTCCCCCACAAATGAGTCATAATAATATCAATGGAAGTTTCCCCTCACTAGTATGGACAAAGTATTTCTTCCAGGGTCTTTATTGAATAAAGTAGCTGGCACTAAATTTTTATTAATATCCGCATTCAGCCAGTAAACCAAGAAAATTAAATATACAATCTGTCATTCTGTCCTAGTCACCAAGGCTGTTTGAGACATTTCTCTTGATATGGCCTAGTAAATAAGATCTCCCACTATACTGAGACCAAACTGAGAGCACTGCATTGTCCTGGCACCAAAAGGTAATTAGGGAAGGGGTGAATAAGCTTACATCTGAACCTTCTGGGTTTTGTGAGCTAACCCAAACTTTAGAGACAACATACCACCCTTAGATCCACATCACAGTGCCCACTGCTTGAAGGCATGGGTATAATGAAAGACCTCACAAAGTACAATAAACGTGCACAAGCATGTGTAACAAAATGGTCAAATGTGATGTAGAGACACGAGAAGAAGAACTGATTTCAAAGGGCGACAATATCATTCACATTTAGGTTAGGATCATCCCATGTTCAGTTCTTTCACATTTGTTAGATGAACTTTTCAAGGGAACAGCATTTAACAGATAGTAAATACAAAGCCACATTGTACCATCTAAAAGTGGACAGGCAAAGGGAAAAGCTGGCACCCATCTAATCTGGAATAATCTCTTCTCACTGACATCCACAACTGTTCAGTCACTATGGCATTGTCTGGCTATAGCACATTTAGCTAATAAAGCAGGGACCTCATGAAAGAATAAAGATGTAATCCAACCCATCAAAGTTAATAGGTGTTTTTGAGCCTTGGATCTTGCTTTTGACCCTGCTTAAGCAAGACTTAAGCCTGACTTCAAATCTCTTTGAAACCTAGGATGTATAGAAGCACTTAGTTGAACAAGGATGGACTTCCCTGTGTACCATTTGTATAATGGCAACTAAACCTTTGAAAGATGACCTTTTTTAAACCTTTTCTATTCACATTCAGAAAACAGAAAAATAGGCAGAACTATATATTTAATATATTAACACATCTACCCTGTTTTAGAAAGAAGGGTTTTCCCTCAGGTCCAGCACAAGAATTTTTTACTGCTCTTGGCAGCCTCCAAGTGCTGCCTCTGTAACACCCCCTGCACATTTGTGCTGCCAGAGCACTGGTGGGTTGCCACCCGCTGTGCCATTTTTGTTACCCTCTACACTTTGCTGTGCTAGGCAGTGGCCTGTACTGCCTGTATGGTTACAATGACCCTATTTTTCATCCAAGTCAGGAACATAACAGAATTAAACCATACAACAAAATTGCCCACAAAAAGTCTAACTTTTTTCAATAAACTCTGTCTTTTCATTATATACAGGCACACACAATTTACCATGGATAGTTAGAGTCACTTGATGGTAACACTATTTTCATATCCCACTAGAATCAATGGAAATATTTGCATTGATTGCAATGTGCAGTGGGTCATACTTTAGCAATAGTTAATTCAAAGCATGAGAGAGAAAAAAATCTTTTAGGTAAGATAGATGAACATCACAGCACTGCATTCCACCTTTCTTCAAATCAATAGCAATTGTTCCTGAAATGAAACCTCTTATCTTTCCTGGAACACAAGTTCCAATGTCCTGATTGTAAAAATGAAATAAAAACTCAACCAACCGAAGTTTTTCCCTCACATGTGCACATAATTAATGTAGGAGCAAGTAAGCTTCAATTTAGCTCAAGAATAACCTGAAACTGGCACATTTCATGTTTGACCATTCAACATTTATAAGTTGAATTCTAGGCAGAGGAAGAAAAGTTTTAAAAAGAACTTATATTATCATTTACAGGTGATTGGTGTGGCCAGTGGGGGATCTGTGAAGGGTTTGATGATACTCATTTCTGCCTAGGTGACTTAGATGAGGCCATCTCTTATTACAAACAAGCACTGACTCTATTTGAAAAGTCAAAGGTACTTTTTGTTTGCACTCCTTGTTTGCTTTGTAATGCCTACAGAAGATAGAAGAGGGACTTTTGTGTCAGCATTAGGAAATAATGTGTCAGCTACTATTTTCTAAAAGCCTGCTCCATATACAGAGCTCCCTTTCACTTCAACCAGAGTTGCATACACCTAATAGCTACAGAATTAAGCCTTCAGCTGAATCTTTCTAAATAAAACCCTTCCACCCACACAGTATCAATCAACTGAATGTGATGAAAAGGAACTTTCCAGGAGCTGCTGGTTCAGAGGCATGAGTACACCTTCTGGCTTTTTTTTAATAAACTATTATTTTAAATTCTGCTCACTGAAATGCATTGTGCTATTCCTATACTTTAATGCATTATGTAACTGCTCCAACTCCAGATAAATGCACTTCATAACAGCTAGCTAGAGAATCTCAGTCTATGAATTAATTAGCAAAAAAGTAGAACACATTATCTCAAACAGCAGGCTTTTTTTTTGAGCTGATGCCAGAAGAGCTAAAGACTATAGCAGTGTTGTTATCATTTTGCAAATCAGAATTAAAACAAAAAAGCTTGCAAACTCTCACATGAGCTGTTGACTTGCGTGAGCAATGCATGCCCTGTGTCCCAAGAAGTAATTGCGGGTGTTTGTCTGAAGACAGGCAGAAGGCAGGACAGAGTGGCTCCTTTAAAGGCATAGACAGATGTAATGCTTAGACCATTCTAAATATACTTTAAACCCCAGAGGACTAGACATACCATCCCACTTGAGACCAGTTTAAAACTTTCTGGAATATTTCAAAGCACACCTGGAAAAATCAAGTACTATTTTTGGCTGGTCCACCCTGAACCAGTTCAATGTTATGTGCAGACACAGGACATTACATGCCTAGTGTCTGGTCAGTCCTCCAGGCATCCCAAACTGCACCACTCCCCACCCCCTCAAACCTATGCAGGCCAATGGGGCTGCTCCACCCAAAGATCTATTGCCTACAGCAACCACAGCCCACAGGAATGGATGTGGAAAGCCTCTGTGTTGGTTACACTTCCCTGCTAGGGACCCTAGATGGGGGTCCCAGGTTTATTTGAGGTGATGGGTGGCTGGTTGTGCCTGTAACAGTAAAGACCTGTCCATTGCATATGTGTGTGTGGGAGGGGCGGGAGAAGTAAAACTATTGCACAAGGGGTATGTAATAGAACAGCTTTCAATTCCAGTGAATTCACTCATTAACCATTAATTGTGCTGCACTCTTGCAGCCAGCCCTGCCACAAAGGTGCCGATTCCACCCTAGACGTATGTCTCTATGGGACTGCTGGAAATGCAAAGCACTTGAGTGGCTTTCTAGAGCAAGTCCTTTTATAGCCACAGTATGAAGTTAAAACTGTGGGAAGTCGCAAAGCAATCAGACCTCAGAATGAAGAAGCAGGGTCCTCACAAGCTGCCTCCTCCCCAGGCACACACAGCTGGCTACCTCCATCTGGGTACAACCACACAGAATTTGCTAATGTGCAAGCAAGTACAGGCACCAGGTATGCAGGTGTGGCATGCAGGGAAATTGGGGGATGGGCTCTGTGTTGGGTGGAGAGCAGCAGTAGCAGCCCATAAGGGGGGACAAGAAAGGCTCAACAAACCTTTCACCCCAACCCCCAGCCAATTTCAGTCTTCCTCCCCTCTAGGGAAAACTCAGACACTGTGCAATAAGTGATATTCTTGGAGTGGTTCAAGTGTTATGTCTGTCTGTACCATAAGAGTAACTTGTACAGAAAGGAATAAGCTTTTGTCAGCTAACAAAGCAAACTGTATTCTGGGAAAGGGTAAAATGCTGAAAAGAAGAGATAAAGAGATGTTCAGAGTGGTTGTTTTTTTTTAAAGGCATTGGCAGTATTATGACTTTGTTTGGTATATCCTGTTCTACAGGACAGGTTCTGATCTGTGGTTCATAGAACAAAAGTGTAGGTAAAAATTGAGCATGTATAAAGGCATGTTTGCAAAAAACACATTTAAGCCACTACCGCAACCTCAAGCAACCGCTGGCTTTATATTTTTTTTTAGGCTTTCAAGATTAACTTCTCCATATAGCTAATACCACTGTCGTGTTTATGAAGGAATACAAGGTGCATCTACACTTGCATTTACTCTGTCCCAGATTTATTCTGGTGTAAACTAAGCCAGACTAAGGGGGTTTGGGTAGGTGTCTACATATGCAGAAATTAGGGAGAAAATTTGCACCCGGTTCCCTGTAGCCCTGAAATGGGCCCCTGTAGCCACCAGGGGGAGCTCCAGGCTCCCCTTTGGTGCTAGCCCAGGGGCTGGCAGGGAGCACTGAACCAAGAGACTGGCTGCTGTTGGGGTGGGGACAATGTCCCCCTGCCCCAGCAACAGGGAGCTGCTGGCCCTGGCTCCCCGATCAGAAGCACAAGGCTTGGAAAGAGCTTCAGGAGGAAGGGCAGGTCCCACCCCCACCCTGATCCACCAGTGAGGCAACAAGCAGCTAGCTCACTCCTAACTGCCCCACCAGCAGATTGGGGCCGGGGGCTGGGACCTACCCCATCCCTCCAGCTTTTTTCAAGCCCTGTGCCTTGTTCATCCAATTTGGGTATGGGGCTGTGACCTGCCCCTGACTGGGACAGTTCCCAGCCAGCCCTGGGCTGCTTGGAGAAGTCTGCATGTGCAGCCCAGAGCTGGCTGGAGACTGCCTGAAACAGGACAGGCCCCAGCCACTTACAGGCTCTACATGCTTCCCTGCACAGCCTGGGGCTGGCTAGGAACTGTCCAAGTCAGGGGCAGGTCCCAGCCAGCTCCAGGCTGGGCTGGAAACTGTCCCCATGCAGGAAGCTCCCAGTGGCCACTTGTGATTGCAGAATTGGGGCTGGGAATGAGTTATATCGCTGTGATTGCAAAGCTGGTTAGGGAACAGGCTCCCCTGCCCCCAGCCAGCAGGGAGCTGCCAGCGTGAGCCCTGCAGGTGCAGGACTTGGGCTGGGAGAGTCTTATCTCCCAGCCTGAGCTCCATGGTCACAGGGCTCAGGGTGGGAGACCCTTATCTCCCAGTGCCGGCTTGTGGAGGTAGCACTGGGAGATAAGGGTCTCTCAGCCCATGCCCCACAACTGTGGAGTTCAGGCTGGGACATAAGGATCTCCCAGCACCAGCCATGTCGTTATGAAGCCAGCATTGGGAGATAAGGGTCTCCCAGCCCCCCACTCTCCAATCACAATGGCAGAATGGAGGCTGGGAAATAAGGATCTCCCAGCCCCTGCTCCAAGATTGCATCTCAGAGCAGGAGACTTGGAGCTTCCTGCTACTGGCCCAGGGGGACATAGCCCCTGTGCCAGAAGGCCACCTCTGTTTCTCCCCAAAAACTCTGCTCTGGGACAATTTGATTAGGATGAGCCCAGCAGAGGATACCCACCTTACCCTCTCTCTTTAGGTAACCTGAGCGGGATACATTCCTGAGGGAGGAGGGAAACCTGTTCCCTCTGCCTACATGACTGGTATCACATACCTGAGTGAAGGGCTTGGGCTCCCTGGGGAGCTAGGAACTGCCAGTCTGCCCAACAACTAGTGATGCATTTCAAATTGGTTGGCTGACAGCTAACAGGTGCTGGCCTCCATTGGACCAGGTAAATGAGGTCACAAGGGCTATATAAGTTAAGGACTACCCAGGAAGTGGGGGCAGCAGTCATAAGGAAGACTCAGAGAGAGAAAAGAGCTGAACCGTCTGAAACTTGCTCTCTGTCTCAAAACTCATGATCAGGGAACTGCCTGCCTCTAGATGATACTTGTGAGTAAACTACCTGAGATCCAACTAGATATATAGCTTGCAGTAACTCAGATGCATAATCAAAGGCTACCCAGTCATGGGAGTCTGCTCTATGGGATTTCTCTGATATTGCTCTACCTTGTACCTTATTCCAACCCTACCCCTCATAACCAATAAAGGCCTCCTTTGTACCCAGTGTGGGAGACGTATTGGGAGTGAGTCTAGATTATGCCTTGGGGTCCCCTTAGTTCGACTGACTAAGGGAGACCACTACTTGTGCTCCTGACTGAGGGAAACATCCCAAGTTCTTAAAGTGAATCAAGTACCCTCGAGGGCTTCTAGCCCTGCATTTCCCAGGGTGCACAGAGCCAGAATCAAACCCATCCCTGGGTGGTGGCAGTGGAACCCCCAGGATAGTGTGTGTGCTCCAGGAAGGGGGTCGGCCAGATGTGAGGCACCCCCAGGAAGGCACTCAGAGCCTGGAAGGTAGTCGGGCACAGTGAGGTGGGTGGCTCAATGCAGGAGCACCCCCTACTGGCCTGCCACAGTCTCCACCCAGGCTCCTGTAGTGCAGCCCACCACAACAGCAGCCAGCTCCTGGGGGGCAGGGAGCAATCTCCCCCAACGATGGATGCATGACTAGGAGACGATTTTGCTCCTGCTCAGGTGTCTACATGAGCACTACAGCACCGCTACTAATCTCATGTAAATTTGCTACTTGCATTTGCAAGTAGCAAATTTATTTGGGATTAGGAAGATTTACTGTGAACTAAGCTTGTGCACGTGTAGACACACATGCTTATTTTGCAGTAAACAATGCTAACACAAAGTTTAGCAGTGTAGAATTAAACAAAGACACTTTAAATGTCATCACTGGTAAATTCCACCAAAACCCAAATATGATGTTGTTGTACGTGAAAAAAAAATTGAAATATTTTATAAGAAGAAAAAAAACAAAAACTACCATAACAGACCATAAAGAGGCTAAATTATACATAAATAGATAAAGAACTTTACTCCAGAAAACAATACATATTGCAATGATATAGGAAACAGTGGGATGAACAAAGAAAATATTGGGCAGTAACAGGAAAAATTCAAAGCAAACTCCATTGTAGAGTTATCAAAGAAGATTATGGATTATGTTTGGATTTACCACACAATGAAATTTTTAACTATTTAAATCTTTCCCTTCTTCCCCTAAGACAGGAAACATCTGATCTCCCCAAAGGAAGGATTGTAGAGAAGCTGAGGGAGCCTGGTAAGTATCAGGCCAGTCCCCAGTGTCCTGTTTCATGCAGAGATGGCTTTTCGAACACAAGAGCAGCTGTAAGTCTGGGGCACAGGAAGGAGAGAATCATGAGACAATTCACAACATAAGAACAAAAGCAGAAGTGCTAGGCTCTCTCTCTAGTCATTAGTATAGCACTTGGCAGTCAATTAAGAAGGGCAAGTGAGCTGTAGCTGCCCATCTTAGGACGTCTGCATGACACAGGAGGGAGGTTTGAATGCAGCACAAGTAGGCACACCCAAACTAGTTTTTTATTTAGCTAGCCCAGCTATCAATAGCTGTGGAGTCATGGTGGCATGGCTTGAAGACAGACTGCAAGACAAGCCCATCTGGGACCCTGGGCACTTGCTCAGTTAGCTGTTCTCCGCTGAAGTCCATGCCGCTGCAGCTTTCTCCAGCTACCCAAGCCAGCTAGAGTAAAGTTAATTTTAGAATGCCTAAACACGTTGCTATGACACCTTCTAAATGCCACCTAAACATACTGTTTAAAAACTTCAGCATTGTGCAGAGACCTGCGTTAGGGAATGCAAAAGATCCCCCCTAATCTCCTAAACTTATCCTCCAGCATCTTGATCCATATGGATACATGATTCTATAGTACCTGCTACATCTCAATATAATGATCCTGGATTCCATAGCATCTGTCATAATAAGCATAGATCTAGATGGCCATTTTAATTTATCAAATCCCAGTACCACCTGTATCTTTTATGCTGGAAATTGGGTGCTTCAGGCAAATGCATCTTTGATCCATAGCATAAACACCATCTTTCACTCAGGCTGAAAGAAGGAGCAGTTAAATATCCTTTTGTTTAGTCTTGGCAGAAACAATGGAAAACCCAATACTACATAATAATAAATGCCTCCAAACAAAGACTAGACTAAAAGAAAACACAAGAGCTAGGGATTAATTAGGTACAGCTCTGGCTGTCTATGGATAAGATGCAATGAAAGAGAACCAAAAAAGTGAGAGAGTCAGGCAGTCACTTATACCAAACACTGAAGAAAGCCAAAAGAGGAAATGCGGGGAAGGAAGTGACATCCAGCATACGGAGGAACAGGACGTTCTGTATGCTCTATGTAACTAAACAGAAGTGGGTAAGAGAGATAACAGACTTCAGGGGTATAGGTTGTAGCCGTTTTGATCTAAGGCTACAACCTATACCCCTGTAACATGGAAGATATTGAATTTTGCTGTTTGAAATGGAAATTACACAACATGAAAAAGAAAGAAGCCAAACTCAACAGCAACATACAGAAGACTAAACATCTACAATCCTCTGACTACTAGATACAACTCCAAATATGCTTCACAACTATGCAGGAGAACTTCAGAGAAACTTAGAAATCATCTTCTTCACCTAACCTACTCCAAAAGAGACCATCTCAGGAAGGAAATCACCACATACTACAACTTAAAAGAGAAAAATCCAGACATCTTCCCAAATATTATACAACATATACAAATAGACTACCAAAGATTCTCTACAATATCCATCCAACATAAAAAGAAGAAATGGAACCAATTGCTCCAGGAACAACTTTCCCAACCTTAAAACAACCATCAGAGAAACAACGCCAATACTTTACAACATTTCAACCTCAAACTCAGTGAAACTGAAAAAAGCAAGCAACTCTCAAATATCATCACTCTCTCCGTGCACACACTTACCAAAGTTGAAAAATCTGTCTTCTCTAAAGGCTTGAATTTCTGTCCAGAAAAATACCCTAATAAAATACTTCGATGTGGAGAACTAGAATAATTCTTCCAACGCCTCCGCCTCAAGGAATATTTCCACAACCAAAATTAATCCACTTCCAATAACACTTCATCCTTTGACAACACTGAGGAAAAGACCAACCCTAAACCAACCAAAAAACATCAGATTGGACACCTCACATTGGACAAAATTCTAACTTTGACCACTACATTGACTGCTTCAGGGAAAGAATTAACAATGAAATAATCAACAACACATGCCATCATACCAATCTCTCCCTCTCAGAGAGAAGGGCCATAGGATCTCTAAGATCTAACCACCAAATAGTAATAAAACCAGCAGATAAGGAAGAGCTATAGCTATCCTTAACCATGAAGACTACATAAAAGAAGTCAACAGACAACACTCTGATACCACCTAGTACAAAAAACTAGAGGAAGATCCTACCCCTCTTTTCACCTTGAAACTCAAAACTACCATCAAATCATTTCCATTGAACTACAAGTAAAACTACAGGACTTGATCCCCTCACTACCTAACCCCGGGACTTTTTACATGCTCCCTAAAATCCACAAACAAGGGAACCCTGGCAGACCTATCATATCCAACCATGGAACCCTAAATGAAGAAATATCAAGTTTCATTGAATCAATCCTAAAACCTCTTGTCACTCAAAGAGTGAGTTTTGTCCAAGACACAATAGACTTTCTACAAAAACTTAAAAACATAGACCACTTTCCCAGCAACACCCTCCTAGCCACTAGGGATGTTACCACTTATGTACCAACATCCCACACCAGGCCGGCATCCAAGCCTGCCTTGCATATCTACAAGAGCCAGATTACAACTCAGAGTACAGACCCAAAGATATTACTGAACTTACACATTTCATCCACACACAACAGTTTCACTTCCCATAACAAACACTTCCTCTAGACGATGGGCACAGCTATGGGCACCAAAGTGGCCCCACAGTATGCCAATCTTTTTATGAGCCACCTGGAAGAATTCCTTAAGGACTGCACCATCAAACCCTTGCTATACTTAAGATGGCATCTTCAACATTTTGACTGAAAACTTGAAATCTTGGATTGATTTCCATCAGACTATGTCTTGAATACTCCAGCACCATTTCCTTTTTAGAGATGATGATCACTATCCAGAATGGTAAAATACAGACCACCATATACAAGAAACCCACAGACCAACTTACATATCTGCACAGAACCAAAAATCACCCAAAACACCCCAAGGAAGCTGTAATATACAACCAACCCCTCTGAAACCACCAAATTTGCACTGAGGAGAACATCTGTGATTGTCACCTCACAAATCTCAAAAAGAGTTTCACTCAACAAGGACACTCCTCCAGAGAAATAGACCGTACTTTTGAAAGAACCACATAGATACCATGTGAGGAATTGCTGCATTACAGAAGGAAAACCCCCATGAATTGCACATCACTGGTTATGTCATGTCATCTCTCCCTGGAACCTATATGGAAAATCCTCAAACAATTGCAACCAATACTAGAAGAAGATGCAATTCTTAAAGAGATCTTCCCAGAATTACCCATCCTAACCGTCAAATAAGCACTGAACCTCACCAACCTCATCATCAAAAGCAAACTTCCTATGAACTAAAACACCAACTTGATACAGACCATGGCATGACAAGAAATGTAAAACCTACCAACATATCTCCACCACCCCCATAATAATCACACGCCACAGCAGAATCATCATCATTCCTGGATTTTACAGCTGCACTTCCAGAAATGTAATACATCTCATCCAGTGCATTACATGTCCTGATGGAAAATATGTAGGAGAAACCAAACAACAACTGCATACCAAAATGAACACACACCAGAAATCTGTCAAAGACAAGAATACCCAATTACCTGTGAGGGCACATTTCTCACAAGAAAACCACTCTTTCTCCAATCTCTCAGTTCTAATCCTCAAAGGGAATTTACAAAACACCTTTCACAGACAAACCTATGAACTTTACTTCATCAACCTACTGGATACAAAAAATCATGGACTAAATATAGACATTGGATTTATGACACATTATAACTAGGGCTGTGTGAAGCTTCGGGTAGTGATTCAATTTTGAGGAGATTTGGCCTGACTCAGTGGCTGAGTCTCCAAATCCAAATCCAATCAGGGGACCAATAAAAAGGTCTGAATCAATTCAAAGCTCTCCAAATCTTCGGAAAAGATTTGGAGAGCTTCCATATTTTGGGCAGTCCCTGGCTGCTGCACCAGGGAGCTGGAGCAGGACTCAGAGCTAGTAAGTAGGGGGTGGGGGGGGCTACAGGAAGAGGCAGGGGACCATGGGGGGACCCCTCCCAGGCCCCATCCCCTGCCTACTCCCCCAACGCCCATGGCTGCCCCACTTGCCCCAGCTCCCAGTGCCTTAAAAAAAAAGCCAAGATTCACTGGGTGCTGCTGGGCAGAGGGGCAACCCCTGCTGTCCCCCACTGCTTGGGGGGCTCTTCCATGAGCCCCCTGAGCCCCCCCCCCCGGTCCTCCAGTGCCCTCCCACAGCTGCCCTGCCAGCCCCAGCTCCGACCCTTAAGAAAAAAAAAAAACCCCGGGACAAACCAGCTCCTGAAGTGGCCTTGGGGCTTCAAGAGGCTCATGCAGAGCCCCACATGTGGCACAGGGCAGCAGGGGACAGTGGGGATCACTCCCTGCTAGGCAGGAACTGGTGAGTTCAGGGGTTTGGGGTTTTCTTTTTCTTTAAAGGGCCAGAGCTGGGGAAGACAGGGCAGCCGTGGGGGGAGCTGGAACAGCAGGAGTGGGGAGAGGGCTTGTGCAGAGCCCCCCATGCAGAGTGGGGCAGTGTGGGGCAACGGGGATCACCCCCCAGCCCAGCAGCACCCAGTGAGTTGGGGCTTTTTATTTCCCAAAGAGCCGGGAGCTGGGGCAGGCAGGGCAGCCATTGCTGGGCTGGGAGAGTGGCTGGACCTGTGTGATTCAGAGATTCAGCAGCAGCCAAATCTCCGAATCAGATCCGGCTGAATCGATTCGGGACAGTGATTTGAATCACCAAATTGAATCACTGTCCCCCAAATTGGCCGAATCTGATGCAAATACTAGCTGCTTTGCACAGGCCTAATTATAAACTGCCTGACATCTGACTCCCCAGGTACCTCTCCACTATTTAACAGCTATATTCATTCCCCTCCCCCACCATCCATCTGGCTCTCACCCACTGACTACCTCAATTTACATTTTCACTGACTGGTTTTCTTGCATGCATACTGGCCTCTGGCTTTTTTACTATTCCATCCAGGAAGAACACAGACCAACTGTGGATGCATCCTCAGCCTGATGAACGGTACTTGTACTTGAAAGCTTGCAAAGAATTTTTCCAAATATTTCAATTGTTCTAATAAAAGATATAGGAGTTACCCAAAGAACTTTTTCTACCTTTCTACTAATGCATAAAACTAACTCTTTAGTTTTCAGTGCTTGGATGTGTATCATGCTGGGATGATCTGACCCCAGCTGACTTCCTGCCCCTTGGGCAGAGGGCTGGACCCAATGATCTTGCAAGGTCCCTTCCAGCCCTAATGCCTATAAATCTATTAAATCTATTAACAGACTTCAGTGATTTCTCTTCCTAACTGAAGTAAGCCTCAAAAACAAGAACACTGTACTCACTGCTTGAGTGTAAACCTAAATCCATGAGTACATGGAGGAAGCAGGCTTAGGTAACACCCAATAATAAGGCACAAGCCTTATTTAAGCAATTGTTTTCTGTTTCCAAGGCCTTTACAAAGGGTAGCGAGTTGCTTCCCCCATCTTTTCATGTAGAAGCAGGAACTTGGGGCACTTTTACAGGTGCTCTGGGGGTAGGGAGGGCAGCACTTTAATTAGAGAAGCTCTAAGAGCAGGTCTGTTCAACAAGTTTTAGTTCAAGTGCCCCTGCTGGCATTTTTAAGCACAGGGACACTAATACACGAGATGCAGGAGGCTGCTGGACCCCAGCAATTACCATATTCCAAAAGATTTGATTAATCACATGTGCTCCAACACACTGGAATACCAATGCATCAGAGCAGCCTCGGCGCTCGTGTACAGGTGCCCTTGGAGACTTGACAGCCCCAGGAATTTTCAAGCCACCAGGGAGTTCTTAACACAGCAGTAGTTGGTTTTGTTTAATTTTTTGGTTTATCAAGACATTAAAAATCCCTCTGGTAAGATAGGATCAGACCCAAGTCTGTACTTTCCAGCAGCAGGATATTCTCTGGACATGGTCTTTACATATTATTTCCCCCACTTTTCATGACATTTTTTTAAAAAGCACTAACTCTATATGTATCTACTGTCTTTTCTATGGATGAGTCCAATCCACAAGGTATAATCCTGAGGCAAACTTGTCCAGAGACCTTTGGTTTTGATACAAGCCCAAACATTAGTTTATTACCATTAAGAATTTCATCCAGAAGAGAAAAGAAATCTCAGATTAAAAAAAAAAAAATTCTGTGTTGGATGCACACTTGAGGACAAGCTCACAAAGCAGTGTAGATCTCTGTGTGTGTGTGTGTGTGTGTGTGTGTGTGTGTGTGTGTGTGTGTGTGTGTGTGT
>NW_017728911.1:15621484-15625386 GCF_001723895.1 Crocodylus porosus | reverse complement strand
GTGTGTGTGTGTGTGTGTGTGTGTGTGTGTGTGTGTGTGTAATGGGGGCTTCCTGTCATTTTCTCTAAATTTCCTGACTTCCAGGGTTCTCTCTCTAAAACCCCATTGATTCACAGCTGCACAAAATACTTCAGATGAATGCAAACAACTTCATCTTCAGATCAAAGTCTGAATTCAACTCTTCAGTTCAGAATAGATTTCTTTTAATTCATTTATGTATTCAATAGAAGCAGAACTTCTGCCCTCAAAATGCCATAATATATTTCCACATATTTGAGTGGACCCCGATAGTTCTTTTCCATTTCAAAATCATAATTTTGTTTTAGTCAGAATAAAGCTTACTAATTCATCTAAAAAATTGTGACCTGATTTTCTCCTTACTTAAATTTGAGGAAGTCTAGAGTCCTGACATTTAAATCAATGAGATGAGAATCCAGTCTATAGCAACACTCTGCTTATCATAACAAAACAAAAAACCTTTGCTTTTTCATAGCAATCTTCTTTCAGCATTGCCAGAGATGACTCAGGGTCTGTGACATCTGAATAAGAAACTGAGTAAGTTACAGTGATATTTTAGTTGATGTAATTTGAGAGCTCTAAAAGATCAGACTTCCCTCTAAAAGGACATATCCAGTTTCTGATCTGCATGCAAAACTTCAATACATTTGATAAAGATGGTCTTGTTAATATTAATCCATTGTTATGTAAAAGATCCAGGACTGAAGGATCTTTGGCACTACTTGCCCCACACCAAATTGCATGTTCAGGCACATGTGCTGAGGCACAAATCTCTGGCACAAATTTGTGCTGCTCCTATTTGAGCTGCTGCAAGGACAGGTCCTGCATGTATGGATGCACCCTCTGGGCAGATCCCAATGAGCCCACACATGCCTGTTGTGGTGTCTCAAAGTAGTTTGAGATGCCGCAAGAGGCATGCTGAGAACAAAAATGTTCCCTGCACTGCAGCACTGACTCTTACTTTGATACCGGGAAATCCCGGTATCAAAAAACCCCAAACCCCACCCTGAAAAAAGTGGCACAGGGCAAGCTCTTGAAGTGTGCCCTGAAGCAACTGGAGTTTGTTTTTTTATACCTGGATTTCCAGGGCTTGGCATGGCATGCCAAAACCAGTTTTTAGACCAGTCATGCCAAGCCCTAAGTCTTTCCTCCCCGGAAGCCTGGCCCTTGTCAACTGAGCTCTGGGGCACGTCTGAGCTTGGCGTGTGTTGGAGGGCAAAAAAATATTGAAACCCACACCAGCTGCCATTCCCACATCCCTGGGTCACATCAACACCAGCAGGCTTAAACTGACCACTTGTCAGTCCCCTGCGGGTCACTCAAGGCCCTGGGGCACAGAGTCCCAGGCATCTGGGCCAGGCTAAGTCACCCATGCTGACACACTCTGCCAGGCCTCCAAAGGAAGCATGGGCCAGAGTCTGGGGCTGGGCAGGGCACGCCGAAACCCCAAACAGCTCGACAATGCTCCACACCTACTACGCAAGCCTGCACGACTGCTGGCTTCTTTTGTGCTAGGGCCTCAATTATCTTGGCAGACCTAAAATTAAAAAGAGAGGAGGAAATGGATTTTGGCTTCCCTGAGTCCCCCGTCCTCAGACACACTGCCAGGGCTCCAAATGAAGCACAGGCCAGTATCTGAGGCTTGGCGTGGTATGCTAAACCTCCTTAGGGGTTTCAGCATATCCTGCCAAGCCCTGAGTCTTTCCTCCCCAGAGGCCTGGCTTGTTGGCCAAGGTCTAGGGCCAATCTGAGCTTGGCATGTGTTGCAGGGCAAAAAAAAAATTCAAAAACCCACACCAGCTGCAGTTCCCACTTCCCTGAGCCACATCAACACCACCAGGCTGGAACGCACAACCTGTTTGTCCCCAGCAAATGACTCTGACCCCAGGGAAGAGAGCCCAGCTGAGATATTGGCCTGCTGAACATCTCAAGAAGTTTCAGTGCCCAGAAGCACTCCACATAAATTTATAATAATAACAAGCTTATTCTGGCTGTCCAGAGCACTCTGGTTGTCGCAGCAGCTAATTACAATGCTGACGGAAACAACCAAGCAGCGTGCTCCGGACAGACAGAGTGAGTGTGCTATTATTAGAAATCCAGAGGCATATCAAACAGATGTGCAGGCAAGTCAAAGCTGGAATGAAATCCCAGGGTCCACCGCTGCAGAGTGTGCCAAAGAAAAAGCAGTGAGGGGCCCAATTCTTTTTCTTTTTTCCCAGAGGCTGCCTGCATCTCCTGCAGCTGGGGGGCAAGCTGCTGGCAGGCCCTGAGTAGTGGTGAGCTCCCATTCTCACCCTGCCTGGTGGGCACTGCCTCCAGGGAGGAAAGCACCAGGGTCCCCCACAGATCGGGGCAGCACAACCCACCAACATCTTGTTTCCCAGCTGCAGAAGATGTAGGCAACTTCTGGGAGAGAGGAAAAAAAAAAGATCAGGCCCCTCACGGCCATTTTTTCCCCTCAGCAGAGCCTCCCCATGTGAGCTGCTGCCAGATCACGCAGCCCCTGAGCTGTGGGGCAGCCTGATGCTCCCATCCACGGTGGCAGTGCTCTCTGGGGCTGCCTAGGCAGCATGCTAGCTGTGCGGGTACAGCCCCAGTTCGCAGGCAGCACCTGCCGGATCCAAAAGGTGCATGGAAGCACTGGTAGCCTGGGCATGCTTGGTGAAGATCAGGCTTGACGGGCTTCCAGCACCCTGTGCACCATCCCCACCACCTTCCCGCTGCCCGGGACCACCTGGGAATAGACTGGCTGCCCCAGCAAGGCAGCTGGGTGTACTGACAGCCAGAGAAGGCGGTAAGGATGGTGCATGCGGCACTGGAAGCCCGCCAAGCTCAAGGTTTCCCGAGTATGCCCGAGTTTCCAGCACCCCATGCACCATCCCAGCTACCTTCTCCAGATACAGTCCTTGTGCACGTGAGGAATATCACTGTAATTTGTTACATAGCAAACTAAAATACACAGGTTGTGGTTTAGTTCCCTACGTAAAAAGTCATTTAAATCAAAATATGCTGCCGAACATGTACATTGTTACAAAATCTAATCGTAGCATGCTGCCAAATGTGTACACTATTATGCAATTAAATCATTAAAAAGGGCAATTAAACCACTAAAAGGGGCAATTTCATCACATGTACAAGGGACCTCTTATTCTATGACTCTGAACAACTCACAAGGTCAGACGTTTGACAAAATATATATTTATATTCCTAAGCCTGTGTTTATACATGGACATCTCACCTTTCTGAGGGTAAGAAGTTTTGATTCTGTTAAAGTATTCAGTCAAAGGATAACTAAAAATTCTGCATTTAAAGAAATATTTTTGCAGTAAAAATTTAATTGCAAATGTCTTGTGGGTTTCAGCTAGTTATTAGTATAGCAGTATTACTATTGTGTGTATATGTTTGTATTGTTGCATTAACCCTGTTTCACAGATGGAGAAACTAAGACAGAGAGATTTTTTTAGCTGATTTACCCAAAGTTTTCAAGTGAATCAATCCCAGAACTGGAATTAAGATGAGGGGGAGAAATCTTTGCCCACTGAAGTCAAAGGCAACATTTCCATTAACCTCAGTGAAAGTATGGCCATGTACACTAGGGCTGTGAGAAGCTTTGCGTGGTGATTCAATTTGGAGGAGATTCGGCCCAATTTGGTGGCCGAATCTCCAAATCCAAATCAAATCAGGGGACCAATAAAAAGGTCTGAATTGATTTGAAGCTCTCCGAATCTTCAGAAAAGATTCGGAGAGCTTTGATGATTTGGGCAGTCCCTGGTAGCTGCATTAGGGAACTGCAGCCAGACTTGGAGCTGGTAAGTGGGGGTGGGGGAGGGGACCATGGGGGGACCCCGCCAGCTCCCATCCCCTGCTTGCTCCCCCAGCTCCCC
>NW_017728911.1:15602785-15621351 GCF_001723895.1 Crocodylus porosus | reverse complement strand
GCCCTGAGCCCCCCCCCCCCTTGCTTTTCCAGCTGCCCTACCCACCCCAGCTCCAGCCCCTTAAGGAAAAAAAAAAAAAAGGAGAAACCCCGGGACTCACTGGCTCCTGCAGCAGCCTCAGGGCTTCAGGGGACTCATGCAGAGCCCCCCACCTGGTGCAGGGCAATGGGGAGTAGCACTTATCACCCCCCGCCAGCAGGAACTGTTGAACTGGGGGGGGGGGTTGTTTATTTTTTCTGTAAAGGGCCAGAGCTGTGGTGGGTGGGGCAGCCATGGAGGGGTTGGGAAAGCAGGGGGGAGGGTCAGGGGGCTTGTGCAGAGCCCCCTACATAGTATGGGGTAGTGGCGTGCAATGGGGATTGTCCCCCAACCAGCAGCATCCAGTGAGTTGGGGCTTTTTTTTTTCTCAAAGTGCTAGGAGCTAGGTCAGGCAGGGCAGCCATTGCCGGGCTGGGAGAGTGGGCGGGGGATGGGCCTGGGTGATTTGGACAAATCGATTCAGGCCAGTGATTTAAATCATCCAATCGAATCGCTGTTAGGCTAAATCCAAAGTGAATACTAGCCGCTTCACACAGGCCTAATATGCATATGTTATGTTTCTATGGAGAGGATCATAGCTCTCCTGGTAGAAACAACAAGTGTAGAGGTGTTCATATAGTTTCTCCCAGAACAAAAATGGTGGTTCTGAGAGAAAAATAACCCATCTCTGTCCCAACAGTTCTCAGGAGAACAAATGCCTGTACACTTCCCCACCGCTTGACTCCTCTCAGGGACCTGGAGGAGTTGAGCAGCAGGTGAATGCTTCCAACCCTTCCTGAGACCAGTCACCCTAGTCTAGGGAAGGCAGGGGGATCAGCTGCTGCTCATCTCCTTCCTATCCTGGGAGGAGCTAAGCAGCAGGGAAAAAGTCCCTGTGCTTTCCAGAGACTAGGGTCACCCAGGTCTGCAGAAGGCATGGGGTACAGCTGTTCCTGGGCTCCTCCCAAAGACCAGGGTGGGAGGGGATAAGAAGTCACTGCTTGCTCCCCATCTGCTGCTCACATCTGCATGCCTGATGTGAGGAGCAGGCAGGCTGCTTTGCCCTGATGCTCCTGTCCCACCGGGAGTAGGAGAACTGGAGCAGCTGCTGTTCCACTTGCTTCCCCCAAACCAGAATGCCCTGATATGAGAAAGGCACAAGTAGCAGAGGAGAGGGGGCTATTGCAGACTGAATATCTGTACTGCTCCGTCTCCCAAATATATTTATAGTGCTGAAAAATTTCCACCACTAAAAATGAATGCCTCTTTGGCCTAAGTGTTCACATTACATCTCGACTCCCAACACTATTTTCCAGCTTCTAGGAAGTGATGGACCAATGAGGAGTGGGAGGGGGCCATGGGCCCTGTGCCAGCTGGGACATTCAGAGCTCTTATTGCACGGGTGGCAGCCACGTTTGTTGTTTAGCCCATCCGCCCGCCTGCCCTGCGGGTTGGGTGTTTACTTACTTGTTCCAGCCAGAAATTCTGGCCACCACCCCTCCCCCACGTCCGGCGTGCCGGGACTTTCATTTCCCTCCCAGCCGAAACAGGTAACCAAACAGGGCTGGGGCAGGAGCGGAGGAGTTCCTGGTGCAAAGGAAGGTGGGGGGAGTGGGGGGAGCGTGCAAATGCAAGCATTGGTCCCCGGGCACTGGAGACCCACGAGACGTCCTGCTTCTAGGGTATACGCCTTCCAACAAGATGCACTCAGAATCAGTTTCAAATAAGAGATGTTTAAAAAGATGAGTGAAGACATTTTCTTCCTCAAAAAATAGTGTTCATTTTCATTACCACGCCTGTACTCAGCCCAAACTAAAACCATGACATGAAACAACACAATAGCCCATCGGAGTCCTTCTTAAGAAATGTTTCCAGTGTAGAACCAGCTAAAGGGTCATTACCTTATATGAACACTCTGACTCCCAAGTCCTAATCTGGAGCAGAACCAAAAAAATAAACTTTATGGCCTGAAGTTTGTTTCTAGAGGACATCTGATTTTTTGGCTCAGGGGTGCACCAGTACCAAATGGAGATTTTACAGCAAACTGCAACACACAAGAAAATAGCAACATGCAGTCTACTAAAGAGTTACATATCCTGTTTTTCAAAGAGAATTGTATGCAACTGTACACCTCATCTGTGTATTAAATTAGTCCCATTATACATGTAAATCAAGGACCTGACACTTAAAGTGCATGTGTGAATGCTCACATATGTGCATATGTGAATGCTCAAATACCAAACCTGCATGAACCACTACAGAAACTGCAATCACAGATTGATTACTTTTGAATATCAGATGGAATAATTCAGACAGTGGTAGTTTTATTACAGCAGTACTTCCAAACAACTGAAGTGGTATTTTAGGTGAGGGATCATTGTATATGATTTATCAATCGGATAAACCATCAGCCAGAATCAGACAGGAGACTAGACTGAGGAAGCTCAATCTCTCCTTGCTGTGTCTTGTGATTAGGTTCACTTTACATTTGGTATACAGTTCTTCAGCTCCTAGGCCCTTTTATTTTAATAGTTTCAAAGGCAAGTCTCCACATAGCCACTAGATGTCACTTCATTAAGGTTATTTTACTAATCCTCTTCTGCTTTCTGCACATTAGCTCATTGCAGGTAGTGTTCAATTAATTTCATTTTAAAATGAACAGCTAGAAGTTACTGAATCACTTTATATGCTGAAAACTACAAAATTTCCTATATCTCAACACCTGAAATCTCAGAATACTGTAGCACACTGGGGGAAAAGCCAAGTTAACTAGCATTGCATATTTCTATAAAGTGTAAATGTTATGTATGTTTGCATTGGCCATTTAGTCCCTGAATTTTAATTGCAACTATAGCCTGCTCCCTCAGGGCAAATTTATGCCCATTTAACAAATCAGGAATGAATATAGTCTTTGATGTGCTCTTGGAAGGTTTGTACTGAATGGGTTTGTGGGAACTATGAAAGGAGAATATGAACCTCAACCACACATTTCTATTAATTTTTGTTTTATTTTATCATATAATGAAGGACAGAATGACCCTTCACAGAATGAACAGAAGCAGAGCGATGAATATACTGAGGGACAATGGAATGTCATCTGGAGAGCACCTCTAATGTCATCTTTCCCTATTCTGCAGTAATAAAGGTATTGGTAGATACTGTAAATGTGGGTAAGAATCCCCCAACACTGTCCGAATTTAAGTCATTGTTAAAAAATCAGCATTACCTAATATGACTCCTTTTGAAAATCTATCCTTTGCATTCACTCAGCTCTTTGCATTCATTCATTCTGTTGACTATAAACAAAAAGAAGTAGGCACTTGAATACAAAACCATAGCTATACTCCAGATTCTTCTTTCACTTAAATGGACTTACATGAGGAGAAACAAGAGTGAAATTAGAAGAAATACATTAGTGTGAAACTGAGTATAGGCCAGGAGTAAATTTAAGTTAGAAACTGGAGGACGGTTTCTAACCTGTGGAAGAGTACAGTTCTGAAACAGCCTACCAATAGGAACAGTAAGGACAAGAAACCAAAAAGGCTTTTTAATCGAGCTTGATCAGGTTATCAGTAGGATAATATGTGGTTTCCTGAGATACCAGGGGACTGGACTCAGTGACCCTGGAGGCCCCATCCAGACCTTTCAAAGACTTAAGAGTGTGGCATCTGTGGGGAGGTGAATGGCAGAAAAATAAGAGAGAATTGCTGCTTGACACTGGAATTAAAGGTTATTTTAACCAAAAACACTGGGGCTATGTTTACTTTCTTTACTCTCACAGAAAATGCCAAAGAATATTCACTAATCCTGAAAAATGGACTGATTTCTGTGACTTTTAAGATTGTGTCCAAAACTGTACTTTTTAAAGTAATGTCTATGTTAACTCTCCCAATATGCTTTTTCCAGCTGAGGAGCAGCAAACCCATTTCCAAAGAGTTAATTGTCTTCCTGCCTCAGTTCAGCTGATTATTTTAGTTTCTAGTAATTAAGATTGCATTTCATGATTCTCAGCCTTATTAAATTAATGTTTACAGTTCTGTATGCTACAAAAATAATACGTGTCATTATTTTAATTAAATTATTCATAAATGGCATTGGTTCCACTTCAGATGTAAGTATAATGAGAATAAGACCTGGCAGACTCATCATTTATCATAATTTTTTATATATTTTTGCCTGCTTATTGGAGATATGCAGAACTGTTTGTATTAAATGTAAATTTTTCCAATTTCTCTATCTTCCTGCCTTCTACCACCCCCTCCCCAAGCATTTTCCTCTTTAGGCCAACAGAATACAATCATCATTTACCCGTCCTCTCTTTTAAGATCTGGATAATCATTCTTGAGGATCTTTCCATTCCAAGATGGTTTTCAGAGACTCTCCAATCCGTTAAAATGTTCTGCTGTGTTGCAAAACACACAGAGAATATTAAGGAGAATGACTGAAGGGTACCCTGTGCCCAAAAGCATGTATAAAATCTCTTCCAGCTGAGCAGTTGGTCCAATAGAAAAAGATTTAACCCAAAAATACTTGCCACTTCCCTTCAGTGTTTTATGTAGCAAGGCATACATTTTCAGCAACTCAAAACTAAAATAAATCATGTCTTTTTAAAGTCTCCCTACCAGATTTCTTTCCACCTTCACCTCTCTCAGCTGTGCTGTCCCCATCCTTTCCTTCCTCTTTCCTTATCCTTTATATTTAAATGACTCTATTCATTTCTGTTTAGAACACCTGATCCATAGAAGCCTACTCATAACATCTGATAAAGTAGGCTGTCACCTATGAAAATGTGTGCCTCTCTGAATGAGTTAAGTCTATAACAGCAATTCTCAGCCAGGGTGCTGGGACACTCTGGGGTGCCATGAGATCTTTTGATGGGTGCTGCAAGGTGTGAGAAGATAAATGCAGGCTAATGTTTGTCCCTATCTGGCCACTGCCCTGTCCCCACTGCCCAGCCCCTCTGCCAGATAAGCACTGTAATAAATAAACTAGCTTTTGAAATGGGGTGATGCTCAATTCACAGAAGTTATGGAGGGGTGTCTCAAGTCAAGCAAGGGGTGGCTTGAGTCCAGAAAAGGTTGAAAACCACTCATCTATAAGGTGCCATCCAGCCATGCCTTCTGAAAACAAATAGTATGTGAAGCACTTCCCAGCATATTTGCAATGTAAACGTTACATACTGCCCTTTGCAGTCATGGAGGTCGATTACTTTAATAATGCTGAAGTTATGTTTTAGCCATCATGGTCCAGGAAGGATGCAAGAGGCAAGAGTTTGTGGGTGATACATTTTATTGGATTAGTTACATGGGTGGGAGAAATTCATACAGTTTTTGGGTACCATGGCACTCAAAACTTGCCTGAATCTCTCCCAACCATCCAGTTGGTTAAATAAGAGACATCCCCCACAATCTCTTGCTTTTCACGTATGTTAGTAATGTAATTCTAAAGCAGTAGGTCAAATTCTGTTGTACTGGCATACATTCAGAGTAATTGAATCCCATAGATTTACACACAAAATTTATATAGCTTTAACTGAGTTAATTCAGATCTACACCAAGGAAACAGAGCATGGTTTGATCCACGCTGTAAGCTGTAAGATATTTGGGGACAGATCTTCTATCTTGTTAACGGAGTAAAAGGAGTAGCAATTACTAGCAAATTCCTAGCAGATGGCAGAAGTAGAGCAACCTTAGTTAGATCCTACATCTCTCTCCCTGCTTCCCCTTCTGTTGCCAAAACACAGTTCTTTTTGATAGACTTGAAGAGTATAGTTCAGTGGTATTTACAATCCCCGTTTTCTTTCCAGGTTGGAATTCTCTGTTGGAATTGCCAAAACCAGCATTCTTTCCACAAACCATTTCTTATCAGTGTTTCTGCATAGAGTTGTAACTTCATTTTTTTCTGTCTGTTCAGAATGCCTCCTCAGTGATTAATTAGACCTTGCATGCTTGTAGCCAGGGTATGCTGGTTTGCATTTTATTCTGTGCCAGTAATGAATACACAGTGAGAAATTATGACTCACAGCTTAAAAGAGTTAATTCTTTTGCACATTCTGTTAGCAATTTCTGAGGAGATTGCTTTGATACAGTCTAGCAACACTGTTTTGCCTTTTCTTAAATATAATCAGGAACTAATAAATGTTGCCACAAAACCATAATGCCTTTTTTTCCATGAGAAGCTGTAAGAACACTGCCTATTAGCAGAATCATTTGCCATTTTGTTTTCAGAGATGCTGAAGCCTGTTAAAGATGAGACATGCACATACCCTGGCTCCTTATGAAAAACTTTAAATTGTGCTTGCTGGTTTCTTTGTTGTTTTTAAAAGCACAGCTTTTAGACTTAAAGCACACGTTTCATTTGCAAAACATAACAGTGTTTGAACTGCAGGAATGGAGCATTCATTAACAAGCTCAAAAGAATTGAGAGACAGGTAGTTTTGGATGGCCCAACCAGCTTATCCTATTTCAGTTCATCTCAAAACTGGCTTCTTTTATTCATTTTTCCTCCTGAGGTTTTTCTTCACATCTTCAGTCAGTTCACATCTACCAAGGTATAACTGCTAGTGCAGCCTGGATCCTGGCCTATCTATCTGCATGTTGTCTATTCCCTCTGCAATTTCTATGTAAAACCCTTCTGGATGGCAGTAACAAGAGCCTGATTCCACTTTAGGGCTAAGGACAGACATTCAAAAAGCCTGAGCCTGAATTGATTCAATCTTTGCAGGTTAGTCTAACCTGGCTAGGCTAAATCAGTTTTGCGACCAGACAGACATCTCAGAAATGCAGGCACATACCTGTTGTGGTGCAGGCTAGATGCTGGGGGGACACTAGAGCAGCCCTCCCTTCCCTTCTACAGTGCTAAGCTGATAGGGGTGTGGACAGGCCCTGGAAAGATGCTCTAACTAGCTCAGCAAGAAATTGATAACAGTGTTTATCATCCAATTAAGAAAACAACAGAGGGACATTCCCAGCTACCTGTTGATTCAGCTGGACTATAGCCAGCATGTGGTCTGCTAGCTAATACACAGCAATGCTGAAGGGGAGGGGGGGATGGAAATTGTTGCTTAGCAGGGAGTGGTGAGAGGGACCAGAGAAGCAGCTTGCAATCTCTGGAGCTGCATCCAGGGAGCAGAGGGGAGGGGCCAGCCCTGCTGTGGAGCGAGAGCCCCACCCAGGCCAGAGAGCATGCCAGGATGCTGGGGGTGTCTGGTTTATCTTAAACCAACAAGGGATCTGGGACAGACATTACATAAACCGGTTTGAGCCAAAGCAGTTACATCTGATGCTGTATTCAGCCAGATTTATCTCAAATCAGTTTCAGTCATTTTCAAGCTGGTTTATGTGCACTGAATCTGTTCTGTTACAGGTTTAAACCAGTTTCTAATCACTTAAACTGGCTTATGTGTAATGTCTGTCCCTAGCCCAGGGGTTTTACACCACTTCTCAAATTTAGCTCAAACCTCCACTCAGAAATCTGGGAAAATAAATTTTAATTGGGTATTCTAACAGGAACAAACTTCCCCACTTGCAAGCTAATATTAAATTAAAAATGGGTTTATTACAAAGGGAAAGGGGAGTATGTGCACATCTTAAGGAAAACTTAACTCTTAACCCTTGACTAATAGTTCAAACAGACCAGTCACAGTTAGCTCAGACCAGAATACAGTCACAATCACTTGCAAGCCAACCTTAGCCCAGTCAATTGGAAAGGGAGTCTCCCCTAGGACTGTCATCTGAGGGGTCTACCACTTCCTCTAGCCAAGTAGCAGGTGCTAGGTAGGAAGGCCCACCCTGGAGGCCCTGTTGCTCTTTCTTCCCAGGGGTTGCCTCTCTGCTCCAGGAACTCATCACCTATACCAGCCAAAATAGCAAGTGCTGGGTTGGAAGGTCTGTACCAGAGTTACAGCCACTCTGGTGCTGGGGAGTGGTGCTATTGTGCAAAGATGGGGAGTGCTGTTAGGGTGTGATACTAGGGAGCACTGCTCTTTCAGGTGCCTTCAGGGGTCTCCACCAGTCCTCACCAGTTAGGGGTCTCTGTCACTCCTCTGCCCATCCTCTTCAAGTTTCTATGCAACCCCAGACCCTGCCCTGTATCAGTAGCAGGCTCAGCATTTTGTACTGAATCACCAAGACACACTGTGGAGTCCTGTGCTATAAAAACAGTACAGACAGCTATAGCCAATTGCAATTGACTGTCCAGGCCTTGTTGAAAAGGGTAGCCCCAGAAAAAAATCAAAATCCTCTATAGTGAGCAACAACGAGTACTAAAGAAACGGCTTGCATCTGGCTGCTGCTTGACTCATGGAACATTTTTTATGCTTCAGGTACATTTATTGTAGTGATAAGAATTTCAGTCTCTTGTGCTCAAATCCTCCGTGTACCCAAAAGATGTGTGCAGCACTGGCAGGTTCATTCTTCAGACCAAAGTGGTTACTTACAGGAAAAACAAGTTAAGTTTCCAGGCCCACCCAATCCTTTATTCTCTACACTCTGCCCTAAACAAATGTGATCTTCCTAATTAATGCCAATTGTTCTGTCAGCAGTTTTCATAATACTAATACTTGTCTCAGAACAGCGCTATAACCACAAACTCATTTCACACAAACCACTTAGTCATTGGAATCAACCACTTTTGCTCACAGCTGCCCAGATACAGGCCAAAGACACCTTGTTTGGATGATGCTAAGGCAAAAATTTGGGGTACAAGAGCAAGACCATATTCAGAATTAGTATTCTGATTGATTAGACTGGTGGGGGCCAACTTTTTTGGTAAGCATGCCACAAAGTAAGCCCCTCACCCTCCCCAAGTGCCACTCTGATCCTTTTCCCCTGCTCAGTGTGGCACTCTGCTTTCTACTCCCTGCCCAGTCTAATGTATACCATACACAGAGGCTACCCAACATGTCCACAGGTGGCAGATAGTGGAATGATCTTCAGACAAAGCAGCTGCACCACCACCAGGATGTAGTGGGGACAGCAGATGGCAATGCTGTCCCTCCTGAAAAGCCACCTATATCCTTTGACAGTGCTGTGACATGGTGAGTACAGGTTGCCATTGTAATAAGAATGCCCAGTAGGGCCGTGCAAGGCTTTGGACCGCGCTTTGGATCTGGAGAAGATTTGGATGCTTCGGGCACCAAAGCAGCATGTCTGGATCGAAGCGCTGGCTTCTTTAGGCTTTCTGAAGCAGTTCGCAGTTTCTGAACGGCTTTGGAAAAGCTTCAGAGCTGCTTTGGAGATCTGGCCATAAGGTATAAGGGGGAATCAATTAAATATCTATAACTTTGTTGTTTTTTGTCTGATTTGGCTGAAACTTGCAGGAGTGGTAGCCGCTGCTGAGAAAATGACACCTGCCAAGTTTCAAGAAGATTGGTGCAGGGGTTCGAGGGGAACTGCACCCCAAATCCTTGAAAGCCACTCACGTCGTGTATGTGTTACACCACAGGGGGGTGAAAACTGCAGGGGTGGTAGCCCCTGGTGAGGCCACAAAGTCTGCCAAGTTTCATTTTTTACAAAAATTACAAAGAATAATTTGTGAAAAGAAAAACCATCAGATAATCTCATAGATTTTATGTCCAAAGGTCATTTAATATTTACCTCCTCCTAATCCTTACCATAAATAGTGGGTTTATATTTGAACTTAAGCAGTTAAATAGCATGTTAGGACTTCATTCCTATTCACATTTCTCTTAAAACAAATGTCCTTATGGCACATGGCCCTATGTTCCCTGAAAAAGACAGCAATATTTGGATGATTGCTTCCTTTCTTATCTACCCACTAGCTAATGCTTCTTCTGTCATAAAAGGAAATCTGATCCCTCTCAAACACAGCCCTCTATCCTTTCATTCAGCTGTAAAGCCAGCTGCAGCAAACTGTTTATCACAGTCAACATACTCCCTTCATTGAAGTAAATGAGAGCTCTTCTATTGACTTAAACAGGACCTGGATTTGGCCCTAAGTTTCTATCCTGATCTTCTGCCTCTGATAGCCCACTAAAATTATAGTGGGCCAGCTGTACTAGCTTTGTGTCAATGAATAACATGATGGACTCAGGGAGAGAAAAACGTGTAGTTCACATAATAGAAGCCTGTGTTCTTACTGTTAAAAAAACTCCCTGAATGCCTGTCCTGTACCACTGTGTACATGCAGGTGTGTGTGATTTATGTCGTAATTGTGTCTCTTGTCACATAGATTTATTATACGATGATCTTGTTTAGGAAAATATTTGAAGAACATGTCAATTTTGCAGTACTGTTCATTTAAAAATGTGATGGAGTTGTGGCTCCTATTGTACGAGACAAAAGTATAACATGACCTAGTAACAACTATTCACTATCTTTGGGGAGTGAAGCTTGATGGATATTTATTTAAAAGCTTCAGTTTACACTGAAAAGTGCTTGGTGTCAAATCAAACACATTTCAAACTCAGGTGAAAGGGAGGGCTCCGATTTTCTTACAGAATAAGAAACAGATAGAGTCCTTCTAATGAAAACAAGCTCATGAACTCGCTACTATTCTGAACTAGAAAATGTAGTTCTTTAGCTGAAGCAGCAGAAATTCACATTTTCAGATCAAGAAGGTCACTGGATTTTATCTCTACTGCCTACCACATTAAAGTGAGGTTATTTGACATTAATGTGGATTTCACAGTTGCTCCAACTGTGTTTAACACCACTGAACTGGCTTATTATTGCAAGGGTGGGGGGGATTGTTTCCTTCCCCAGCCCACATAATGGAATAACAGTTTCTAAAAAGTTCCTAAGTGATTTACATGTGTGTCTTCCACTGAAACAGTCAAGAATAAGGCAATACAATTTACACACAAATCATTTTAGCACTTTTGAAAATTTACCCATCATTACTATATCTTCCTTTATATTCCTAATCGTTATATTTTCTTGTACAGTCCTTCTCACTGAGACACTCTCTAAAGGCAACTGACCATATAAATGATCCAAAAGAACAAGGGCTAAAAATTATTAAGACTTGCCCAAAAATAATTTTGAAATTTTAAATATTTAACATTGTATTCTAGTATCAATAGATGGGTCCCTGGCATTGCAGATTAAACAGATGTTAAAACATGAAAATGGGTAAACAGCAGTATAAAAGTGTTCTAAACATGATTCAGAGCCTGCAGGAAATATAGTAATATTGTATCTGCCAATTCAATAAAGCTGGTCAAATTATTCATCAAAAATAAGACCTGTTACAAAGTTATCTCATTTTTGTGTTACTAAATTGCTCAGGCAACCATAATTTCTTCAAATGCATTAATTATGTATGAGTCTTCAGCCTATGAAGGTTGTTCATTAACTGTTCACTTTGACTAATTCCCATTTGTGTTGTGTGACTTGTCCTCCAAGTAATATTGTACAGGCAGTCCTCAACTTTATGGCGCTCTGACTTGTGGCGCTCTGCACTTGTGGCACTCCACCATTTACACCTGTCATTACTTACGGTGCTGGACCCTCACACTTACAGTACGCTGCAAGTGTGAGGATCTAGCGCCATACATCATCCAGTCAGTCTGCTCCTCATGTGCTCCTGCTCTGGTGCATACGTTTCTTGTATTCTTGTACTCTTTTGATTCCTTATATATTCAGTTAATGTTTCTTAGCACAGGGGTTAAGCTTTTTTTATATTCAGCTGATGTACTTTTTTGTTTTCCTTTTGTACTTTCTTCTCTTCTTACTATTGTAGTTAGGTGAGGCACTAGTGAATTGTCCTTACAGGTCTCCAGTTTATTTATGCTGTTTGAGATATAGGTAAAGAAAAGAAGAAAGAATACTGTAAGCAACCTGAAGACATTCTCAGCTGCATGCTAGATATTCGGATTACATGGACATTTTATTATTAAAATATTGAATTAAATGTAACACATTCAGTGCCTCAGTTTTCCATTCTAAGAGTCTAAAATACTTGTGTGCTGGGCTAGAATTCTAGAGCTAGAGAAGATCCATTGTTCTCTCAAGGGTCTCGACTCGTGAATTGCCTTGCAGTGCAGGGAAGTAGCAGCCACTGCTTATGCCATAGGAGGCTAATCCTAGTATGAACATCCTTTTGTTTTCAGTAAGTTATTGTTTAAGCTTTGAGTGTATGTTTCTAGGGAGATCTACCTTGATTCTCAAAGTAAGGTACCTTTCCATTCTGCTCTACAGGGAGTTCTAATGGCACCACTCCTGTCAGGGTTATGGTGGGCTCTTGGCCTTTCATCCCAGTGTGAGTAATTTTTTTACAGTCATAGTCAATATGGTCTATAGTAAAATTGAATGGTTGATTAAATAACATTAAATAGTTGATTTAAATATGGTGTTTATGGTCATTTCTATAAAAAGTTGGGCCCTTGGCCATGAATGTAACCCCCATTATAACATTGTTTCTATGGGAAAACCAGATTCAGCTTACATCATTTAGACTTACAGCGCCTTTTCCAGGAACGTTAGCCACTGTAAGTGTGAGGACTGCCTGTATAGATTGTCTATTCTCTGACTGGCTAAAAACCTTTTTAAATGGAAAAAAAACCTTACATTTTATTACACGGGGACAACAACCTTGTATTTTCAGTGAGAATGGTCCTATTTTCCATTAAAAGGACACATAAACAAAAAAGTACAGCAGTAACAATAGATACAAGCAAGCTGTGTGCACAAGTACAATTATAAATTCTAAATGAATGGCCTTTCTTTGGGATGAGTGATTTAATAACAAGAAACTGAAAGTTTTGAAAGAATGTCTCCAAATCCCAATCAGTTGTTAAACATTCCCAAATAATAAACAGGAGGGTCCCCCATGAGGAGCACCACACTGAACCCAGCAACATTAATTCCAAACATATACATTCATCTGTTTTTGTTAATATTCAAGATGTTGTATAATTAGCTATACATTAGTAACTAGTTTAGGAGTCCCTTGTGGTTCAATGGCAGACTCCTTATCTATCACACAGGAGACCTGAGTTTGATTCCCAGACATTTATACAACTACAGCCATGGAGGCATCAAGTGTCTGGTCTTTGGATTCTGTCTCAGTGGCCTGATGGGAGGTCTGGGCAGCCTCCCCTCCTCTGAAAATTCCTGCCCAGGCATCTGCATGGAAGGTTTGGGTGGCCCTCATGTATACACCATGTTCCAGGAGGACTGATGGTTGCCAGTCTAAGTAATTAGTTTATATAACTACTTACTGAACTCCTCAATGAGCTTATACCATGCTTTATTTATCCAATGCCTGCCCTGTACCTACCACTAGCTGATATGCAAACACATGCCTGTGGAGTTGGGACAAGTCCACTTGCAAAATCAAAATGGAGCCAGGCAACCCACACTACCTTACCATTTATCCCCTTCCTAATATAGACAGGTGCACTCCCATCCCACTGAAGTCAACATAACACAGATCGCTGCATCCATTACTTTAACCTTGGTGTTTCAATGAAGTCAATGGGACTCCCAGGTATAGACCTCTGCACTGTGGATTGTTCCACCAGAGTAAGGGGGGCACTGTGGAGACACTAGCGTCTCTATCACTGCACTATACAGTAAGGCCAGAGCCTTCAGCAGTGAGATCTTCATGGCAGGGACCATGGTCAATTTTATTAGTCTCATATTTACTTTTGGGCACTCAGAAACAAATAACAGTGATGTTGATAATGGAAATAAATTGCTGATTTTTCCTGGCTTTAACACCGTTATCCAGCAAAGGAGAAGATGCTTGCACCTAGTAGAAAGTGTGAACAAGAGTGCAGCTATACTATACTTGCTAAACCCAAATTAACTATGGAGCGAAAACATTTGTGTTCTGGGACACAATCTCTGCTTCCAGGCTCCTGGATAAAAATCAAGCAGTCCTACTTGTACTTCCACTCACAGCACAGGGACAAAGGTTAATGGAACTGGAGGCCTCAGGCTGAAAATTGGTTCCCTCCATCCATTCTATCCATTTTGTTGCTTGGATAAAAAGTGTTATTGCAGCATGTGCTTCTACAATTGGTTTGCAGAGATCTGTTATTTATTTAGCTGTTTTCTTTTTTAAATTGTTCCTTTTCAGAAAGACCAAGCAGTTGAGCCACTATAGCGAAAAACGTTAAAGGCTAAAAGTTCAGGCCGGAGGTCAGAACCAGGCAAAGGGGTGGGAAGCAAACCAAATATTGCCATGTGTACATGCTTTAAGAGGCAGATAAACCCTTTAAAAGGCTTTTGCCTATTTTATGCTGTCTCAGTCTCTCTCTCTTTCACCTTCTAGGCAGTCACAAGCTCCTTTTAAGTCTCTCTGATATCATTTAGTCTAACACGCAGAACTACAAGAGACTCAACACCACATCTCTTGAATAGTTTATCAGGCCTCTCTATAACCCCCCACTTTCATCTTTACTTCTAGGAGATTAATCACCATCCTCTTAGTGAGCCTCTCTTACTGAAACAGATATTCACAAAACATAGGACTGAGTCTCTTATCACCAGTACATTTCTATTTTTTTCTTGCCAGCGCCCCCACTCAGTTTGCTGTGCTGCATGCTCAAGTTATTCTTTGAATCATACATGGCGGTAATCCTTATCTAAAACTATAAGCACAGATACTCTCTTTCCTTGTATAACATATCTTTTCTCTGTCCAGCTGCATCTCCTGTCTTCTACCTACTCCTACTTTAATTGCTCTTGCACTGGGCACATTGAACCACTCCACAGCTCTTCAGTTGTAGGGTTAAAATGGTATGTTGTAACGATAATACTCTCACACAGCACCTTTTGTCCCTGTGCACGTTTTCGGCTGTACAAAGTATGCCAGAGATCACTAATCCATCACAGAAATGCAGCCAACTACGTGGCTGAATGGCAACAACCATTTCTTAGCACATAGAAACACAACAGCAGTAGTTATGTCAGTAAATGACAAATAAGTTTGTTCCAAATGAAACTCCTGTTGGGATTTAGGGAAGGGGCAGGCAGGATGTAATTATCCACATCGGAACTAGACAGGGACAACAGAATTAACATCCCTAAGTCTTTTGAAAAATGTGCTGGATTTTTAAATGACCACAAGTGATCAGTACTTTAACATTTTATCTTAAAGATGGATGAGCTCGTCACTGTATTGCCAATGAGCTTCTAATTGGTTTGCTTAGAGCCTTTCTAATCAATACATTATATTTCTTAGTCTTCAACAATCAAAGATGTTATACTCAATACACTGGAGCACCTCTATTACAAAATCCATACTGAAAAAAAAGAACTATGGATAATTATAATTTACCACAGAGTTCAAAAGCTTTCATTTGTTCTGAACTCAGAGCTGCATCTGTCAGTGAAAAGGCAAAACAAGAACTTTCCACCTGAAAGTTTCAGGACAAACTAGGCTTCAGTTTGCATCTTCATTTTATGCTCTCACTCTCTGCCCCCATTCCCTATCAGGAGCAAAGGCTACAAAACAGGTATCCTTTTCTGTTGGTGACCTCCTCACAGCAAAGAGCTTCACTTATGAGTGAAAGCATCTGACAATGCTGAGAATGATCCTGTAATTACTGGTATTTCTAATCTACATTAGCTCTATTGCCTTTATTTTAGTTCCATGCAAAAAGAAACAAATCTCCCATGTAGAGCTTGGAAGGACTTTTGGTGACCAAGGGCATTTGTAGATGACATGGGGGTTTAAATTGAAGCTTTTTTTTTAAAAACACCTCTTCAGCTTAGGGTGAAGTAAACCCCTCCCACCCCTTGTCGTGTACACCATGTCCTTACCTGCCTGTCTGTTAGCAGGGGTGGAGAAAGTGAGCTGCCAGCAGGCCAAGCAGTCCCTGAGCTATGGAGGGAACCACCGGGCCCCACACAGTTCAGGCAGGCAGGCAGGCTCCAGGGAAGGGGAAAAAAAAAGAAGAAAAAAAAGCAGGCTCTTGGTTTGGTTGTTTTTTCCTTCGATGCAGCCTGCCTTCCTGGGCTGCTGCCTGCTGGGGCTGCCTGCTCAGCTCCTGAGCCGCATGGAGCCCAGCAATTCCCTCCGCGACTGTAAGGTAGCAAACTAAAACTCCTTGGAGGTGTTTTTAGTTTGCTGTGCCCCAAAGTCATTTGCTGAACCCCAAAGTCATTTAAAGTGCATTATGACACCAAATTTGCTACAGTAGCTAGAATTAATGTGCAATATGCCACTGTATTTGCAAACTTGTGCAAACAGAAACACCATTAAAGCGGTACAAAAGGGCATTTAACCTGCTTTAATGTCATCTACAAATGCCGCAAGGTGCCATCAGAAAAGACAAATGGCTACTGACACACATTTGCAATTTCTCTGAGATACAGCAAGATTTATGTCAGAAGTATCAAACCTCTACCCCTGAGGTACATCTTGCCCATCTATTAATAGCATTTATATGGTTCCGTCTGGTATAGTTAACAGTCCGCATAACATAAATTTCTGTTTAAAAAAGGATCTAGCATCCTTGTTCCAAAGGGATCTTTTAAAAGATGAACCTGAGTTGTCTTCTTAAACCCACGGAAAGACAAAGCAATAAACTGTGTGGTGTGAGAGAGACAGGTACATGCAGCCATATCGTGGGCTGTAATCCGGCTCTCTCCAGGGACTATCCAACCTTTATTAGTCCACCTTGTATAGCCTGTCTAGTACGTGTGGAGGACTAGGACTCAGTGTTCACCCCAAATCTCCCTTTCTTTGCAAAGAACAAAATTAAATTACAATATATTATATATGACTAACAACAAACGGTAACCATTAAAACCATAACTCTTAAAACTACTACACTGCTGTACCAACCAACAACTGTACGCACCTAAAGCTATAAATGGATGTTTAAAGTCAAGTCTCTGTGGATGTCTGCTCAGTCTCTAGAGCTCCCACGTCTAACTGAGCCTTCCTGCTGACTTTCTTGAGGAAGAGGTTCATTTTCATGCTCTGGCCCTCTTCCTTTCTGTAGTTGATCCTCTTTATGCTGAGGTGGAATATATTAGAGATGAACCCTATTTCAATGGAGAAGGTCTTTCTGAGAGTTTCTACTAAGTAGGATCTAGGAGTGTTTGTCACCTTTTGGACAGTTCCAAACATTTGGGAACTTTTAAGCTAAGCACTTTCGCCTGGCAGCAGCTCTGCTCCATGTCAAATATTGAAGTTTCTTCACTACTGAAGTTTTAGTTCAGCATCTCACTTTTAAAAATTCCTGTAGATTCAGCCACCTCATGTTAAGCTGTATTGGTGCCATAGGTAACAGCATCCTAAATTGTCATCCTATGAATTAAGCTGGAAGAGGACTGTGCTCACTCCACAACTTGGAGAGGTAGGGGCATCTTTGCCTCCCATTAAGCTTTCTAATGCTAAACCAAATAGAGACACTTTAAACATGAGCTATTTAATTATTGAACAACTAATCATTTCAACAGATGGCAGGGGAGAGACATGTGCAACAGGGAACTAGACAGTAAACTCTTTAGTGCAGGGATTACCATTTAGTACATGTCAAGCTGGTCACTGTTCATTGGAAAATGTCAGTTCAATGAATCCAAAACCAAAATATGCCAACGAAACTTCAGATTTGACCAACTTTCAACAGAGGACCTGGGCTATCCTAGAACTGGGCCTAGCTCCCTGCCAGCCTATCTGGCAAGCTTTGGGGTACCTCGCCTTTCAGGCTTCATTGTCCCAGTGCAGTCCTGCCATAAACTGTGCACTTACCAGCGCTCAATCCCTGCTGCTGCTGCAGAGATCCTGAGAATCTAGGCCTGAGCTGGGGTTTGCAGGGTTTCCAGGCTCCCCATTTTATTGGAAACACTACTGCACTCTCAGTGCTTCCAGTCTCCTTGATCGAGAGATGGGAAATCTTGCAATGGATTTCCAGAGTCCACACCACTGGGACAGCCCTATGATACACATCCAAGCCAGGAACCCCTTAGCTTCCAGGTCCTGCATCTTCTGGGCAGCCCTGCCATGGGACCTGCCCTAGCTCCAACCAGCCCAGAGTTTCTAGCCTTCTCAGTGTGACAGACCTCCCCGCACCCATCCTCTATCTCTATTGCATCATTGCCTTGCCCCCACCCTTGACAGCCAGTCAGGGCCTGCCTAGACCCTCTGGCTTTTTAACTGACCTCCCTACCTCAGCCTTCCCCTGCTTCACAGCATTATCACTCCAAATTAGCAACAGACAGAAAACTTAGCTCTCTCCTGGGTGCTCTCTTCTCAGGCTCGCCACAGCTACTGGTCTCAAAATGAAAGGAGCTCCTTCCTCCTGCTGCCTAGGCTGGAGTGCTTTGCTCTGCCCAGGGGCCCAGCTTATAGCTCCCCTGGCTATTAGGGCAGTGCAAAGCTTCTGGTGGTGATTCAATTCGGAGGATATTCGGCCCGATTCGATGGCCGAATCTCCAAATCCAAATTGAATAAGGGGACCAATAAAAAGGTCCAAATTGATTCAAAGCTCTCTGAATTGATTTGGAAAAGTTTCAGAGAGCTTCGATGATTCGGGCAGCCCCCGGTTGCTGCAGCAGGGAGCTGGAGCTTGACTCAGAGCTGCTAAGTAGGGGGCAGGGGAGAGGGGGCTGGAGAAGGGGGGAAGG
>NW_017728911.1:15590544-15602685 GCF_001723895.1 Crocodylus porosus | reverse complement strand
CCCCAGCTCCGGCCCTTTAAGAAAAAAAAAACAAACCCAAACCCCAGACTCATTCGTTCCTGCAGCGGCCTTGGGGCTTCTGGGGGCTTGTGTAACCCCCCCACACAGCACAGGGCAGTGGGGGGGGGGCAGTGGGAATCACTCCCCACCACCCAGCAGTACCTGGGGAGTCGGGGCTTTTTTTTTTAAAGTGCCAGGAGCTGGGGCAGGTGAGGCAGCCATTGCCAGGCTGGGAGAGCGGGCGGGGGATGAGCCTGGGTAGGGGTGTGCGAAGCAGGCCCTATTTGATTTGGATTCAGATTCAGCCCGAATCAGGGACAGTGATTTGATTAAGTGATTTGGATCACTGTCCCCGATTCGATGCTGATGCAGAGAATCAGCTATTTGGACAAAGACACAGCTTTAAAAGTACAGGGGGGGTCACATACTCAGCAGCAAACTCGAAAGTGGACCAGAAGTACTTTTGGTCCATTTACAGGTCTGCCAGGGAGCACACAGGGGGGACCCCCGCACCCCCCTGCCTCGGCAATCAGTTGCAGGGGGACCCCGGGTGCCGCCCCCAGACCCAGGAGGCACCAGTCACTGAGCCAGGGGGTACAAAGGGGGCCCCCAACGTACTCCATCATGGATCCAGAAGTGGACCAGAAGTGCTTCTGGTCCACCACTTTTGGGTCTCCTGCCGAATGCGCTAGGGAGCCCCCCCGTGCTCCTGTGGGACGCTGCATGCACCCTAGCATTGCAGCATTCGTGAGCCTCTGCTACCTAGAGGTATGTAGAAAAAGCATTTAAAATCGTCTCTATGTCCATATCTCCAAAGCTTTTCGACTCTCTCTGAATAGATTCAGAGGGCTCCACTTTGATTTGGATAGATTAAAGGGTCCTCTGATTCGATTCAGATATGGCGATTTGGCCACCGAATCAGGCCGAATGTCCACCAAATCGAAACAGGGACCAAAGCTTTGCACAGCCCTAGAAAGCAGCAGTGGTGAGCAAGGGGGAAAGGGGAAAGAGGAGTGGAGGGGACCTGACTGAGCGCAGAGGGGAAGGTGTGGGCACTCTTAGCTGCTTTGGGAACTTTATAAAGTTCTTGGCAGCTCCTAGGTGTGGTCTGCCTGCAAGGTGGCAGGAGAGGGGGTGGGGGAGGCAAGCAGGGTAAGAGGCTGGGAGCAGAGATACAGCCACCTCCGCAGCATGGGTTGCTATTGCACCTTCCCCCACTTAGTTAAATTCTGGATATGCCTCTGCTTCTATCTACAAAACATCTGGAACGTTATTTCACTATCTAGATAAAACAAGTCCTTCCTTAGAGCAATCAGGTTACTAAAGGAGAACTGCATGTTAGAAGCTATGACTAGGATACTCCTTTCATTAAACATAATGAAGCTGGGGCAAGCAGTGTGAGACTTAACATCTCTGTGAGTTTCTACCTCAGGAGGCCAATACAAAGCAGAGGACTTTTTCAAGTTATTATATTATAAAAGTGAGTGAGTGATATGCATACTTAGAACATGTGCCAAGAGACTAAGAAGTTGCAAAATATTAAAGTAACCCTAGACCAGATTAACATAGCTTTGATCTGCAAGAGCTCTACTCTCAAGAATCTCTTAACTTTGAACTGATTTTTTTTTAAAGATCTCACCGTAGTTTCTTGTTTTTCCTCTTTGTGTGCCTAATCTTACCTCAAATTCACCATGCAAATCACCCCCTGTGCTTACATCTAAACTAGATTTGTACAGAAAACACATCCGCCTTCTTCAAAGGTTGACTGATCCAAGTCCAAGGACTGTAGTCAAAGGATGAATTTTATTTTTGGTTTAATGTTAGCAGCTGAAGTTGAAAGGTTTGATGTTTGTATTGACTATGTTTAACGTTGTTATACTTCAATAAAGCAGAGAAAGATCCAGAAATCCCCATCCTAATATTAATGAAATAAAAACATCCTCTGCACTAGTTTTTAAAGTGTCCAATTTGCCATCACAAAACAAAAGTGATTTTTCATTCCCTCAGGTGATCGGTATGCCCAGACAGAAACCATAATCACTTCAAAAAGGAGTGTTTTCCAGGTTTTCTGGATCTGCATTTCTATCATTCAAACCAGCACAGCAAACCTTGAAGAAATGGAAAAATGATTTCCCAGAAGGCACTCACCCTAGCCACTTCGGTTAGCATATTTGTAACATTTACAGTAGTTTCCCTACCCTGTAGCCCAAGATTTAATTCTCTATTCTCTATCTTTTAGAACTGAGAAGTCCTCTCCTCATTAATTTTCTCCCCAAAATGGACATTTTTAAAGCATTTTCTTTTTGCCTGCAAAATAAGCCATTTTAGAACATCATCCTACAAGGGCATCTCTGAACACTCACACAATAAATGGCTATGACAATCCCTCAGGCCCCAAAATTTTACCTCTGTGGTACTACAGAGCTCCCTGAGAGTCCCTCCCGCTCTAATTCAAGTGCCTGGAGCATCTCGTGTATCAGCATCCCCGCACTGAAAAGCGTGTGTGGGGGGCTGTATTTTAACTGGAGCTCATCGAACGAGCGTTAGTTAAAGAGCCCCCCCACTGCCATTTTTCAGTGCAGGGACGCTGATACACAAGAAGCTGGAGTCTGCTGAAGCATGATAATTACCATGCTCCAGCAGATTCAATGACTCACCTATACATGAGCAGCACCTTGATTAATCGAGTCTGCTCCAATGCCCTGTAATTATAGCAAGTTGGAGCAGCCTCGCTGTTCATAATAGGCTTCAGAGGTGCCTATACACAAGCTCCATAGTAGTTTCTACAATCACTCCGCTGAACAAAATTAATTGTGACCATTAGGACCACTTCCTATGATACAAGGCCTGCTTGCTCCCTGGTGTCAGATCTTCAGTCTCTACACCTGCAGACATTTTAGGCACATCAGTTTTGCACAAGCACAAACCAGCAACTGGATCATGAACAGAAAGTGAGAATTACACTCAGTGACATTAGTCAAACTAAACAGCCATGGAAAGAAAGATCTTGTGATTGGAAAATAGCTATATGCACACTGGCCTTTTACATTTGAATTTTTGCTTATTTGGTACCCTGAAAAACTGCAAACATTGTAGAATGTCAGCTATTAACCTCATAAGCGTGCTATAGAATTCATTTCTAGTGGCTATCACTATGACACCAAATGCAGAAAGAAATAGTTTATAAACTATTTATGGCGTTTTGCAACCTTTACTTCACAAGCCAAAATGTGCTGAAGGAATCAGAATATGTTATCTAAATCCTTGTTTTGAAGTTATTACTTTGAAATCCTTTACTTTCCTGTTTCTTTTGTATTCATTTTGAAAAGTACATAGTTTATTCTTAAAGGGTGTGTAATTTAACGTATGAAAGAGTTTTCATCTAGTAATGGGCTCATCTATCTAAAGCAGGAATTCATCTAGTCTTTGTTTGTTTGTTTGTTTTTTAAATTAAACAATTTCCCTTGAAACCAAAACAATGATTCCATCAACTATAAAAAAAGAGATGCGTCAGCAACACTTAGGGGTGCAATGCTTGACACGTGCAAGCGAAAGATGAAATATCCACACTTACAGCCCTTATGCAGCCTAACTTCTCACTCACACCAGTAAGTACATGCTAGACTGTGACATACCCTGGGTCAGCATTAATGGCTTTCAAAGCACTATGCAACTGCACTGATCAACTACCAAAATCCTGAATATCCTTGGTTATCAAATCCTAACTGTCATTTAAGTGCCAAATCCTACAGTCCCGAGTTCTTTGTTTTATTATGCACTGCCCCTCTCCTTGCCCATGATACAAAAGAGAGAACCTTAAGGACCCTTAAGAAAGAGTGAAAAAATGTCTAGACATTGGACATTTATACATGTGCTCGGGGGGCGGCCTTTAATTAGAGTGGCTCTGAGAACCACCCTAATTAAAATGCCTGGAGTGTCATGTGTATCGGCATCCCCTCACTGACAAATAGTGGCAGAGGCACTTCAACTAAAAGCTCATCGAACGGGCTTTAGTCAAAGTACCCCCACCACCATTTTTCAGTGCAGGGACACTGATATATGTGAAGCTGGAATCTGCTGGAGCACAGTAATTACCACACTCCAGCAGACTTGATTAATTGCGTCTGCTCCGATGCACTGTAATTGTAGCTTGTCAGAGGAACCGCTCTGCATGTGTATAGACACCCATTATGACTGAAACAAAGAGAATCTGAAAACTGTTCTCACTTCATACTTTCATATCAGTTCTGACTAACAAAACATATACAAGAGCACATAGTTAGCCTTTTCTGACAAATAGACTGAGGTCAAATCCAAATCTCTGCTTTAATGTGGCAGTAAGTGTCTTGCTTTTGTTTGGAGTTGATGTCATTCTGCCAAGCTTTGAAGGCCTTCCTTTTTCTGTCACTGAGAGCTTAAATCTCCTCATCAGTCCTGATGTCCCTTTGTGGAGAAGCCTAGAGATTCTTCACATGCCGCATGGATATCATTCTTGAGGCTCTCCTAGTGATCAATAGTGTCAGGATCACCAGGGAGGTTAGAGAGTTTCTAATTCAAGTACTGCTGGAAATAATCACTTTTAGTAGAGTCTTTCAAGCACTCGGTATTGAACCTCTTCTTTGGTTGCTTCTTTTGCTTATGCTGTTTTGGGGCAATACAAGTGGGCAGGATGGAGCATGTCAAAAGATGGTCATCTGCTGCGGTCTGCAGTGATGCAGGCATGGCAACAGTTCTGGGCATGCACTGTGACATAATCAATAAGGTGCCGGTGTTTTGAGTGGGGTGCATCCATGATATCTTCTATTTGACAGAAGAGGGAGTACGTGATGACGAGTGATGTGATGATTCTCAGGAGGAGAATTTCATTTGAACTGACTTTCTCCCCTCCTTCCTTTCTAAGTGTTCCTTCCCATGGCTAAGAGTCCCTGCCCACTCTAGAAATGAAGGAATTATCTTATCTTCTTTGGGGACAAATGATGGGACTTGACTGAGTCCAGAACAGAATTCTTTCTTTGTTTCATTATCTGTACCAAGGGTCAGTCGGAGCGTATGCACCGAAGACCATTGTATGTTGCCTGCTCATCAGTGGAATTCAGCAGGTCGCGAGATGCTCTTTGATGCCAGCCGGGCATTCTGGCGTCTGAGTAACAATCTTGGTCTTGAGAGCAAAACCAACGTCATGGACATGTCTGTCCTTTTCGGGTTTTCCTTTCCAAAAAAAGGTGTAGCTGTTACAGTGCTCGGTGAGCTACCCCTCTCCTGCATGTCTGGTCTCACTAAGGTCAGCAATATCAGTATCAAATCATGTAAGTTCCCTGGACCAATAATTCTGTCCTTTGCTCTGATTGGTAACTGTTTAGATCATCCATCGGGGTGCAGAGGTTCCAGGTTGCAAACTTTGTTTCTCGATTTGGACTGCAGGTAGAACGATCTCACTGGATGTGGTTTTCCAGTCAGGTGAAGTGAGAAAAACTATGCTTAGTGCACCTTTTCTAGCCCCCTTCCCATACAGGGCAAGTAGAGAGGATCCTAAATAGGCCTGCTCAGTCACGATTGCAACTGCCAAATGATACACCTGTCTCAGGTTCAAATACAAAATGACCATCATGCAATCATTGCCTCTGTGTAGTTCTATGATTAGAGGCTTCCAGTAATCACTAGCACCTGCCCCCATGACCACCCACCATTGCCATAGGACTTGCTGTTGATGGAAGATGCCCGTGCATGTCTTTGCTTAATGTGGGACTACTGTTCCACATGAGCAACATCACGATACTTTGTGATGGCAAGGAAATCTAATACAAGGAAAACTTAGACAACTGGAGCTTTCTGTTCTGCCTCAGCCTTCATCTGCCTTTGCAACCATTGTAAGGCATTCTCAAGCAGATCCCAGGATGTCATTCTTCTGCTGTACTCGGCCTTGGTGAGGCCGCAGCTGGAGTACTGAGTCTGGTTTTGGGCTCCACAATTCAAAAAGGATGTGGAGAAGCTTGAGAGGGTGCAGAGGAGAGCCATGATCAGCGGTCAGGAAAACAGAACTTATGACGAGAGGCTGAGAGCCATGGAAAAGCGCCTGGAAAAGCGCAGGCTCAGGGGTGATCTGGTGGCCACCTATAAGTTTATCAGGGGTGCTCATCAGGATCTGGAGGAACATCTGTTCACCAGAGCCCCGCAAGGGATGGCAAGATCAAACGGTCACAAACTCCACTGTGACCGCTTCAGGTTGGACATAAGGAAGAACTTCTTTGCTGTCCGAGCCCCCAAGATTTGGAATAGCCTGCCGCCAGAGGTGGTTCAAGCACCCACTTTGAATGCCTTCAAGACACATTTGGATGCTTATCTTGCTGGGATCCTATGATCCCTGCTGACTTCCTGCTCCTGGGGCAGGAGGCTGGACTCAGTGATCCTCCGGGGTCCCTTCCAGCCCAAATATCTATGAAATCTATGACATTTCTTCTTCATCTGCCTGCTCCACCATTGAGGACTTTCATTTTTTGTTTTTGTATTGCTACTAGTCTGGACACCTCACCCTTGCCCTTGCTGCCATGGGTGACCTTACGAGGAGCACGAAACTCCAGAAAGCATTGCACTCAGGGTCATTGGTAGCACGCAGGCCTCTCTATCATATCAAGGTTGCAATCCTTGGAAAGAAATGTGCATAATGGACAGATAAAAATAAATGATGTTTGGGGGAATTTGTCACTATTTGGTGTCTGTCATTTCAGAGCTAACAGAATTCAGTTTATATCTTTTCCCATTAACACAAAAAGATGAATTTGAAATGCAATAACTTTTGAAGGATTTCACTTGCTAATTTCATGAATCTGGAACAAACAGAATGAGAGAGAACATTTTTTTTGTAAAGCTGTATTCCATGTGGTCGTCAGAAATACAATATCTTCTTTTTCTAATGAAAATAAGAGGATTAGAATAGTTTCCCAGTCTTCTCAAAAATTAAAATGCCAAGTTTTAGCTACGAACAGAGTTTTGAAGAGATTTCTGCTACTGAACAATGCTTCGCATTTCACAGACCTTCCCTGTAATAAAACAAAATTACTAGAGTTATTACAGCATGTTCATTTGCATAGTGCATATACAGCTAAAAAAACTAAAATAAATAATATGTCATTTTACCAGTATCTTTGTTGGAAGTTTTCAAGAAGAGGCTGAAGAGTCATTTGGGATGGTTTAGGAACAGTGAATCCTGAATCTGCGCTTGGGGGCTGAACTCAATGAGCTTCAAGACCCCTTCCCACCCCACATTTCTACGGCCTAAACCCATTAATCCTCAGATTGGGTTCTATCGATTGAGTTACCCAGACTAATTAGCTTTGGGTGTATCTATACTGCAACTCAGTAGCAAGATCGCAGCTTGCATAAACATACAGAAGAATATCACAGAAGGATTACTGAGACTCATCTGACCCTCTGTCTACTACCCTATGCTGCTCATCCATGCTGGCACCAATGATACTGCCAAGGGCAGATCAGGGATACACCTGAGCAGATCAAAAGCAACTACAGGGAACTGAGTGCAAAGGTGAAGGGGACAGAGGCTCAGATATTCTCCTCGATCTGGTCAAGGGTTAAGGGCCTGGGCTGGAGCAGACACATCCTGCAGATCAATGCAGGGTTGTGCACCTGGTGTCACCAACAGAGCTTTGGCTTCCTCGACCGACCACAGGATGTTGTTCCAAGCAGAAGGATTAGTAGGAAGAGATAGAATCCACCTGACAAAGAGGGAAGAACATCTTTGCAGACAGGCTAAGTTAACCTACTGAGAAGAACTAGGTTCACTAGGGGATGGAAACCAAAATCTTGAGGTAAGTGGGAAAGTGAGTGACAAGAAGGAAGCATAAGCAGGAGAGGGCAAAAAGAAAAGCCAAAGTAGCTTTTCCTGACAAAGTAAGGCAATCAGCTAGTTACCTCAGATGTCTACACCAATGCACGGAGCCTGGAAAACAAGCAGGAAGAACTGGAAATCCTCTCAGTCACAGAACTATGATGTGATTGGAATAGCAAAGACTTGCTGGAATAGCTTGTATGACTGGAGCACAGTCACGGATAGATATAACCTGTTCAGGAAGGCCAGGCGGGGAGAAGAGGAGGAGTTGTAAAAGAGCTATACAATAGCTCAGAGCTCCAGTATGAAACTGGAGACAGGCCTATTGGAAGTCTCTGGGTTAGGGTCAGAGGAGAGAGCAACAAGGGTGATGTCGTGGTGGGGGTCTGCTATAGACCACTAGACCAGGGGGTGAGGTGGATGAGGCTTTCTTCAATCAGTTTCCAGATCACCAGTCCTGGTTCTCATAGGGGACGTCAGTCCCCATGACATCTGCTGGGAGGGCAACCCAGCATTTCACGGGCAACCCAGGTAACTTTTACGAAGTGTTGAGGACAACTTCCTGGTGCAAGTGTTGGAGTAGTCAGCTAGGGCCCACGTTCCTCTAGATCTGCTGCTCACAAACAGGGATGAATTGGTGGGGAATGTAGTAGTGGATGGGCAGCAGCAACCATGATATGATTGAGTTCAGGTTCCTGAAGAAAAGAAGAGCATCAGAGAAAGGATCCTGGACTTCAGAAAAGCAGATTTCAACTCACTCAGGGAACTTTCCTGGGAGGATAGTCTGAGGGGGAAAGGAGTCCAGGACAGCTGGCTGTGCTTTGAAGAAACCTTACTAAGCACTGACTACAAAAGCTGTGAAAGCTTGGAACGGTGCTTCTTGAACAAAAAATGCAAGACAGTGGCTGGGTTGTGGTAACAAGCCTGCCACAAAGAAAATCAAACTCGAAAATGGCTTGCAACCCATTAGGTGTAAGAGTGTGGAACTTGTGGTACCTAATACCAAGCCCATGCTGTAAGACGGTAACAGTCATGATAACAGTCCTCAACCTTCTACCACACCTGAGCCAAAAAAACAGTGATAGTTAAAATTATTAGCCGAGACCTGACACACTCATTACATGTATATAACAAGACTCAGATAATAAGTCAGAAAGCCAAATGGCCTGCGGAAGAAACCTACAAACTATATATGCATCTCAATTGAGCTAAGTGTCACTAAAAGAAACAAAAGAACTAAAATATCCACATCAAAGCAAAGAGACCAGAAAAGCCAAGGTGCACTGAGAACACGACTGTAAATATATCCTGGTTAACACATTACCCCTTTGATTAAGATCTGTTTCCCAAAGCAAACATCTAATATCTGTCTAAAGTTTTTTACAGTTGTCTAAATGTTTATTTTACTAAAGCAGTCTACATGACTGCATCTAACCTACCTCAAACCTATTGTCTGATCCTCACTGCCTTGCATTTGCATTAATTAATTAAGGCACATTTCTCAAAATAGGCAGTCAATCTTTAAATGTTTATTATACTAAACCAGTATATTCTCCTGAAACTCATACTTATTGTAACCAATGGCCTCTGATCTTCATTATCTCCATAAGCCTTTTATTAGGCTCCATTGTTAAAATAATTATTGAAAAACAGTATTCTGTGATTAACTTCCTAAAGGTACCTCATTCAATCAATACCCATCCTATTTTCTTCCAAACAGATTAAAAGCCTGCAAACTTCACAAACACACAAACAAGACACAATTGCAATATGTTAATTCCGTCCTTGCCTGCTTTGTTCGGGCTTTGATTAACCAACTATCAAGAGGAAATTATTTGAAGATATACAATTAAAACAGTATAAAAAGCAAGACAGAACTGCCAGCAGTGTGCAGTCCAGAAAAGATCAAGAAGCCACCCTGCACCACCCAGTGCACAAGTGACGGACCCAGGTTCTGTGAAAGCTAACAAACTGCTTCCTGCCTTCCTGGGTCAAGATCTCGTGCAGCTAAGATAATACAATGACTAATAGCTCATTTACTGAATATTAAGAAAGTGTGTTTTTCTGTCATTTAGTTTTATACTTTCTTGATAGTTATTAAAGCAAATCTTTCTGCTATTAATCAACCAAGTGTTGTGACAATTCTTAAAGCACTAGGTTTAGAAATTCTGTTTCTAAGTGCAACACCAAGGGTGCAGGAATGAACCATCCCAATGCACAGGAAGACAAGCAAGTATGGCAGAAGACCATAGCAGGGAACTCTTCTAGGACCTAAAACAAAAAGGAAGGTTGCAAGAAGTGGTAACTTGGGCAAATTACTAAAGAGGAGTATACAAGTATTGTTCAGGCATGCAGGGATAAAATTAGAAAGACCAACCTGCAATTGGAGTTGGAGCTAGCTAGGAATGTGAAGGGTTTCTACAAGTATGTCAGCAACAAGAAGATGATCAGGGAAAGTTTGGGTCCCTTGCTGTATGGGGAAAGCAACCTAGTGGCAGATGATGCAGAAAACACTGAAATACTCAAGGTCTTTTTACCTCAGTCTTCACAGGCAAGGCCAGCTCCCAGACTACTGCACTTGGCAGCACAGTTTGGGGTGGAGGCGAGCAGCCAACAATGGCAAAAGAACAGGTTAGGGACAATTTAGAAAAGACGGAATGTAAAAGTCCACGGAGCTGAATGTGGTTGTGCAGAGGGAATTAGCTGATGTAATTGCAGACCCACTATCTATTATGTTTGAAAATTTGTGGTGATCAGGAGAGTACCTGGATGACTGGAAAAGGGCAAATATAGGACCCAACTTTAAGAAGGGGAAAAAGGAGGATCTGGGGAACTCCAGACCAGTCAGCCTCACCTCAGTCCCTGGAAAAATCATGGAGCAAGTCCTCAAGGAATCCATTTCTAAGCACTTGGAAGAGAAGAAGGCGATTAGGAACGGTCTGCATGGGTTCACTGACGGCAAGTATGGCTGCCTTCTGTGATGAGATAACTGGCTTTGTGAATGCAGGGGAAGCAGTGGATGAGATATACGTTTTATTTTAGGCTTTCGATTCAGGTTTCCCACAACATTTTTGTAAGCAAGCTAAGGAAGTCCAGGTTGGATGAATGGACTGTAAGGTGGATATAAACCTGACTGGATTGTCAGGCTCTACGTATAGTAGTTAATAGCTCAACGTCTACTTGGCAGCCCGTCTCAAGTGAAGCGCCCCAGTGTTCACTCCTGGGGCCAGTTTTGTTCCTCAGTGATCTGGAAGATAGGCTGGAATACACCCTCAGCAAGTCTGCAGGTGACACCAAGTTGGGTGGAGTAGTAAATATGCTGGAGGGTAGAGCTAGGATGCAGAGAGACCTCGACAAATTGGAGGACTGGACCAAAACAAATTACATGAAGTTTAATAAAAACAAATGTAAAGTCCTGCACTTAGGACAGAACATCCTATGTACTGTATGGACCAGGGACTGACTGGATAAGCAGCAGCTCTGCAAAAAAGGACTTGGGGGTTACAGTGGGCAATAAGCTGAGTATGAGCCAACAGTCTGCCCTTGTTGTAAAGGCAGCTAACAGCACACCAGGCTGCATTAGTAAGAGTATTGCCAGCAGAATGAGGAAAGTGATAGTTTTCTCCTATTCACCACTGGTGAAGCCACATCTAGGGACTGGAATATCAACATTGAGGATTACTCTGTTTCAGAAGTACAGGGTTGGGAGAAAATGTGGTGGTGTTGCCTTGTACGTTAAAAACACACACACTTGCTCTCTGGTTCAGGAGGAAGAAGACAGCAAATGGATGAAAATGATAAGTGAAAGATGCAGCAATGGTATAATGGTGGAGATTTATTATAGATCACCTAAATCAGGAAGAGGATGTGGATGAGGCACTCTTCAAGCAGGTGACAAATCTATCCAAAAGCTATGAGACGGCACAAATGGGAGGCTCTAATTTTCCAGATACCTGCTGAAAGAAAAATGCAGCCAAACATAAAATGTCAAGCCAGTTCCTAACTTGGGTGGAAGACAACTTTCTGTTCTGTTCTGTTCCCCCCTCAGGCCCCGGGGGAGGCATGCCTGGGCCATGGGTTAGCGAGGATTTAGTCAGGGAGCTTCTGGAGGGGTTGGACGTATTCAAGTCAGCCGGCCTGGACGATCTCCAGCCTCGAGTTCTAAAGGAACTGGCCGAGGTCATTGCAAGTCCCCTGGCACAATTTTACGAGCACTCGTGGTGCTCTGGTGAGGTACCGGAGGACTGGAAGAGGGCCAACGTGGTCCCCATCTTCAAAAAAGGCAGGAAGGAGGACCC
>NW_017728911.1:15586307-15589515 GCF_001723895.1 Crocodylus porosus | reverse complement strand
ACAGAAAAATTGGTGGAAGATATGAAAATGGTGGGTAACTTGGGAAGAAACTATCATGATATTATAGAATTCCAGATTCTGAGACAGGGAAAGCATGAGGTCAGCAAAAATTAGGATGCTAGATTTCAAAAAGGTGGATTTCATCTCACTCAAGGAATTTATAGAGGACGATAAAGACACTAAAGAGAACTGGGAGCCTCTACAGGGCATAGTAGTAGAAGTCCAACAAGAAACTGTCCCAACACAATAGAACCACAAGAAGGATGTCAAAAAACCAATGTGGCATCACAAAAAGCTTCTCAAATTCCTCAAATGAAAAAGGAAAGCATACAGGCAATGGAAGAATGGGCAGGTACCAAAGAAGTATGCCAGGAAATAGCAAGAACCTGCAGGGACAAAATCAGGAAGGGAAAGGTAAAGAATGAGCTGCACCTGGCAAAGAAGGTTAAGGACAACAAGAAGAGTTGCTATAAATATGTTAGCCAGAAAAAAGGACCAAAAAAAAACTGTGGGTCCTCTGGTTAACAAGCCGGGGGGACTCCTAACTGAAGATGCAAAGAAGGTGGAGCTACTCAACAGCTACTTTGCCTCATTCTTCACAAAAAAATTAAGCAGCAGTCAGAAACCTAATAAGGATTATCTAAATAAAGAATAGGGCAAGCTGAGGGAAGGATAATACAAGACGTGGTCAGAGAGCTTTTTTAGGTTCTGAATGAATTCAAGTCAGCAAGGCCAGAGGAACTTCATCCCTAGATCCTGAAGGACCTGGCAGAAAAGATCTTGGAGCACTTGGCAATGATCTTCATGAAGTCATGGGAGATGGGCCAGGTACCAGAATACTGGAAAAGGGCCAATGTAGTGCCCCTCTTTCAAAAATGCAAAAAGGAGGACCCAGGGAACTACAGACCTTTTAGCCTCACACCTCAATACCTAGGAAGTTACTGGAGTATATCCTACGAAAGGCCATCTGCAAGCATCTGGAGGAAGAAAGGCTGTTCACAAGAAGCCAGCATGAATTTATGAAAAAGAAATCATGTTGAACAAACCTGAACTTCTTTGAAAAACTAATTACTTGGATGGGGAACACTGTGGATATAGTGCATCTGGATAAGGCTGTTGACAAGGTCTCACATGACTTTCTCATAAACAAATTGGAGAAATATGAACTAGATAAAACTACAATAAAGTGGATAGATAATTGGCTCAAAAGCCACAAGTACAGGGTTTTACCTAGAATGGCAGAAGATTTTGAGTAGAGTCCCACAGGGGTCTGTCCAGGGCCAGGTAAACACTGCAATATATAGATTAATTTTTCAAATTGGTTGCCACTCAATTCACAGAAGTTATGGAGGGATGCCTCAGGTCCAAAAAGGTTGAGAAACACTGATCTACCAAACCACAATCACCTCTGGCCTGCAGTGGAGAAGTATTCTTTACGCATGATCATTCATTAACCATTTCTTCTAATAAACAATTGAAGCTAAATCACTCATCCCAAACTCATCCCAATAAGACTTTCATGCAAACACCCAGCTTTAGCTTTTAAACACCTATTCCATAATAGTGAAGCATATAAAGTGTCTGAAAGCAGCTCATTGTTCAACCTTCTCCAATCTTTGCTTCAGTGCCAATCACTTGAGAGCGCCACAAAAAAGCTGTGATTACTTGAAAAGACTGAGGTAAGGATAAGGTCTGTCCAAATGAAAAAGCAAAAAGGTAGAGCAGGAGTCACTGACCAAAGGGTATATTTAAAGTGAAATCTAGGAAATTCCAAACTAATTTGAGCAAGTCTTTTCTTCTCTCAATAAAAGTTTTTATGCAGCACTCAGTGTTTGTGATTGTGAAGAATTTTATGTATTTTCCCTCTTCTCGGTTCCATTTTGAGTCTTTAAATTCATTTGAATTATTTAGTAGTCCCTAAAAATGACTAATGTCCAATTAGATATTAGAGACCTTTGTAAGTGTGCACAAGATAAAGCAAATCTTAACTTGCAAATAATGGGATATTTACTTCAAAATGTCAAGCCAAGCCAAGCTCTTCAGGAAATGTGGTCACGTGAAAACAGAAAGGAGTTGCTTTACTGAACACAGAACTGAACTATTGCCCTCTGTTAAGGTGGAGGCTTTCCTGCATCCGTTTTCCTTTCCAAGGAAAACAGAAAACTTCCTGGCACCGCTCTGTGCTGCAGTACTAAAGAAGTGCATAAAGCAGGATCCTGCTCTAGCTGAGTACAACAGAACAGAAGAGGCAGGATTGTTTTCCAAACTTGTTAATCTATGGAGTAGAACAGTACTGACACTTATCAGATAGCAGCTTTACAATGTTTTATTGTAATTAGGAACAGTTACAGCAAATTCACTCCCCTCCAACCAAACTGTGAAAGAAAACTAGATCCTAATAAGCTTTGATGAGACACCTCCTCTTCCTCTGATGATCCAATTTAGTCAATTGTTGAGCAAGAAAAAAAAACCAGAACAGACAAACATTCTGGCAAAAATGTGAACAGGACATACATTTTTTTCCTGCTAGAACAATGAACGCAGAACTTCATCAATATCTTGAAGAAATCTAAGGTTACAAATCAGAATAAAACCTGACAAATAAGAGTAAGTTATACGTAAGTATACGATCATTCAGTACAAGCTTATCCACTATTTTGAATAATAAGTCTAGCTGCAAGTCTTTAAAAAGAATAGTTCCCTTATTTAACAAAATATGACTATTAGATGTGTATGTGTACAAACTTCAGTCTGTTCAGTAATGTTTGCTCCACCAGCTGCCCGGATGGGCTCCTAGTGGGCAGGCGCTGCCTCTGCTTAGGCTCTGGGAACAGTGGGATCAGGCTGGGTGCTGCCTGCAAGCTGGAGCCACGCTAGCCACCTGCCTGGGTGGCCCCAGGGGGTGCTGCCACTGTGGAGGGAAGATCCAGGCTAGCTGTGCAGGTGCTGCCCCAGCTCACAGGCAGCACCCACCAGATCCAACACTTCCCCGAGCCCATGCACTGGAAGCCCACCAGGTGCTGCTCCCCATGCGGGCTCAGGGAAGCATTGGATCCAGCGGGTGCTGCCCGTGAGCTGGGGCAGCACCTGCACAGCTAGCACCCTGCCTGGGTGGCCCCAGGGAGCACTGCTGCCATGGAGGGAAGGACAAGGCTCCCCCTGCAACAGCTTGCATGGGCAGGCTCCATGGAGAGGGAAAAAAAAAAAA
>NW_017728911.1:15564381-15586182 GCF_001723895.1 Crocodylus porosus | reverse complement strand
GGACCCCAGACCTTTCCTCCATTGTGGCAGCACCCTCCAGGCAGCACCCACCCACTAGCAGTACATCCAGGTGGCCCCAGGGGGCACTGCCACCACAAAGGAAAGGGCCAGGGTCTCTCCTGTAGCTCAGGGGCCACTCGGCCTGCAAGGAGCTTACCCCCAGCTATGGGTGACATTTATTTTAAATCCAGACTCAACAACAGAAATATGCAAAAGAAAAAAAATCAAGATTTTCCTTCAGCTTTCCTCCTATCTACTAGATGGACTCCATCTTCAAAGTGTTTGATTAGGTGCAGAACCATCACTCTGACCTAACAGAGAGCTACAAACTCTTTGCAGACAATTGACTCAGCTTCCCAGGCCACTTCCACAAAAGGAAAGTGTTATTAAAATCCCTTTTTTTACAGATGGGACACCTGAGCCACAGTGGCCCACAAGGAGTTCAAATGATGCCCCAGAGCACAACCAAAGTTAGACGCACAGAAGGAAACAGAACCCAAGTTATCTAGTTCCCAGAATTGTACTCTGTCCTTTGGCTACTACTGTTAGCTTTTTCAAAGCTGAATTTTTATACTGTTTTAATTTTTTTTTAACCGGCAACAAAGCTTGTCAGAACAATTAGTTTCAGAAACTAAAAGGCAACATTGTCCTGCTGTGTGGTGTTTTTTTCAGTTGACAAACGAAACTAATGGTGTCACTACGCACACCTGCATCCTGTGCCTTTTATCACAGCTTTCTACAGTGCTGCACAGGCTACCACACAACACTTTCTCTCAGCAATAGGTCTTTTAACTTTCAGACAAGACCATTAGTCAATGAAAGGAAGATCTGTAGATTCTCTGACAAGCTTCTACTCAGAAGAATGCTGCTTGGTACCATGGTATACCAGTATCATGGAGAAAGTACAGGCAGAAGAGAACAATTGACAATGAATAAAGATGCACAGAGTAAAAGATTTCACAGTAAAAGGGAGAACAGAGGTCAGGATGAGATTAAAGAGAAAACCGTGAAAGACTCCACTAGTAATGTTAACACCATTATATGCAGTTATTGGTAAATAAATTATCATCTACTACAGCTATGATGGAGGTTCAAGATACCTTTCTAAGGCACAAACCACGCTCTCCCTGTCTCCCCTGCCAGACCCCTAAGGGCGGAGTGTTGATGCACCAAATTTATGATGCAGTTGGGCATCATTTAAGAACTATTCTACAACTAAGCAATCTTCCCATGTGCTTAACTACACTAGTTTAAAGACAACACTGCACAGGCAGCATTGTACAAAGAAACCCAAAAGCAAAGAACAATCTGAGCTCATAATCACTTGAGTATTAGATCCATGTAATGAAACAAATTGTGCTGTCACCCATGAATGAAAATTTGGAGTAAATCCATTTAACTCAGTGGAATCACACTAGTATAGCTGTCAGCAGAACCTTCTCCTGCACCTTTTAAAAGGCTTAACTTACAAATAAAATGCTAGTTACCCATCTTAGTCTGAAGTCAAGGAGAAGGCAGGATAGATCTACACCTTATAGAGATGTATAACATCAGCTTTCATGAGCCCAGAGAGAGCAGTGTATCAAGTGGAGAGAATGATTTGAGTACAAAAGACAGAGAGGAGAAGGGGGAGAAGGAGCAGTCCTGGTTGTGGCAAACAAGCAATAAACCTATAGATTCATAGTTTGTAAGGCCAGAAGGGACCTTGGAAGATGATCAGGTCTAGCCCCCAGCACCAAGCAGGAAAGATAACTGGGGGTCAGATGACCCCAGCAAGGTAACTATCTAGTCTCCTCTTGAAGATTTCCAAGGTAGGTGATTGCACCACCTCTGCAGGGGGTTTATTCCACAGTATGGACACCCTATAGGGACAAAGGGGCCACAAAAACTAATCCAGGTAATAGAAGAAAAATCCATAATCTCTGTGTAGACGCTACTTACAATCCAGTCTGTAGATGATATCTTGCTCTGCAATTTCCTGTTCAAACTGTTTTTTAAAATGTTGCTGTCTGAGAACAGCAATCCTGAGGTCAGAAACAGAATATTCAGGGAGGTGAAAGTGTCCTGCCACAGGGTTGTGCGTCTTCTTGGAAGTGATACCAGACCAGTGGTCATTCAATCTTACGCATAGGGATTGCCCCATCTGTCCAGTGCAGACAGCACAGAGGCACTGTAGGCAGGTGATGGCATGTACAAAAGTTATAATCCTTGTTCTTGGGTCCACTGATTATATGGTCTGTATTGATAAGGAGGCACAACTTGGGTCCATTACATGACTAGCTACCAAATTTCCCAACTGTCTCCACTCCCTGTACAGATCAACCACCATACAGTCATCGCCTCTGCGTAGCTCTGTGACTAGGGGCTTCCAGGAGAACCTCTTCCAATCATCACTTACCCACTACTCTCAAGGTCATTGGTAGCACACAAGCCTCTCTACTACATCCAGGTTATGACCCTTGAAAGGTTATAATCCAGATATGATGCAGTTTGTATTGACAAGGGAGCATAGCTGGCATCTGAGTCCATTGCAACGCCTGGTGCCCCAGTGAGAATGGGAATAAAGTAGTCTGATGCTTGAGAGAGATTACTTGAGAGGCTGGGGGTCTGTCTGAAAGCTAGGACAGGCTTGTCCCTTTCCAAGAGGGGGTGGAGGTCATGAATGCTATGTCCAAAGTACTCAAGCTGGGGACTGTAGATGACACCAGAAGGATTCTGTTGTCCTTGTCTTGGGTTTGGTATCGTAGGAGGTCAGAGCGAGGTCTGAGTCTGGCTTTGTTGATTTGAGTGGCTGCAGATTTGGGATTATATTGTAACTGTAGAAATTCCTGCTCCAGGTCCTCAAGCTATGCATCCAGATCGGTGGGATCGGAGCAGATACCATTGTAATGTAGAGTTTGGCTAAAGATGTTGGATCTAGCGGTGTGCTTTGGATGAAAGCCAGCAGCAGCATGAAGGAAGCTGTGGCAGCTGGTGGGTTTCTGATACAATGTGGTGGCAATATGGCTATTGTAAACCTTTGTGGTGGTGACTAGAAAATGAATTTGCTTGGTGGAATATTCTAGAGTTAGTTTAATAAAGGCCTGGAAGTTGTTAAAGTCTTGGTGAAATTTCTCTAGAGACTCCTTCCCAAATGTCCATATGTTGTAGATGCCATCAATGTACCTTAGATATATGAGGGAAATGAGAAGGCAGCTGCAGAAGAAGTGGACTTCAAGGTCTGTTAAAAGTATATTGGGGGCTATATGCGTGCCCACATCCATGCAATTCTTTCTAGGTATATGCAGTCCTCAAACCTGAAATAGCTGCTTATGGTATACATCTCGTTTAGTCTATTAGGTGCATATCTATCCTGCTTCCCTACTTATAAAGGCCATAAATAAGCAAGATACTTAAATACATGCCAAAATGTATATATGTGAGTACCCCGCAATAGAAGTCAACAGGTTTCACTCCATAATGAAAGTACATTTGTGAATCAAAGCCAAAATACCCAAAATGGACTGACATACAATTCACATCCCTGCTATCATTAGTTCTTCACTGCCATCCTGAAGCACATTTCAGCAAAACATATTTCTAATATCATCCAAGGATTAATAGGGCAAATAATGTATTAAATATAACACCAGTCAAGCAAATTGAAATATTAATTAACAGACGAAGCTTCTCCTGCCATAAATATGTGTAGAAATAATTGGCTTACTTGACTAGAAAAACAGACAAAGACCAGATGTGCTGATACTGCTTAATTCAAATGCTCTGAGATAAGGAATCCACATTCCTGCATTCCTTGGGTTATCTTGATATCTTGCCCTATGCATAGATAGTTTGTTTAAGTAAACTTTCTAAGTTCTGTGTAATTTACTATTGTTTTGTTTCTCCAAGGTGTATTTTTTATCTCTTTCTCTGTCTTAAGTATAAATACGCTTGTAACCTTAGAGAGTCTGAGAAATCCTTTGAAACAGACAAGTGGGTGATTCCCCTTGCTGTATGGACTTCTCCCTGTGATCACAGTATAGCCTTAAATAAAGAAAAGCTGGCTCTGTCAGTTCTGATTCAACCACAACGCAAAGTTTGATTTCTTCCACATATGGCACTTTGGTGTAATGTACAGCTTTCAAGAGCTTGCATTTATTCGTAAGTGTAGTGCTTGGTGGAGCAAAATGGCCCAACAGAGCAGTGAATTAAAGCTTTCTTTTTGTAGCGGGTCAGTTTTCTTTTTGGTAACAGAGTCCTTGTTTTATCTGTAGTGGATTTACAGGCTTTAAAACAAGAAGGGATCACTATGCTTCTCTAGCCTGGCCTGCTGTATGAATGATAGTACTTCACCAATAATTCTTCCATCAAACATAATAGCTCCTGGGTGAACCAGAACATTTCTTTTGGAAGCTTTCTAACCTTGGTTCAAAGGTTTCTTACAATGGTGTATTATCCACATCTCTTGGTAAACTGTTCCAATGGTTAATTACCCTCGCTGCAGAAATGTGCACCATATTTCCTGTTTGAAAATGTATAGTTTATCTTAAACGATTGGCTCTTATAACACTTTTATATGGTAATTAAAGAGTCTTTATTTTCAGAAGTATTCTCTCTTTGTAGGTGCTTACGAAGTTTCATCATGTAGCATATTAAGATTCTCTTTAGTCAGCCTACAGCCTGATTTCCTTTGGCTCTTTGTGGCAAGTCGTGTTTCCCCATACACAAAATAATTTTTGTGACTTTTTTTTCAAAACCTTTCCCAGTCTAAGTCAGTGGTTCTCAACCTTTTGAGACTCAAAGCACCCTTTGCAAAGTGCCAGCTCTTCATTTTCATTCTTTTTCCCCTACAGAACAATAGCAGACCAGTTTTTCTGTTGCAAAGAACTCAGAAAGACCACAACTATAGATTTCTATTCAAAACTTCCAGGTTTATATTGTGAATCATGTTTATAAATGTAAAAATGCTAACACACAGTAGCACCCCATGGCACCCTTGACAGGAACTCAAGTTACCCCAGGGTGTTGTGCACCCTGGGTAGAATCACTGCTTGAAATATAGTACAGCCTCAAAATGTGTCATGGACTTCCATAAGTAGTTTTTGTTTTCCTTATGTCTTAAAAGTGAAAAAGGATAGAATGCTAAAAAGCTAAAAGTAATTCTAAAATTTGCAGTGGCTCAACCCCTTTTAATAAACTGGGTGCACATAGTGAGCTGAAACTGTACAGATAAGCATACATTTGAAAGACATGGTAAGCTTTTTCCTATGTACATGCCTCCAGTACACATTAGCCTCACCTGTTTTATTTGTTAGTCCCACTCATCAGCCCTTTGCTAACTTTCCTCTTTCAGGCTAAGATGTCTCTAACCCTGCTTGCTCTACCTAAAAGCAACAAGCAACAGACCTGATTCTCTGGCTGAGCATATATTATGACTACATGCACATCATCATCATGCTTTCTTAATCATCACATTTTTTGCTTGTGCATAGAACATATGCCCTATTGCTTATATGCAACACATTTGGCTGCAGTAGGTGTGACTTCTAGATAAAGAGAAAGCTTTGTGCTTTGCTGTCTGTTTTACTCCCTTGAAAACATTTCCAGATATAAATGAAGAAATAAAGCTAGAAAAAAAGAAAAGCACCAACTAAGAAAAGATTCCATTGTTTTGTGTTAAAAGCTACTCTTCTAGCCTACTCCAGAGTGCTAACAGTAAGCACCACAGATGGAAGTGGGTGTTTAAGGGCCATTGAATACTGAAATTTTACTAATCTGTTACAATAGAAACATCTGTGCTAAATTCAGTGTTTAATAGCTTTCTTAATTCCTCATTACAACCATAAAACATTGATATCTACAGGACACTATCACAAAATTGATTGAATTCATGCTTACAATTGCTTCAGATTTAACAATGTCTTGTTCTTGCAAGTCATTACTACAGCTCTGGACATCAGGATGGCACAATTCATCAGCTTTCTTATGATTAATCTTGACTGCAAATAACAGTGAAGTAAATTTTTAGCTATTTTCAGCAAACTGCTAGTATTTTCATTTAAGTGAAAAGGCTAGCATTTTTTTAACCATTTCATAATGCCATCACAAACTTCCTCTATTACTGAAATTACTCTCTAGAACAAGTTAATTCCCTAGACACTATAATCATTGTGAAAACACGGACCATTGAACTCAAAACATTACAAACCTATGTATCCAGAAACCTAAAAAGAGGAGTATTTGTCTTCACAGGGCTCCGAACTTACACTAATCATAATACCTGTCACACATTTCTAAATAATCCATTCCAACACATCTGACCCAACTAAGAAGATAGATGCACACTTTAGATTTATGCTACCCTCATATTTGTCATGGATGTAATCTGGTTGAAGCAACTGGCTGTGGTGGGAGATAGCAATGCTGTCCTCTTCTCAGGAGCATCATATCTGGGGTAGTGGCATGGGGGGGGCAGGCACCTTTAGTTCACAACCTTGAAGCCTGACTGTACAGTCCAGCTGGGCTTCTTAGTGCCCCAAAGGTGTTCCTGCAAGGTGGGGATGTGGCTTATATTATTCTTGCTAGGCAAGAGATGCCACTCACTTGCTTTTTTCCCTTCTCTCTACACTCTCCATGGGTTGCTTACTGTTTTCCTGCCACTACTGCTATATTGCCCACTTTGTCCAGATATTGGCAATGACTTCCTAAAGGGCTAAGTAAGCACCTTTAATACATCATAGACCAGCAGATCACAGACTGGCAGATGGCACTGTTAATTTTTCAGCTTCCCTCAGAGTGCATAGGAGGATTTTTGGGGATAACATAAGTGGTTCTTCCCTATTTTTTTATGTCCACCTGGAATCTCTCTTGGAATTGAGAGTTGCTACACAAGATCACAGTCCTGAATTAAGGCTTAGGGAGCTGGTGTGGATTTTGGGAGCTGGACCTACCCACTGGGTGTGTCTAGACTTGCACATATACTGTACAGTCATTTAGGTTACTGTGCAGTAACCAAAAATTACTGTGCAGTATGGGCACACAGCTACATGTGCACATCCATGCTGCACAGTAACTATGGTGACTTAAGCTGACTTGAGCAAAAATCTGATACTTGCATAATGCCACATCTGGTGCTAGTGTACAAAATATAGTTACTGCACAGTAACGCACACGTAGACACCATACTGCACAGTAACACTGTGTGTGTGGACTGACTTGGGACTAACTTTAGTTCCAAGTCAGTCCACACACAGCATTACTGCGTTTTAAGGGCTGCACATGTAGATGCCAGCCTAAAAAATGTTTACTGCGCAGTAACTTACGTGTAGACACACCCTCTGAAATCTAGCCATAAAGTTCTCTCTTTCCAGTGAAAAAAGGGTTTGGAGGTAGGGCAATCTGGGACTCCCATTGCCATTAATGGCCTGAAATGACATTTCTAGCAGCTTTCAATTCAACGGTCCCTGGGTTACTTCTTACTCTCCCTCTCTAGGTTTTACCACATTCACCTCCTGGAACTTGCCTTTCACTAACAGCACAATATACTAGTTCTTCTCTTTTGCTCTTCTGTTTTCAAACTGGAACTCCTCTCAGCCATGAGCTTCCTTCTGACTGCCTTTTAAGTCTACTGGTGGCTGAGCCTGACTCTAGATTGGCTACCTGTGCAAATCGGGTTGCTGGAGGTTTCTAGTGTCCAGTTAACTCTTTCTTTGATATGTCAGGTGCAGTGGGATATATGATAAGACACTTTGTAGAAAGGTATGGGACTACTGAGTTTGCAACACAGACAATAAGTATGGATTAACTGAGGGGCCGGAATTATTACTGTAGTCCTGGGCACTGGCTCTGCATTGCATGACAACACAAAGGCCTCGATGTCTGGCACAGGAAAAGCTTTGTTTTGTCTTGCCCTCCTCACAAAAGGAAGGAGAAAGGAGATCTGGGGCCTTCTGGCGTGCTGCCCCTTGGCTGGATTTTGTAGAAGTGTGCTAGCAGTAGCTGCTTCCTAAGAGTTGCTCTGATTTTATGGGTACGTGCAAAACTGTACTGGAGTTATCTTGGGAAGTAATTTGGGTGACAGACACTGCTTAGCAGATCCTCCTCTAGTTCTGTCAGGCAGTTAATAGAATGTGTAGCCTTTGTCTAACCAGATCTTTGTAGTGGTGTCTTATTCACCAGTGTCCAGGCCAAATATGCCAGTCACTCATTAATAGTGACATGTGACTGTAATTTTTACAAATGAGACCAGTTTGACTTTTTTGTTTTAAGGCTCCTACTCATATTTACCTGTATTGCTTCAATTTTTTCTTCCTTTTGAAATTAATTTGATATTCTTGTAAACTCAGCATCACTCAGTGTCAATATCAAAGAATAAAAATTCATCCAGAAACTATATTTGGCAGAGTGTGGAAATCTGGAGAGACCTACGCAAAGAGCTATTGAACGGCATCAACTACTACAAGCTATGATTTGTCACTCACACTGGTAACAATACTAAGTGTAGAAGACTTCTGTATGATGCCTTATGAAAAAAACTTCAAGTCTTATGGACTGTCTTCCACATTGCTAGAGCTTGAAATTTGCAGTCCTTTATTTTGTATAACAAATAGAAACTCTTACCTTCTGCTTTTGTAGGAACCTGTCCTTCTCCCTCTCTATAGGCAAAGGATATTTTGCACAGTTCAGCTCAAGCTATACAAAGATTTTGTCCCTTAATTCACAGAATCTGCAAATACAGCTATTCTGAAAACCTTGCAACTAGCAGTATAAAGTATCTCTCAAAGGGCCAAATCTCCCAGAACACTGCAGTATATGGATTGACAAACTTGCTGAACTTTGAAACGCTCTTGTTACATCTCCAAAATTATCGAGGGAGAAAATGCAGACAGCTGACTACAATATCTGCTGGTACAAATTCCATTAAGAGCATTACACTGATTGCCGCAAATAAATCAGCATTGGGCAAACTGACCAGAGCCTTCATGAAAAATGAGACATGAACCTAAACTGAAATGTTGAGGCCCTAAAGGTTAAATCAACATATTTTTTAATGTTCCTTGTTTTTGTTTGTAACTAGTTTCAGTCAATATTGTGAAAATCTTGAAAATTGGTCTCTCTACTTTTTCAGATTCAGATTTCACAGAAAGTTTAGAAACATTCAGATCCAGTGATCCAGCCAGCCCAGTGTCCTATCTCCAACAGTGACTAGTACCACTACTTCAGAGGAAGATGCAAAAAGCCCTTCAGCAGACAGTTATAGGGGAAAAAAATTCCTAATCACTAGAGTTATATACCCTGGACCCATGAGAGTTTCTGTCTATTTGACACTTTGGGCTCTGTTTATCATTGTTGTTCCTTATCCTTTCATGTATTCCTGTTTCATTCTTTAGATCTACAGCTTGATCCTTTGTGTATTTTGTCCAATTCTTTTTCTTTCATTTTTGTTGTCTGTTTGTTCTTCTCTTTATTTTATTAAAGACTCAAATTCAGTTATAGTGACTCTCCAGAGAGATTCACGTTTTGCTCTTATGAGCACGTTAACTCTAAAGAGTCACCATCAATCAGCACTTGAATGTTTAATGTCTTTCAAGATCCTTTATTGTTGTGGTTCTCTGCCTTTTATTTTAAGTGCTTTCAAGTGTATCCTCTTCAAATATGTTGCCTACAATAAGCCTTGGTCGTCTTGTTCTTGCTGTCTTCTTTATTCATATGAACTATCAATCAATTTCTAAAACAAGTTTGTGCTCTATCTGGAATCAAAAACATCTACCTCCTTCCAAGTGCAGTAGTTTGAAAGGGAAGAGAGGAAGTGAGTGAACATTGTTGTTTTTACCATGCACTCATCTTTTTTTAGATATGCTTCTATTCGAAGTGGGGGAGGTGAGCAAGCAAGGCGCTTCAAAAGGCTTTGCATTTGCCTTTCTTGTTTTTGCTGAAAACCTTAAAAGCTCTATTCACAAAAAGCAAGAAATAGAGGTTGGGTTGAGTCACAGTTTCAGTGAGATTCTTTACATATGTTTGAGTTGCTCATTTTGCATGCAGTACAATAAAGGGAAACTGCTGTTTTATGCTTGCTCGTACACAAGTAAGCATGTAAGTACAGGCATAAGGCACTTTGTCCCACACAAAAGAATGTACTACATCCAGCAAGCCAAATCACTGCCATAATTTCCCTGAAATATGCCATGCTTGTAGATGCCCTGACTTCTTTAATGGCCTGATTTTGCAATGCAGAATTACAGAAGTCTTTCCCCCAGTTTTAGCACCCTTATCGCCACTGACCCTGTACTGATGAAATCCTGTTTATATCATGCAAAAATTAAACAGAAAAATCAAAACTTGAACTTCTAAGAATAGATCTAGGGAGACGATATTATTTTGAAGGAATCAAGGGCAGAGGGTGCCATACACACCCCAGCCCCTAAACCTGCACACACACGTGCACACACACACCCCCCTCGCCCCACAGCCCCCAGAAGCCCTGATAGCAGAGCAGAGCAGGGTGGGACAGTATGGAGGCCGAGACCAAGCTCCATCCCCTGCTTACAGAGGCTCAACCCAAATGGAAGCAGCCCCTGTGCATCACCCCTGGGCTCCACCAGACCATACTATGCAACCACGGTGCCTCCCCACTGCTGCCGGCAGCCTCCTGGGGTCACCATGGGCAGCCCAGGCCTTGGCAGCAGCCACAGTGGCAGAGCATGAGACTACTGGCAGCAGGCAGCCATCCTGGCTTACCCCACACCAATGCCAGAGCCAAGCCGGAGCAGTGCTCAGTCCAGTCCAACACCCCCCCCACACACACACACACACAGATACACACACACCCCACCCCCACTGCGTCCAGCTGCTGCTCAGAAGGAGCCAGGCTGGGCATGTGCAGGTGGAGTAGCATCACCAATTTGGAAATTAGCCAGGACAGCCTATGAAATCCTAGACTGTCCCAGCCAAACCAGGACCTATGGTCACCTTAAATATCTCATTTTAGGCAGATATGCTTCTCTTTGGTGTAAGGGGATCTTCAGCTGGAGTAAAAGTTGGCCACGCTGTAATACTACTACTTCCCCACTCGTGTCACCTACCTACCTACCTATCCTTTCTATAGCCACAATGTGCAAATTTAGTTTGACACACAACTAACCACAAGAAAGGACCACTCTGGGAAGGACCCAGCTCTTCATTGATCTTAAAACAGGGCAAAGGCATACAGGGACCAGAAAACTCCACACACAACCCAATAGTGAGTGCAACGCAGACTTGGTTCCCAAAGATTTATTGACATTTGTTCTCTCTTTTCAAGGCAACTTGGCCATGCCTGCCCAGTCAGAAGAGATGCCAGATCATGACTAGCCCTAAAGCACAAAGTGCAACCTGCAGAAGGATCACAGGATCAGGTCTATATATGCTAACAGTTATTTTACTGACCACTTGCCAACCTGTGGCATGGGCACCTCACGTGGCACAGCCTTTGTGTGGGGCGCAGTAGATCAATGAGAGGACAGGCAATACACAGGCAGATTAGGCAAGGAAGCAAAGCAGCAAATCAGGCAGGAAAAACAGAGAAGGAATTGGAAAGCAGAGCAGCAGATAAGGGGAATGGGATATGAGTGGCAGTGGAGGAGAGCTAATTTGTGGCACATCTGCCAAAAAGGCTGGCCCCCACTGACTGAGCTTATTGGAAACTTACTGCTAAAAAGGACAGAATGTCCAATAGCTATTCCCTCAAAGATGGCTCACTCCCAGACTATAAATATTTAGCAAAGTACATAACTGCAAATATAAGCAGCAATGTTAAAGTGTCTTTTAAAGTAGATTTGGTATACAAATTCTTCCTCCTATTTCTAGGAATCATGAAATAGAATTAATTTTGTATTTTTTGAAATATTACATCAGAAACTTACCGTATAAAATGTTTTCACTTTATTAGCACAGATATAAGATCTATCATATAAAGCATTTATCAGTTGCCAATGAATAATTATAAGACAGGGTGAAAGCTAGTGAAAGTCAACATAGCTCCAGTGAAGCCAAGGGAGATGCATCAATTTATACCAGCTGAAGTTCTGGTTCATAAAATCTCTTCTAAATCTGAAAGAACACCTTGTACTACATTGTTCTTGGTCTTTTCATGATTGAAAATCATCTTGATGAGCAGTGTGGTCTTGGAAAAAGCAGTGTTGTCTGCCTGACAACCTCCACATCAAATGTCTTTCTTCAACATGATTAAGTAAATATAGCTGCATTGTAGAATACACCCCTTACCATGCGCATCTTCTCAATAGTGAAAGCATTCGGGGGGGCGGAAGGGTTGGGGGGTGTAGATGTGAAGATGCACAAAAGGTCTGACTATAATTAGAATGTCAGCCAAGAAGCAGATGGGGATTCTGATTAAGAATATACCTTCTGGGTATAAGTTGCACACTAGCAGCATATGTGGCAGAAGAAAGAGATATCAAGCTTTTGTACAGTGTATGCAAACTCAATCTGAATATGGATATATAAAGCTAGAAATTTGGCTTTGGGGAGGTTTAGTTTAAGAATGAACTTTAAATATGAGGTTAAATACGTGAAAGGGAACAATCCTAATCAAACCAAAGTCAATAGTAAATATCACATGTAAAGATAAAAAACCATGAACCAAAAATGGAACCACTTTAATGATCTGTTTTTAACATATGTCAGGAAAAAAAAAGTAAGTATGAATGCGTGCAAGGTTAATTATTACATGAACAAACATGCTCAACATATAAAGAGGCCAAATGTATTCATCTGTTTGTAAAGACATCAAACCTTAAAGCACGCCACAGATATTATCCCGTCCAGATTGTAAGAACAGGATTTTTAAAAATGAGTGATGGCTACACCCGGACTTCCATAGATTAGAGTCCCCTGAAAGTAAAATTATTAAGTAATAGAGTCTGAGACCAATAGAGTGAGAGACCAATTTTACTTTGGTAGCCCTTACAGCTACCAAAACTTCCCTGACTGATATTCTTACAGTACAAGCCAACCCATTGCTCAGAATCCAAAAAGAATTAGTGGTTAAGTCTCTAAAACCAAGTTGCAACACTTCAGTGCCCATGCGTCTCTGGGTGGTAATTTGCAAAGTATTCTCCTATGATACCTTTCCAGTGTTTGTTTTGTCCATATTCAAAATCTTCCCATTCCCGAGTCTTCTTGTGTTTTCTTACCTTTACAATCTTTGTGTTTTTATGATCTGGTATGTGTTGGCTTCTGTTGACATAGCCAACGTGTAGGATTGCAATGGAAACCCTGACTAGGAGAACAGTAGAAAAGGGTACCTGAAATTCCACCACTGCTGTCACCATCACAGTCATCTTTACTAGGTGTCTGTGGTCAACCAGAAGTGTCCAAATTTTCCAAGCTCCATCCATCCCTTGGCAGTCTCCACCAATAGGACTTCTGGGAGGCTGGAACCAGATTTTAAACCTACTACCTTATGGCAGTCCTACCCTATGCCCTACAACCTGTCCAAGATAAACTGCTCCTGGAGCATAGTTGCTCCTACCTTGCGCTCCAGATACATTCTAACACAGGTAAACCAAGCCAAGTCAATATGCAAATGATGTAAGATTCAGCTGGTAATTTCAACTGGCTTTTAAAGTCTCTCAGTTCACAATCAGATTCTATACATTCCTGCATCGCTCAGAAATTTCTCTCTGTTATGCCAGTGATACACACACTTACATATAGAACTAAATCTCAAACCAATTTGGGTTAGACAATCATAGAAAATGGCTCTCACTAAACTAACCATTAACCATGATAAAACTTGTATTTTATCTAAGCCAGAGCAAAATTTTTCTGAAGCATCCTACATAAAAGATCCATGTTACCAAGATGTAACTTTTCGCAGAATGTCTGATATACATTCACATTTATTAAAGTATCCATGTGAAAATCATGCTTCCAACATGCATCCCTGAATATCTCCAGTGGACAAGTCAAACCACTGGACTGAATAACAAGGAGTATGACATCCAACATTCATTCATCTGTAACTCTACCACCACCTGTTCACAGTGCCCCTTCGCTGTCTACATCAGGCAGACGGGACAATACCTGTGTATGAGAATGAATGACCACTGATTAGAATCAGGAGGAAAAAAAAAAAAATCAGCGGACTGTGCCAGAACACTTTAACCTTGCTGGACATTACACCTGTGACCTCAGGATTGCTGTTCACAGATAGCAAAATTTTAAAAACCAGTTTGAACAGGAAACTGTGGAACAAGAAATCATCCACAGGCTGAATTACGTTAAGAATGGTTTATAGTAGGGTCTGTGGATTCTTATCTCATTATCTCGATTAGATTTGTGACCCCTTTATTCCTAATGGGTCCTTTTTTGGTTTCCTGCTCCCTTCCTCTCTCTCCTCCCCTTCAACCTTTTGTATTTCCATCACTCACTTCCACTTTATACACTGCTCTGTGCTTGTCCTTTCCTAGCATCTGATTAAGTGAGCTCAAGCTCACAAAAGCTTATTCCCCACCCCCCTTATTTAATTAGTCTATAAAGTGCATATCTACCTTGTCTGCAGCCTGATTTCAGACTAACACCGTTAACTACCTCTCTCAAGTCAAAGTAGTCACGTTGATACAGAGATCGTACAGAAAGATTCTGTGAATATTCTCATTTCGTTCACCAATGTAGGGAATTCCCACTTCAGAAACTCTCAGTATGGCAAGATCTGCTGCAGTTACTATATGGTATTAAATCTATTGGAGTTAATTACATTTGATAACAGTGAGACATGAGCCAGGTGGTGAAGTGAAACAAATGAATACCAGTTTTAAAAAGTCTTCCCTCTGCTTACAGTGGCCAGTGCCAGAGGGTTAATAAATTAGTAACAGCTGAACCATAACACAGTCTCTCTCTCTGACTCTTCCATACGCTAAAGCCTTCTGTGTGTCTCTTGTCAGCTAGGATGTAGCAATGACAGCCAGTTAGCAACCAAACTGAGAGAGTGCAGTTTTAACAAAACTGGCAACCTTTTTATTGACTGACCTGTCAAGCATGGTGGTGTTGGCTAAGTTACAATTCAGAAATCAAGCTACGTAAAAAAAGTGCTTATCAGGAAACTTCTACCTCTGAGGTTAAATATATTTTAGGTGAACCATTCTTCCCTTGACGAATGCATATTCAGGTTAATTGGAATTAGTACATCACATGGAGAACAGACCTAGGAAAAAGAAAAAAAAAAGACCCTGCTAACATGTAGTGTAACAACGTTACAGACACTTCTTAGGAGCCATTTTGAGCTGTGACTAGCTTCAGAAAACAGTGGTATCTGCTTCTTATAAACTAATGTGCCATAGCATGCCATTTTGTGCTACATAAACTTATCCTGAACACATACTGCAGAATCGCTGTCATTCAAATACTGTGCAGATACAGCACTCCCTGTTTCCAGGGCTATTAACGCTGATATTGCTGTCAGTGCTGAAAAGGCAAATTAATAGTATCAGCAAAAAAAATGCATTTGCTTTATATGGCAGAAATGTTACCTGGACATACCAATAGTTGTGTTCCAACAACATGCCTATTTAAAGTGAAATTTGAAAGAAAAATCATTCCAAAAATACTTTGTTGTTTCACACTGACAGTAAAGGCATACCAATTAGGACTAAGATACTGTGACAAAGGAACTCATGCAAGCATAACTTGGCCTGTCAAGTTAATACATTATTTAAATTCCTATTGCACCTGCAACCTAATGATCTCCAAGCCACTTTGCAAACCTTACTGTATTGGGGCTTACATGTTCTGAGGTCAACACTTCTGTTGTCCTAACATTTCAGATGCTGAGAGCAAAGCACAGACAGGTTACGTGACTTGAACAAAGGTCACAGAACAAACTGAGCAGCTATCAGAAAAGGAACTTCCATCCCCTGGTTCCCAGTCTTCTCCGAGTTCACAATTAGCTTACTTATGCATGAGTGAAGATCCACAGCCACATTAAAACAAATGAATGGCACTTCCTCCTTCCATCCTGATAAAAGTTTGATTCCTGTTTATCTACAAACAAACATCTGCTAGGATGAGTTAAAGAGGGATGATCCTACCTTGAGCAGCAGGTTGAACTAAATGACCTTTCAAGGAAAATTCCAGCCCTATGTTTCTAAGATCCTATGAAATGACAGGTTCCTGAAGAAAATAAGAGAGCACATTTTCTTAACATTTTAATTGGTTATTAATGCCAGATCTAAACAAATTAGGCAAGTTGGAGAATTTATACACGATAGATATAAGCATCATTATCAATGCTTCAAACTTTTCTTTCGTCAACCAAAAATCTGACAGCAGTTCAACAGCTAATGCGTTAAGACAGGCTGTATCCAGCTGATCACTATTATCCAAATTTGTGGCTTGTACTGCCTTCTCTTCTGTCTTTCTACATTGGTCTGTTGTGTCTTTTCTTGTACTTAGATTGTAAATCTTTTGGGGGTAATATGTTTTATTCTGGGTTTGTACAGCATCTAGCACAGTGTAGTCCTGGTTTATAACAGACAAACAAACTGTGGATAGTAGGGAGTAGGGGAGGAAGAGGGTGTGTTTTAAATTTATACATCCATCTGTGGCTTCACTGCTGTATCCAGATGTACCTGTGTTATTCGTCTTCCAAATTAAAGAATCTTAACTAGGACATTTTTTTTAAATGTTCTTATGCTAAAAGTAACAGAACAACCTAATAATTTGTAAGGGCTAGGACAGCATCACCACCATTGTACACATTCAAGAACAAATGAGATAAAAATTCAGGGGTTCACACTCATTTTTTTCTTGCCCTGCTGCCTATTTTTCTGAACTGCCATCTTCTTTTTCAAGTACACCATCTCACACAGATATATCCAGAACACTCCCATTAAAGCATTTTATCTTTTATCTGCTATTCGTAAAGAGTACCCCCTTTATAAACCAAGTACAGCAGAGAAGTTACAACATAATCTCTTCATTGCACATCAAGACTTCTTAATCATTCAGACAACGTTGTTCCTGCAGCCCTTAACTTCTCATTAAAGAAGTCTTCCAACTCTTGTAAAATAATTCCTTCCACTAAAGCAACATGCCTTAGAGTTTGGTTCCATTTTTTCTCATTTAAGAGCATGTCCTAATTATGCTTTCTAAGGAACCCAGGAGAGATTAATGAAACTGCAGATAAGGGGAGCAAAATGTTAAAAGCTTTGCAATATATCCAGAACTATGGGTACATTTTCTCCATTTTGATTCAGAAGCAAATGCTCCTTTTGTTTTCTTTAGATGGGAGGCAGGTTTGAAGTTTTATTGTTACTCTGGAGATGCATATTTTTGTGTAGTTCTCACCTCGCATCCAATAAGTAACAATTGCCATCCCTCTTTGTACAGGCAGCCTTCCCAACTACAACTGTGCAAGTCTTTCATGAGAAAACCTAAGAAGGAATTTCAAAGTGGCTAGTCTGAGATTATATTACGCACACAAAACTCAGGTCAGCTTTCACATGAGCATTGCTAAAGTTCATACACTTTTCCTTGAACTCTGAGAGAATGAGAACACCCTTGAGCTGATTTGTGTTTTAGGATGTGAAAACCAAAATTCTGCAGTTATATTTTCTGTGAGATGATACTGTTTGAAAGTTTTACAGCCCCACTGAAATGTGCTGCCAGATTACAATGTTATTGGTATCTCAGCTCGCCTAGGGGTGTCTACAGGAAGTGAAGTCACATCTTGATGCTTTTAGTCACTATTTAATTGTTTACTAGACGCACCCTAAATGCCCTTCATATGCAATACTCTACCTGGTTCACAGGTGAGGTACAAACAAGTAGTATTTCCTCCCTCCTTGACGAGACCCCTTTATTGAGTGACGTGGTAACAAACATGATACATAGATGTTTACAGTGGCATTTGGACACATCACTGCTTTGATTTCTAGCAGATAGTCTTTGCTTGTACAAAATGTTATTTTGAAGCCATCTGTAAACAGAACAAATTTCTCTGTGGCTGTTCCATCACAAGCTCAGGTAAATTTTGTTTCACTGGTAAATTTTTTATACCATAAAAATCTGTATGCTTAAGCAGTTTCTTCTTCTCCAGGAATAGGTATTAACTACAACAGGGTGTTAAAGATAAGGCCCGCAGGCTGGATCCTACCAGCAGAGCCCTATCATCCAGCCCACAGTGCTGCTGTGGGTCTCATGTAGCACACACTGACTCCAGCCCTGCATGACATGTGACGTGTGGAGTCCATCTGGCATGCACTGCACACATGCAGGGGCTGGAGCTGGTGCATACACTGCACACGGCACGTGGGGCCAGTCTGGGGTGTGCACTGGATCCAGGGCCCATCCAGATCAAGTATGCAGACTAGCTATGCATGCCAGATTTCTATGCAGGGCCAATCTAGCATGGGCACCACATGTAGTGTGCACCTCAGGCTGACCCGGTGCATTGGATGGAGCTGTGTCTGAAACATGCTGCATGTGGCGCGCAGAGCTAGTCAGTCACAGGCTGCACATTGTATGGGGTTGGTCAAGGACACACATGGCATGTGAGGCCTGCACTGAACTAGCCCTGCATCTGGGGCTGATCTAGATCAGGACCACAGATCTGCCACACATGTTGGAGCCAGCACACGTGCTGTAAGAAGCACATGGGGCCAGTCCAGGGTCCAAACTGCATGTAGCAGCCATGCTGGGCCAGCCCTGCCCCCTGGATGTGGCACATGGGGCCAGTCTAGGGGCCAGCCCACAAACCAACACTGCGCCTCTCATCTAGCCTGCAGGGTCAGATGAAGTTTGACACCCTGAACTAGAACACTGAAAAAAGAGAACTTCTTAGTAAATGAAGTTTCTAAATTTGTCTGTTTTGAAACTCAAATTCCTACTTGGAGTCGTCTATGTTTAAGAAATGTTTAGAGTAGCCTTCACTTCTTTTGGTCATTTTGCAATATGTTCAGACTGAGCTGTTGGCCAACCAAATTTAAGCTGACTACCCATGACCTTCAGCAGTATTTCAGGATACAAAATACTCTTATTCGTTTTGATCTCTTCAGAACTGAACATTATCTGGGAGGTAGGGATCCAGTTCTAAATTACTGCTCTCAAAGGTGGCATAAAAATAAAACAATGCCTTGGAACATAAACATATTCAATTTCATTAGACTGGATAAGAGAAGGAAAATATTGGAGCAGGGGACAGGAGATTTAAAGGTTAATGATTAATGGGCAACCGGTCCTGGCAGTGTATTGATAATCTGTTTTTTTCACATCTCTTTGGCAGCAGAAGTTAGCAGCAAAGCCTCAGTTTTCGTGCAGAGGACAAAATGAGACGTTTCCCATTTTTCTCACTTTTGCTGTTTTTGTGCCTTGGTGCTCAAGCAAATACAGATGGAGGGAAGAAAAAAGGTAAAACACTATCTAATGAAATTAGACATTGTTTTTTGTTAAAAAAGATACGCTATACAGTTTGAGGGACTGACCCGATGATACTCAACACTCTTTTTAACTGTTATAATTTTAATGAAATCTATGGCTCTAAAATCTGATGTATATCCATGTTTATCAGAAAATGTAATTGTTTAAGATGGCAAACGGTTCCAAACGGAAATCTATACCTTCTGAAAGACTGCAGATCTAAAGTAATCAGACCTTTAAGAGCATTTCTGCTGACAGTTAAATTAAAAGTGTTTTAAGACTCTTACTGAACTAATAGAAATTTGTAAGCTGCTCTGTGAAAGAGAATATTCTTTAAAACAGATCAATCTCTTACAAAGGTAAAAAAAAAAAAGGATTCTAGATATTGGGCAGTTTAATGGTTTATCTTGAGCTGCCTAGAAAAACATCATGTCACTTCAAAGTTGGGGAATACTTTTCAGTGGAAGTACTTATTTAAAGTGATGTGAAAGGGGAGTTGTATGTGAAATCCTTATCGCTTAAAAAGTTGTGCACCTATTTGCCATGCGACTGTCACTATAAATTATGCCAAAGTGGCCCTGTGCTTGCTGGAGTATAACATCACAAATACTGTTAAATTCTATGTAGCTTGATTGACTGTATATTCATTCTGTTCATCACACCATATCTATAAAGCAGCAGGTTTGCATAAAGTATTTATTAATTCTAAACTACTTTATGACACTTTAAATAATTATAGATTGAATATTAAGGAAGAACCTTTTTCACTATAAGGATGGTTAAGCACTGGAAAAGGCTCTCGAGAGGTTTCAAATTCTCCATCCTTGGAATTTTTTAAGAACAGGTTAGACAAACAATCGACTGAGATGGTTTAGTCAGGGACAATCCAGCCTACCTTGAGCTGGGGGTTGGACTAGATGACTTTGTGAGGTCTCTTCCAGCCCTGCTTTCTGTGATTCTATAAAATCTGGAGGGAGTAACATTTTTTTTTCCTTAGATTCAAGTGAGATGTAAAATAGTATATCAACCATAGAAGCATGGCATGTGTTAATAGTTATGTTTTCAATTACTTCTATGCAAAATATATTAAACCATTGCTCAGAAGTCAAAGTGCAATCTAAAAGTGGCACAATGATTCCAGTTTACAAGAGAACCTCTCTCTGGTTTGATCCCCCAAATGCCACTCTGAGTTTCATCTTGGTTAAGCATAAAAACTTGAAGGGAAACTCAGTAAACCCCACCAAGTTTCAACTAAAAGACTGAACTGGTTCAGGTTTCTACGCACCTGAAAGGCTGATTAATCTTAGCAAGCCATTGACAAACCTACAATGAATTTCAAATTTTTCATATTACCCAAAAGTTGGAGAGTTGCACATGTCCCTGGGGTTTGTAACACGAGCTTTTGCCCAGCTGTATTCAGACCTTTGTATGCGAAAAGTTCAATTCATTCATGAAACAAGTACATGGCAACTGTGACCGCAGGTCACTGTATCCCTAGCTTCTCTAAGGTCACAGGGCTCACTTTATGCCAGTACGTACTCTCATGTTCCTGCCACCTGTGGCAGTTTTTGTAACAAGGCTGATAGGTTTTTTAATACAGGCACTTTTTACATCAGTAGACTCCATGTGTTTGCTTCTTGCATCTCCAGCATAGAACTTTCTTGTGTTTCCTGAAGGACAGTTAAGTTTTGTCCTTTCATGTTAAAAGAGGTATCCAAATGAGTGCTGTATTTAAATGAGATGCCTTTCATTTAAGAACAGAACAGAACACACCGATAAAGATGCTTAAAAAAGAAAAATTGGCTATATTCCCACCTAGGTAAGAACTGCACAGAGCCTAGCCAAACTGGGATTAGCTATAAGAATTAATTAGTTATAAGGCTGGTAAGTGGTAGCTTTACATATATCAGACAGATCCTTGTTCAGCATCAGTTTTAAACCAGTATAACTCTCAGCTCTGATTCACAGTTTACATTAGTATGACAGAAAAATTATAGCAGTACCTTTTTGCTATTTTCTTCTTCTTCCCCCTCCTCTCACTCCAGGGCTAGAGACAGACATTACACATAAACCAGTTTGAGTGATCAGAAACTGGTTAAACCTGTAACAGAACAGATGTTCAGTGCACATAAACCAATTTGATTTGGGTCAAACCAGTTTATGCAATGTCTGTCCCAGACCCCTTCCTGGTTTAAGATAAACCAGACTACCCCAGCATCCCAGCAAGCTCTCTGGGCTGGGGGGGCTCTCTGCTCCACAGCAAAGCTGTCCCCTCCCCTCTGCTCCCTGGCTGCAGCTCCAGTAGAGACTGCAGACACAGCAGAGTCTGCCTGGCGTCCATCCCCCTGCCCTACCCACCCCTTCCCCTTAGTGCTTGCTGCTCAAGCAGGGATCCCCTCCCTCACTCCC
>NW_017728911.1:15555437-15562400 GCF_001723895.1 Crocodylus porosus | reverse complement strand
TGGAAAGCAGCAGTGACCACTCTGCAAGGTTTGTTCTCCGCTGCTCTGTACTACTGTACATTAGTATGGAATTCACCCAGTTATTGGAAGACTAGCCTACCACTCTCAGCTACACATGCAGGCAGTTATCAAAGACGAATTCCAGTGTGTTCCTATGATGCTACTGAAAACAATCCATTGCTACTTCTAGTTTGAGCCACGGTTGAAACTAGTCAGATTAAACAAAGAATAACATAATTCCTCTCATGAACAAAGTGGAAATCCAGCGCATCAGAGCAGACTCGATGAATTGAGTCTTCTGGAGCATGAAAGCTGACTCACTCTGGAAGCCTTCTGCGTCACCACACATCTCCACACTGAAAAAATGGTGACAGTGTGCTTTGAAATAAAACACATTCGATGAGCTTTAGTTCAAAGTGCCCTGCTGCCATTTTTTCAGTGCGGTGATGCGCAGCAACACTGATACATGTGATATGCAGGCACTTTTAATTAGGACAACTTACTAATTAAAAGTGCCCAGTGCTGCATCCCACCCCACCCCACTGTGTAAAAATGGCCAGAGTTCCAGTACGTCAGCTATTTCAATGGGACTTGCATCACCAATGTCTTTTAAAATTGAGCCACAGTGGTTTAGGATGTGCAGAACTGGTGCAAGAAGGCACGGGACCAGGCAGATGGGGAGTTCTGGGTGCAGCTGCTGGTCCTGGAGTGCAAGCTACTGGAAGAGCTGTGGGAGCAGACCTGGGCATGGCACTGCAGGCCACAGACAATGACCACCAGGTGCTGGACACTGTTCTGGCCCTGGCTATGCCACCTACTGCCCAGCCCCCAACCCTAGCCCTGCCTACCCCCTGGCACCCTCCCACCACCGAGCAGCAGGCCCCTGCCTGAGCCTGGGAGGAGGTTCTGAGCCACCTTCAGCAGCCAGGAGCCCCTGGCCCTATGCCACCCAGCCCCACCCCACCACCACCAGGGCCAGCCCCACCAGTCATCCTGGCTCTATGTGGGCATGGAGCTGGAGCTGCCTGTAGTGCGGCCAGGACTACACACCCGCCCTGCTGCCCTGGACACTGGCTGCCAGAGCAGGAGCCACCTGTGCCAGGGGAGCTATCACCCCTAAGTGAGCCCCCAACCCACCACACTCACTGCAGCATCCACACACACAGGGAAATGGCAAGAGGTGAGGGTGCTGGCCACCTGTCCCCAGGCTCTGCCCCCTACGTGCCCCTACCCCACAGCCTCCCCCACTACTGCCCAACAGCATACAAAGGATATTGTACATAGTTTTCACATGGGAGGATGGTGAAGGGGCTCTGGTTGACATAAGGGGAATAAAAACTCACTCTTGTGAGATGTGTCTGCAGTGAGCTTGCTGCTGGGAGTGGGCAGGAGGGGTGAGGGGTCCATGGGTGGTGGTGCAAACAAGTTAAAGTGGGGAGTGCTGGAGGAGTTGGTCCACCAGCCCAGTTCCCTGGCCCCTTCTGGTGGATGTGTGGATCACCTGGGACCTTGGGGGGGCAGTGTGCTAGTGCCACTGCCACTGCAGGTGATGATCCTGCTGCCAGGCGTGCTCCATGTGGCATGCCTTCTCCGCCGAGGCCTCATGAATCAGCCCCCACCCCCAGGCCTCACAGATGTTATGCAGCACACAGGTTGTGATGATGACCCAGGGGAGATTGTCCTTGATGACCTGGAAGCAGGTAGTGAGGGTGCACCAGCGGTCCTTGAGGCGACTGAAGGTGCACTCCATCAGGGCATGGATCTGGCCCAGGCAGCAATTAAAGTGGATCTGGTGAGGGCCAGGTGGTCGGTGTAGGGCTGCTTGAACCAGGGTAGGAGCAGGTAGGTGAGATCCCTGATGAAGAGGAGCAGGACCACCACAGTGCCCGGCTGCAGGTCCAGCACTCCTGGTGCAAAGCACCCACTCTCCACCGGGCCCAGCAGGCCGGAAGATGCGGAGTCATGGGTGCTGCCTGCCCAGCTGGTGCATGTGTGTGTGAAGGTCCCATGATGGTCCACGATGGCCTGGAGCACCACAGAGTGAAAGCCCCTCCAACTGTAGTAGGGCTGGTCTTTGGGGGAGGATGACAGGTGACGGGGATGTGTGTCCCATCCAGGGCCCCAATGCACTGGGGGAATCCCAGGGCATGAAACCCTGCCACTACTGCCAGGGAGTTGCCCACATGGAGCATGGTGCCCCCCAGCATGTCCTGGAGGATACCACACACCCCCAGGACAGCCTCCCCAGTGGTGGCCTTTCCCATGCCAAACAGGTGGCCGAAGTACAGGTGGCACAGGCTGGTGGGCATGGCCAGCTTGAGCATGGCAAGGGCCAGCTGGGTGTGTGCGGGGAGGGGTAGCCGCATAGTGGTGTCCTGCCAGTCCAGGTGTGGCTGGAGCTGCTCCAGGAGATCCTGGAAGGTGGTCCAGGTCATCCTGAAGACCTCCAGTCACTGCTCATCATCCCAGGTATGCTGGACAATGTACCACCATCAGTCCTGGCTGACCCAGTGGGCCCAAAGGCAGCAGGGCTGGAGGCCCAGGAGGATGAGAACAGCCCCAGTGGTCACATCCTGGAGCCCATCATAGGGGTCCCTGGTAGTGTCTGGTAGGTGGAGGGATTTGAGGCAGCAGGTGTGCAGTGCTGGCTCTGGGATGCCACACAGTGGATGGGTGGGCAGGTGGTCACTGCACATGGGGGAGCTGGGAGGGGTGCGACGGCCATGGGCCAGGTGGCAGTTGGCGTGGTGGGCCAGCGCAGCAGCCAGCAGGAGTGCAGGTCTCTGGTCATCACTGCCAGGGGCAGGGGTAGGAGCAGGAGCAGCCATGGCGCAGGAAGGCAGAGGCGGTGAGGAGAGCACCGCCGCATGTTGTCCCTGCACTGTGCATTCCACTCCTCGCCAGGGAAGTGGCTGGCCAGAAAGCAGTGAGCGGGATGGGCTTTTGAAGAGCACTGCTGGCAGCTGCAGCTGGAGCTCCCTGCGGTGTTAGCAGGGGCCCATTGCAGGGCCCCAGGAAGCAGGAGCAGATTGGCAGCAAATCTGCTCCCACTTTCCTGCACACGTAGATGCCTGCCCAGCACCATTTACGCACAAGTAATTTACTCACAAGTAAATTGGTGCCACAGCAAATGCACATGTAAAAGTACTCACTGCCTCCTATCTGATAAGCAGCTACCCTTAAAGGCTGCCACATGCACTCCAAGCATCTGTAAAGTCCTTTGGAATTAAAGGTTCTATCAACCAAAATAATTACTGTTTCTTTGGACTGCTTTTTTGAATACATTCAAAGTCTGGCAAATCCCAAAATGAAGTTCCGTCATAAATTTCTGCCATCGGAGTCCAGAATATAACTTCAGTCCAACTAGTTAAAGATCCTCTTCTTTTGCCCTTGGAAATACCGGATACAGGGAACTAAAACAACAAAGGAACTAGCCATGCATCAAACAAGCTTCAATATTTTCTTCTAATGTAAATGACTAAACTTCTTAATGAGGAGCTGACATTCACCAAAGAAACGTAATTCACTTGACTTGTACATTGCTTTCCTTCTCTGCTCCTATTCACAGCAGTCATTCTTATCATACTCAACATGAACATAAAGTACATTGCTGGATATGTAACTGTGCATCTCTGCAGCTGAAATGTTTTTAATTGTTTAAGTGGTTTTCTTCCTTTTCCTTTCAAACTCAGAAAGGTTTTGGCTTTAACGGTTTTAGCAGTCAATAAAAACATTCATTATTTAAGAGTATATTTTTCTTCTCTGCTTGTTTTGCTGTTTACCATTTCCTTAGGTTGTACATTTTGTTCTAGGAAACAGTTACACTAAATTCATATGAAGTGTCAGGGTTAATAAGGGAGTTGCATTAACAGAAATACAACATGAATGATGCAGTTTGAAACAACATAGGGCCCACTAGGGTCACCTTAGCACAGTGGCCTTTTTCCCTGTATTTTAGCTAGAGCCAGGAAGTGTTGTTTGCTAACATTAAGTCGGACTGCTTATATAGGGAGAGAGCTTGGCAGCAGGTGGATGGGCGAGCAGCTGCTTCCAAGCAGTAGGATTAAGATTTCCGGGCAGCAAAAGCAATAACTGGCAAGAGAGATAGAAGGGACCCTCTATCTGAACATGCCAAGGCCAGGTGATAACGTTCACTGCTTTGGCAATGGACCAGTTTTGATCCTTCTTGGATAAGTTTGTTTATCTTTATACCAACTTCCATTTAAAACACATATACACACATACTTTTTATTTCACTCCCAAAAGGCTTGGGCTGATTTTCCGTGAATTAAAGACAGGTTATACTATTATGACATCTTTCTGGTTAATTGATTTCTGAATATGGCTCCAAATTCCTATCCAAAAGAGTTTCGTATATTCCCAGAAAGCGTTAATAGTATGAAACTACTCTCTTCTGAAAACAGCTAGCAACAGCTTCCTAATCTTAGGGTACGATCAGCCAATGAAAATTTGTTCTGGTAAAGAAATGCTTGTAACCTGATAAGTTCCTTCATAGTTTTGGTAGGTGGAGTTTTGGCACTAACGCACATTTTCTGACCCTGTCCAAGCGGCTTGTGAAATTGTAGTTCATCTCAGTGAACTACTCTTTTACAAACAACAACAATTAGGTTTTACTTTTCTCTTTTGCCTCAGGACTTAAAGGACTGTTACTCCAAGCGCATGTCTACAGGTTGCCATGGAGCCATGCTTTAGTACTTCCTTTTGGAGGTATTAAAGCATGGCACAGTAACCACCCATAGTGCACCGTGTGCACAGCAAGTGGTTAGATTTCGCTGCTATGTCACTGTAGCGGCGCACTGAAACGGCGGAGCATGCCACTACGGCAATGTAGCTGCTGATCACGTGCAGACCCACGTGATTGCTATGTCGCCATAGTGCACAGTATGGTGATGTAGCACATTGCTACATCACTGTAGGGCAACGTGTATGCACCCCAAGTGCAACAAATGATAAACAACAGAAAGTAAGTGACAAAAATGGACACCACTAAATATTAGTTATGGATGGAGAGGGTCTTCACCTATTAAGCTTTTTCCTGCAGAACTAACACCCTTGCACTAAATAGTGGTATTATCCACATGGAGGTTTTTACTAAAGCAGTCCTGAGACTCCCTGCTGTTCTTTTAAGATTTGCTTCTGCCATCTTTATTCCTATTGCATATTATTTTACTCAGCAAGTGAAATTAATGGGTCTACTCTCAGCATTAAGGGCTATACAATGGGAGCAATGGTGACAGAATAAGACCCCAAGGCAGCAAGCAATAAACAGACTCATATTTCATGCAGTTGTGGCTTTGGAGCTGACAGACTCCCACAAGACTCTGCTGTGCTGGTATACACACATTTTATACTAAATACGGCAAATTAAATATATAGAAAGTAAGCTGAGATAAGATTTCTCATCTTAAAACTTCTGTATTTTAAATCACGTGTAGCCACAGTCCTTGCACCTTGTATGTACCTTATGTGAAGAGTAATCTGTAGTTTCCCACTGAGTGATTTTCTTCCATATTTCAAGTGCCACTGTTTTACCTTTGCGTAATGGTGGGTCATGAGGACATCAATTAATGTTTAACTCTATGCCTGTAACTCCTCATTTCTGAAGGCCACTCAATTAGGAGCCCTGTCAGATGTTAATTTTTTCTCCTTTATTACTTATAATGAAAAAAAATGCTGTGCTGCAAAACTATCCCAATATTTTCTCATTTATTTACCAGGATGTCCATGGGATTAAGTGTTAGCGATTACTTGTGCCTCAAGCACCATTCAGGAGCAACTCATTTTTGCTTCAAAACATAAATATTTCTTCACAAGAGGCGGCAAATTCAGTTTGATCTAATCTTTGGCAGACTATGTTCTGGGTTTGGAGAAGCTGCTGGTTTTTAATTCATACATAACTATTTTTCACTTACGACTATGGGTCTTTTGGCCTTCAGGGTTGTTTTTATATTCACCATAAATTAAGTTTTTTGAATGCTGTTATACAAGTAATATTTCCACTTGAGAGCTTACACTGTGCTGATTAATTGTCTTTAAGCCCTTTTATTCAGTTTCAAGAATGATGAACAATATTGAGCATTATATGTTGTAACTAGCCAACTGCCCAGCATGAATGATGGAGCATTTCAGGGAGAGCTTACCTGCCCGCACCACACACCCTTTGGGGTTGGATTTTAGGCGGAGGGCCACTTACCAAGTTTTGGCAAGCTGTCAAAGGCTGCATGGGTAGCTCCACCCCTTGGCAGGTGCCCCTCCACCATCTTGTGACTGGACATCCCACCCCCTAACACCTGATCTTTGCCACCAGAAGTCCATCCCCTTGCCCCCAGAAGTACTCCTTTCAGCAAAGGGTTGTGCCATCTTGGAACCAGAAAAATACCAAATTATATTTTAAAAAGGAAACATCCTTAGCATTCATTAATCTGATTTCAAAAAATATTTTTGTCCCGTTTTACATGCGTTTGTGTAGTGTACATGGAGGGAATTGTGCAATAGCTTAAAATGAAGTCTTACTCTTGTATATTGTGGGGGGTGACTATAGGTTGTGGGTATGTGGGGTGAGGGAGCATGTGGGGGTGTGTGTGGGTTTGTGGGGTGTGGGTATGTGACTTGTGGGGAGCTGTGTGGGGGGGAGGGTACCTGGGCTGTGTAAGGGGGTGTGGATGTGGGGGTCAGTGTGTATGGCAGTGCGAGGGGAGTGAGGGTGCATGTATATGGTGGGGTGTGCATGTGGGTCTCATCCTATGAACACATACACTTGCAAACCCACACCCACACACTTTGCCCCTGGGCCCACAACCAAACCTACTCACCCACTCTGCCCCTGGCTGCACACCCACCTACCCACACTGCCTCTGGCCCCACACCCACACCCACCTACCCACACTGCCCCTGGCTGCACACCCACACTCACCCACCCTGCCCCTTGCTGCACACACACAC
>NW_017728911.1:15531072-15555337 GCF_001723895.1 Crocodylus porosus | reverse complement strand
GCTGTACACACAACACACACCCTACACATACCCACACCACACACACACACACACACACACACACACCCTACCAGTGGCTCCGTGCTCCCCACTTCTACAATGCAGGCAGGCACATGGTACAGACAGTGCGCAGGCAAGGAGTGCAATTGCTGGGGGTGGGGTGGGGTGGGATGAGCTGGTCAGTCCTGCTGAGGCTCCTCCCAGGTCCTACTGCCCCTGTCTCCTATCAGCTTTGACAGGAGCTGGGGCTAGTCAAAACAGTTTTAAAGCCTAAGGGCTCCCTCCATTCCCTGCCTGAAGGGACAGGGCCCATGCAGCCAATTACCACCACCCTCTCTGGGGCACATACGTAATTGGCCCCCAGCATTACAGACAGACAGATAGAAGTACTAAGCTTTTTATTACATTAGAATTTTTGTGGGGAATGCTTGAGAGTGACCACACTCTCACACTAATAACTACTGCACATCTAAACTGGGGGCAAGAAATAAAAGTATTAATCAATATTTTAAATATCTTGAGGAGACAATCTCAAGTTAATGGGTCAGAAACTTGATTTTTAAATTATGCATCTTTTTAAAACAAAATGAGATGATGTAAGAATCGCAGTGTATTGAACCAAAGCTCTAAGGACTTAACTGAAATCTGGTTTTAAAACTAAACCTATACCCCAGCCCAGTTAACTGTATACACTGGGTCATTTATTTAACTCTGCACACCCAACCTGAAATCCCAGTTTCATAAGGACATACAGGCTAAGTACAGACATTCAAAAAGCCCAAGGCAGAAGCAATCCAATCTACACAGGTTTCTCTAAGCTTCATGGATTGGATCGGGAATGAACAGGACTCACATTTGCTCTTCGACTGGGGGAGGCAGGCAGAAGTCTGCACTGGCTGAGGCCAGAAGGCAGAGGGCACTTCTGCATGCCTTCCAGCATGCCAGAGATTGCTAAGGACAGCCAAATGCAACCAAACAGCTTCGCAATCTCTGATTGGTTGACAGGAACATGCCTCCCCCGACATTCCCTCTCCCACCCCAACCCCACTGTCCTGTCATCTGTCAGGCAGCTGGAAGCTGCAGGTAGTCAGTGGAGGGAGGAGTTCTCACCCACTTGGTGGCATGGGGGTCCCTGGGCTTTGTCCGGGGTGGGAGGTATGGGGGTCCACCCCAGACAGGGCAGAGGTGGAGGCAGAGGCTGAGCTGCTGGGGTAAGGCAGTGCCACACCACATTCCTGGCTGGGTCAGGAGGGTACAGTGTCCTTCCACTGTCCCAAGACCCAGGACCCTGCACTGGAGCAGCACAAGGAAGGGCTCGCAGGGTTTCCCCTTCTTCCCTGTCTTTCTCCTCCCCCCATCCCACTCCAGAGCCAACACTGAATTCCTGGCTGAAGCTGTTTCTCTGCAGCTACAAGGGCATGGCTTCCCACCCATGCCCTGGGAACAGATCCCACATCTGCAGAGAATTGGCTTCAGCCTCTGTCAAGAATTTGGCACGGCTCTGGGGGTGGGAAATCCTGTGAGTCCTTCCCAGAGCTGCTCCAGCACATGGCCCAGTGTCCCTCCTCTGTCCCATGCCCCAGGACCCTTGTAGGACCCCTCCCCCCACCAGAGCCAGCACCAAATTCCTGGCTGACTCCACTTCTTTGCAGACATGGGCGCCAGCCCCTGGGAGAGTGGAGGCAGCCGTGCTCTTGCACCTGCAGAGAAGCAGCTTCAGCCAGGAATTTGGCACTGCTTGGTGTGGGAGGAGAACCTGTAAAAGCCCTTCCCAGAGCCACTCCAGCAGAGGGCCACAGGGCTTGGAACAGGGGAGAGACACTGTGCCCTGCTGACCTGGCCAGGAACGTGGGGTGCACCGCTGGCACCACCTTCCCCCAAGCAGCTCACAAGCCCTGCTCTCCCCACCCCACCCCCATTGTCCTGCCTGCAGCTGACAGACAGAGCTCAGGGGTGGGGCTAGCTAGATGTTCAGCTGGAGCAGCCAAGTCATGGATCCCTGTAAGGGGTGGGTTAGTGGGAGCCCCACACAGGCAACTGGGAGACTGGCAGATGGCGACCTACCTTGATTCATGAGCGAACTTGGCACTGACATTCGATAGATTGGTTTAACTTAGATCAAATAAGTCTGATACTACATCAATCTAGGTCTTTCTTACCAGGATCCACCATTTTTAAAGCAGCCAATGTGCCCCAAACTTCTGTTTTATTATGGGTATAAACCCATTTCTGGCCACCTAAACCAGAAAAAGTGTAATGTCTGCACCTGACCACAATAAAATGAAAGCTGGATGGTAGCTCATCACCTCCAATACCCAGTGTACATTCACACAGCATCCTTCAAGCTGTGTTAATGTAGACTGGAAGTGGTGTGAGCATCTGTTCATCAGTCCTGAGAACTGCATTGGGAAACTGGTGTAAGTACTTGGGGTAGGACAAGAACTGGGTGGGACTAGGGGCAGGGGCCTAGCAGGTCTGTAGGCGTTGCTGCCAGACCTGCAGAGGGGTTGCTGGGTCTAGAGATGGGGTTGTCTGTTCAGGGGTGGAAAGAACACAAGCCCAAGGTTGAGGCAAATGACTGGGCTTTCTCCGCCCTGGGACTGAGCTACAAATATGTGCAGGCATTCAATAGATTGGGTTAATCCATTCCTAATTTAAGTTCACCTCCTCACTTGAACTAATTTAGACACGCCATTTTTTTCTCCCCAATTTAACCCACCTGAACACCTGCACAGATAAGTATTTAGACTGATGAGCAGGGATCCTGGTTTTCTCTGGTAAAAAAAAAACGCATCACAAATTCTCTTAAAACAAAAAAACAGAAAAACCCCAGCAAGTTCTCTGATAAACCCCCCCAAATCCATTATTAAAATTAAAAGCCCCCTGCAGCCCCCACCAGCCCTGCTGGTGCCCCTCACTCACCCCCAAAGCCATCCGAACCCTGCTGGTGCCCCTCACTGCCCCCAAAACAGCCCTATTCATGCCTCTTGGCCACACCCACAGCTCCTGCCCCCTGGCCCTGCTGGAGGGGCCCCCAGCTGCCAGGGCTATGGGACGAGAGACCTGAGTCTGCAGCTCCCTGCCCCCAACAGCAGGCAGCTGCAGCAGAAACAGTGTGGAGCCAGCTCCCCCACTGCTCTGCCTGCTCTCTCCAGCCCTGCCAGAGGGCTCCCCTGCAAACCCCACTTACCTCAGGCTCCAGGAGTGAAGAGTGAAGCTCAGCTCAGCTCAGCTGTGGCTGACTGAGAGCCTCAGGCTCCCCCTTCCCCCTCCCCCTTCAGGCAGGACTGGGGGTTTCCCGCCCCGTTTGCAAACAGCTCTTGCATGCTGGAGCTCAACCAGCCTGCAGAGTTGTTTGCAAAAGCAGGGCATCTGCAGGTTTCTCTGCTAAAAAGAGAAATCTGCATTTTCTCTGATAAAAAGGGGAAATCCATGGTTTGCTCTGTTTTTCTGTGGGAAACATAAAACCAGGATCCCTGTTGATGAGGTTGATCTAATGTACCACCTAAACACAGGTAGCACTTTTACATGCGCTCCAGAAGTGGGGGAGAGGGGTGCTTTAATTAGAGGGGCTCTCAGAGGTAGGAGAGAAGATGGGACATAAAGTTTGTTCAAGCTCATTTAATTCAAGCTCCCCTGCCACCATTTTGAAGTACAGAGACCCTGATACATGAGATGCAGGAGGCTGCTGGAGCGCATTAATACCACACTCCAGGAGACTTGATTAATCTAGTCTGTTCTATTGCACTGTAATTACAGCACATCAAAGCAGCCTCTATGCTTGTGTACAGACACGGAGGGATGCCTCCAGAGGCGGGAGCAGTTGGGTGGCAGCATCCCCCCCTTTTGGACTTGACCATGCTGTTGGAGCCTCTAGGGACTTTCAGAAAAGTCACCAAAGTGGAAGAGAATTCACTTTTCCCTTCTGTGCTCAGAGGCATACCCCATCCCCTCCCCTACCTCGATCCCACACCTGCAGTGGCTGCTTTCCCCACTGTCCTGGGAGTAAAGGAAATCTTCAGAGCTGCTCCTGCCTGCTGCAGCCAGGCTGCACAAACTGAGCTGAACTCATTTAGGGCTGCCACAGAGGCAGCAGCTTCCCTTGCCTGCTCCTGTGGAGATCGGGCAGTGGGAGAGAACTCATCCCCTCCCCACTGCTGCTGCCACTGTTCTCAGCTAAGCCCAGTCCACACGCAGCCCAGCTTGAGCAGGGAGGAGTAGCTGTGATGTTCCTCTCCCCTCCCCCCTCTTCTAAGCAAGGACTTACAAAGCATTCTTCGATGGTTAAGTTTTAGTTACTACTGCTTCACTAAAAATAAGCCACTCTTATATCTTATATCTGGGTTAGAATCCATGCCTGAACTCCCATGACTGTTCTTAAAGCAGATTTCTTGCTACATTACAGGAGCTTTCATAGTCTTCATGCAAAACTAGTAACAAATTATTCTAATTTAGTACTGCAGTGGCTCATTCACTTGGCTGCATTTCCAGCAGACATATTCACTTTTTAAAAGTAGGTGCCAGAAATCAGGGGTGAATAAAATACAGCCCACAGGCTGGATGCAGACAACCAGGCAATTCCATCTGGCCCACATGGCCTCTCCATGGGCAATTATACATGTTACGTGAAAGCCCCCTGTAAGCCTTGGCCCTTGCTGCCCCTCGGCAGGCAGGCACCTCCATGCAGGAGGTGCAGCTCTAGTTGATAAGCAACCAACCCCCACCTCGGCCTGGCCTGACCTGCCCCAGCCCCAGGCTAGGGGGTGTTAGAGACAAGAAGCCTGTGTCTAACAGAGGCTTTTGCCTGGACACATCGAAGTTGCTCCCAGCCTCCTTGCCTGCGAATATGGAAATGCAGGTGAGGGCCCCACCAGGCTTGTGGTCAGGGACTCCTACTGGGGGAAATGGGGCCAAGATTGCAAACAGCCATGCGCTATGGGGTCAGGTGGGGCTAGCCCCGCACCCTGCCACCATGTGCAGCTGGGGACTGGGGTAGGAGTATGGGAGCTGTGGCTATGGGGCTGGATGTGGTTGGCCATGCACACTGCCACCACATGTGGCTGGGGATGTGGGTAGGAGTGCTATTGGGCAAGGTGGGGTTGGCCACGCATGCTGCTGTTATGTGCAGCCAGGGACTTGGGCAGGAGCTGCAAGTTATGGGGCTGGGTGGAGCTGACCCTGCTCACTGCCACCACATGCAGCTCCAAGAACTCACACACTCTGGGGACTCTGAGGACACCCTTCCCCCCACCATACCCCCAAACACACCCACACCTTTCCTAAACTCCCCACACACTCCCACCTCCCACTCCCCATCATACCCACACAAATATACTCACACCCTCCTAAACAACCCAACCACATACCCCACACCCATACTCCCCCACACCCACTCCCCATAAACACACCCCATAACCACCACACACAATATACAAGAGTAAGACTGTATTTTGCGGTATTATGTAATTGCCTCTAGATACACTATGCAAACACAAAAATCAGGACAAAAATACATTTTTGAATAAAATTAAAATAAGTTACAGTTGATGTTTAATTTTTTTTTTTAGTATATGGTTTGTTTATTTTTTCTGGTTTCAAGATGGTAACCCCCTGCCCCCCTCCCAAAAGGAGTACTTCCAAGGTAAGTGGAGGAACTTCTGGTAGCAAAGGTCAGGGGTTAGGGGCAGGAATTCTGGTCCCAAGATGGTGACTGGGGACAGGGCTACCCTTGTGGCCCTCAACAGCTCACCAAAACTCATTAAATGGCCTTCCAGCAGAAATAATTGCCCATCCCTATCACAAATCAAGGTATGTACTTGGTCCGTATTAATGTCACTATCCTTTTCAACAGTTAGTGTCCAGTTAGTATACAGCTCTGACATCTTCCTTATTCTTATTTAGATGTACCATTTCTTAGCATGAGCGAACACGTCAGTCTTCCTGACTGGTAAAAGTCACAGGATCTACAGATCTACTTACACCACCAGTGAAGGGATGAAAGAACATCAAGTGACATGTCTTTTTTCCTTTAGATTAATTAGTGTAAATGGGAGTTGTGGAATTAATACTTATCCATAGAATGAAAGGCATACCCTTTAAATGCTGCAATAGAAACTAATATCAAACCTGTCATGAACTTCTCTCTCCATGCAAACAGTAAGACAAAACTGTACAGAAAGAGACCTAGAAGCAGCATTCAAGAATATGTCCGTACGCCACCACTGACAATCTGCTTTCAGAAAGGAAAATAACTAAATAGTGTAACTCATTGTGACAATTCTAATCCAGTTAGCTCATGGACATAACAGTCATTACAAGATGACAAAATTAAATAGTTTGCCAGCACTGATGTTATAAAATTACTATATTCTGGCTTCAGTTCTGCACTAAGGGCCTCCATTTACTTGAATAATAAGTGCTGACCACAGAGTGAAGGAACGAATACAGCACTTAGTTTGGAATTTTCTACTTTATTCCTAAACTTGCAATGGAGAAAAAATGACTATATGCAGCTTTCAATTTTCCACTCTGTGAACAAAATTCATGTAGTTGGAGAATTCATAGAGAATGGAAGTTTAAAACACCAGTATGTGTATTTTCTTAAATTGATTAAACTCTTCTTAATCTCGACATTTCATAGAAATCTGGTTTCATACAGATTTTCTGGGTCTAAAATTCTGACAGAATCCCCAATTTTTATGATCCCTTATTCTAATATATAATCTACTCACAGGACAACTTTCTTGAGGAAAGTAACATACAGTTGCAAAATCAAGACTGATATCTGACTATTTCATATGACACTAATGCCAAATCTTTCATTGAATCAACACTGCTCCTAGGCCTTTGGCATTTCCTTTTTATGTAACAGACTGAAATATATGCATAAAAGAATATTTCTAAAGCATTTAACAGATTTGATGTACAACAGTTGGTAATTATAGAACTACAGGCTATGATACTTGGAAGTTCATAAGTAGATTCAAACATCTACTCCAACTTTGAGACAGCAGAAAACTCTGCTACACCTCTCTGAACTTCTATGTTTTACCACCCATTTAATATGTACAATCATTTTTAATCAGATAAAAAACATGTGGTGCTATCATTTTAGGTAATCATTGATATGCAGCAATTTTTGCCCTGTATTCCAAGAGTGGTATTATCTTTAAATACCAAAATAATTGATTTGTAAGCAAGCATAAGATGTCTTCATAAGTATAAAATCTACCACTGACATTTTTGACAAATTACTGCATGTGGTTACCACACTGTGATTCATTTTCAGTCATTCCTTCTGCCTTATTAATAAGTTTAAAAAAGTAATATGGAAAGCAAAAGCATCAACAGTGTTTGGACATTTCTAGCTCACTTTGGATGCATCTACATGTGCATATTAATACGACACAATGAACTCTGGCACATAGCACACCAGAGTTTATTTCTGCCAGGCACTATGTTTACACATTCAGAAAAGTGCACTTCTCAAACCTTCAGGTCTGGGCCCCTGACCTGAGCACCTCTTTTTCCAACTCATCAACTGGTCCAAATGAGCTTGAACTCCTGATGGAGACTTCTTCTCCTGGAACCCCTGCAACTAGCAAACATTTGCTGATAAGACATCATTCATTAGTCGGACAAATAGCAGGGTTATTTAAAAAAGCAAAAAAAAAAAAGCCTAAACACATACTTCTTCCCTCCTTGTTGACTTCTTTTTGGTCTATTCAGTGTTGATGACCCTTAAGTATTCATTCATTCTAGCTCAGATACAACCCTCACCTAATCCCTTCCATGTGTACTCCCCCCCGCTAGCATGTGTGTTTCTGAAATAAGGTAATTCTGAGACCAAAACTAAAAGCAAGTGTATAACCTAACACATGATCTTAAAAATAAGAAAGACGCCTTTCAACGGTTGACCTGTAGGTCTCAGAAAAGTAATAGGATGCAATTGTGTGTCATATGATTACACAGAGGCCCCCTCTATATGTGCAGGTAAAGGCGCAATGGGACCTAATGCAGGATTCACATAATTGCACCACATGTGCGTGGCAGGGGGTGCTATTGTGGGATCATGCATTAGATGCCATCATAGCTGGGAGCCTGCTCAGCTGAGGGGCTCCCAGCTGCAGGGACACCTCCACACACTCCCTGTACGGGAGATCCCTGCGACAGTGTGAGGCAAATGAAAAACTTATGCAATGTCATCAAGATGAACTTCTAATAAAAATACTTCTCTTTTATTGCATTGCAGAATGACAGTTAGTGCAACGTGAAAAACAGCAGCAAAATGAAAACAAAAATGATATATAGCAAGGTGCTTACAAAGGAATTGTAAAGCAATGACAGATGTTTTCCTTTTTTTTCCCTGGTCAACTTGTGTGCTGGGTTTTTTTGTTTTAAACAGTTTTAAAGAAACTTATAAGTCAATACTGATAATAAGCATCAATGTGTGAGAGAAAAGCCTACATCTGGAAAATGTTTTCTTTTTTGCTTTGCATTGAGTTTTGCACATGCTCCTAGTATTGTAGTAGGAAACAAAAATATCCTTTCTTCTCTGTTAAGCCATTTCCCCTCTGTTAACAGCCACCTATGACAAGTATTTAACTACACCCATTCATCACTACAATGGTACCACCAGTTACTTGGATTTAGTAAAAGACAAAACATTTCTAATTCTCCTTGCATGACACAGGCAGTCAGTTTAACCAGGGACCCTGACATTTACTGCTAAATCTTAAGCTAACCACAGAAAACTGTGTTAGAGGATAACTTATGAAAACAGAGTTTGTTTAGAGGGATCCCAAAGCAGCTAAAAGCAGTTCCTTGGATGTTGGTTTCGACAAACTACAAGTAGCAAACCACAATGTCCTAAAATAACCCTTCACTTTTCCTTTTCTCTCAGTCGCACTTGCATCACTATTTGGCTCTTTAAATACCTTCCCAACTGCAAGCCTAGGAAATAGCACCACAAACGCTCTTCAGCTAATGTGTATTCTGTTCATGAACAGCAATCTGAGAAGTTTGAAACAGCACAGCTGCTTTTGAGGTTGCATTCAGTGAAAAACGATTGCTGCTTTACTAGGTATCGATGTTTAAAGATATTTCTCAGTTATTTTCATGACATGATTTTCTCCTAAATAAATAATTCTTTCAATGTTAAACCATTTGATAATATTGAGGAAATAATCATCAAGGCAAACTCTTTTCCCACTCCCCACAACCACCCAATTTTACCTGAAGCTTTTAGCATTATGAATTCAGCACGACAGAGCTCATCTCCATTTCAATTTAAAAGGCATTCAAGGCAGAAATCTTAGAGAACTAAGAGGGGAGTAAATACTATTTAGGTCAAAAAGCCTAATTTAGGTCAAAGCGCTTGCACATAAATCCACATTGAGGTCAATGGGAATACCCAAAGGAATGAAGCCAGCAAGACTGCACAACATGCCAGTTATAATTTAAATCTTAGAAAATTAAATTCATTCTTTATGAATATTTAATAGCAGTAACCTGCATGCATTTTCCTGCAGCTTGCACTTCTAAAAAGAATAGCCAAACCCAGTGTCAAAACCTAGGACTACCTATGGATCCTACATAGTGAAAGGAAAGAGCCCTACATATGGTTCCATTCCCTCGAGTCCGTCTCCACCCCACAAAGCTTGGAGGGGAAGATTTCAATAGAATAGGATGCAGATTCAGTCCGTCAGACCCTGACTCACAGTGACTGAAGTTGTATTGGTGTGCTCTGGACTTGGTTGCTGTAGGCCAAATTGGCCAAATTGTAGCTAACAGTTGCAGGGACGTTTTTCTGAAACATGATGGGAGCACTTACTGAAAACTTTACAACAGTGGTGCTCAACCTTTTTCCTACTGGGACCCATTTGCTAAGATCAATGGCTTGTCCTGACCTACACTGCCCTGGCCCTGCTGGTGCACCACCCACAATTGCCTGCACCACCACCCCTACCCCCTGTCGCAGTCTCAGTGCCTGGCCACATTCTCCAAGTGTAAGCAGGCACCTGCCCATCCCCCATCCCTTTCCATATACATGCACGCACACCACCCCCCACCACCCCCGCATCCTGACAGTCCCCAAGCCCTAGCCCTCCAACCCCCTGTCCCCATATACTTACCTTCATCTGGCTGCTGGGGCTGGTCTCACAACCCTGCCTGGCTGCGTGCTGGCCCAGCAGCCACTTTCAGGCTGGAAAGTTGTGAAAGCCTGCCTTTCCCCTTGCAGGCTGGAATGCTGCCAGCCTGCAAAGGGAAACCTGCTCTTTCATGGATTTTTCTGAAACAGGCTCGTGACCCTTAGAAATATTCTTGCAACCCACTTTTGGGTCACAACCTGCAGTCAAGAAGCACTGCTTTACAAGACTGTTTAAAGACTTTTTAAATTAAATAAAATGGCATCTGCAGCAAGCATTCCTATCCGCTAAGTCAGTTTTATGTTGAAGTAGGGTTCTTAAAAAAAATGAATATTATTTAATAGCTCATTAGTTGGAGAATAAGGTTTATCTTTTTAATTAGGAATGACATTAGCAACTAGTGCCTCTTGGAATGGAAATTAGTATCATATGGTAAAAATACCAGATAATTATTGCATTTTCTCATACGCACACACACACACACACACACACACACAAACTGGTAAGGGGACGCAACTGAAATGAAGGGGCAACTATCAGATTTAGCAGGGCTTTCATTTTCTATACCATGCCACACCACATCAAATCTATAGCATCTCATTTCTTTATTGAGTGTTACATATAGTATGCAAACACATTTTCTATTTTGGTAACTAAAAACCTTAAGGCAAGCAGCTTCCTGTTACAATTTTGGAATTGGGGGTAATTTTTTTTGGTTAACATTGTGGGTATTCTGTGAAACCTTATTGAGAAGTTATTGTCAAAACCATCTTCTTCCTCAGTATATTTTTCTTCTATTGTCTTGCTTTTTTTATGCGTCCATAAGAAATTAAAATATAGGCCAGAAAATGCTTACACAGAATAATGTTGTACTCCCTCAGAGAACTTCCCAATAACTTTGGGATGAAGTTTTCCCAACCTAGCCAGTCTTGCAGCCCCCTCCCAATTGCCACTGTCCTATGTGTCCGGCAGCAGACAAGCTCATGTTCTCCCAGCTTCTTGGAGACACCTATACTTCACTGACCAGTCGTGCAAGTCTCAGAGGAGTGTCAAATCATCTCATTTGAGCTGGCACAAAAAGCAGTTACATCTGCTTCCTCACTACCAACATTTGTTCCCATATATCCTTTTTCTTGTGATTTTAGAGAGACCATGTGGAACTTCAGGAAGGATGAGACAATATGCAGTCTCAATCATGAATAGTTAGGGCCATTTAAGGTAACTTCTAAACATGGCTACTTCTTTTTAAAAATCCACCTTTGATTCATTTTATAATCTTTTAATCACTTTGTAAACCTATTTAGTCATCGGAACTCCTTCACTTTAAATATACTGAGCATCATGTTAGCAACATTTTATTTTTAGAAGCCGTCTTAGCCTGATAATTTCACAGCCTTTACTCAACCATTCTCCTGATGAATACAAATTAAAAACATGATAATTAAACACAGAGAAATATTTCATCCTGTCATGATTTTGGCCGTCTGAAGCATCAGCTGAGACTGTTAAAAGAAAAATTGACTTGTCACCATAGCAATAAAAGGAAAGATACCTGGAAACCTGTCCAGAGCAATTAATATGCTACAAGACAATTATTAGAAACAGGCCCACGGATCTAGTCAAGTTTCATGCATGATTCACAGGCAGTGTTATTTAAAAAAAATGATAGTTTGAGCTACTCTGAAATCATCGGGATAGATTCTGGCTTGCTATTTTCCACGGCCACAGTCCATTTTCTGCTTGAGACATCCAGAACATGATTGACCTCGCCCAGTCATATCCATGATCCATGTAAAATTATCCTATATAATAGTTTTATTTTCCTTAAAGGTGAAGGACTTAAGGAGGGAGGGACAAACAACAGAGGTGTACATAACCTCTGCTAGTAAACTACTGCTCAGAGCTCAGCCACAACAAATCCCTTTAAAAAGCAGCGGTCAAGGTGTAATGCCACAGCTGGGCACCTGGGGCAGCAGCAACTTTGGGTTACCACCATACCATCAACACTATCATGCAGCTGTGATGGCAGCAGTTTCTTTCCGCTCCCTACCTGACCCTTCTGCCCCGCAAGTTGGCACCCCATGCAGCTGCCCTAGTCACCCCATCCTAGTTGTGCAACTAGCAACTGTACTGTCATACATCTTGCCTATGACCTCTACCTTGTCTGTATCTCTTTTAGTTCCAGGTTTCCTGTGCCCTATAAAAACAGTAGCATAATGAAGGCAATGGGGCAAACACCTTGGGCGCTGACTTAGGAGGGGTGCAAAAAACAGCAGCTATGTGGCATTGCTGCCCAGGGCACAAACCTGCCTGGGTATGCCTCTGTAAAGAACCCTCTTTTGCTCCTTCCAACATAGTTCTACCAAATGCCAGCTATTGTATTCAAGAAAGTAGAGAGGTCAGCTGTTGTGTCCGTTACCAATATCAGCATTAGCAAAGAAGCGTGGACAATCTGCACTATCTTCTTTAAGTGCCCACTTCAGATAGTGACAGGATAATCATTACAATATTTTGATCAGTTAAACAATATCAGCAGACATGCCTTTGGCACCTCTGGGGCAGAACAGATGGAATACAAATTGGATTATAATTCATAAAATACTATTAAGTACCTTTCAAAATGGCATTGGTTTTTAATTTATGCCGTAAGATATAGAGATCTTCAGACTTGTGAGCACAGAGGGTTCAGACTGCATCTTTAACCGTTGTGAATGCTACCCAGTTGTGTACAACTACAGCGTGCAAGTAACGCAGATATGACTGGATCCTGTGTATAAACCAAGCTGTTCTTTTGATGACACATTCACAACATGCAGCAAGAGGGATGAGATTAGTGACACTGACTCAACCACCGTCTGTTGTACAGGAGACTTCTGACATTCCTCCCCTCCTCCTCCAAGCACCAGGAAGGTAGATTTAACCAGCGATACTCTAAGCATCAGAAAATGTTCAAGTGTTTGGAGTAGATGGATTCATCAGTTCTACAGAGGCTGATTCTGGAAATTATAGTCTGAGTCTCCTCTCCATGTGAGTAGGTGGGTTGATGAACAGAAGGATATGATTCCTTTCGTGAAAGTTGAAGCCCAGCTAGAAAATGTCATTTTTTGTGGCAGATGAATCTGACATTCCTGGGCAGATAACAAGTGCCTACCTCTTTTATTAAGAATGGAATATGAACCTTGACATGGAGGTGATAACGTATCTCAGTTAAGAAAAGTTAAATTACCATAGTTTTGATAAATACAAAGCAGCCAGAACTTGTGTGTAAAAAAGAAATCCAGTTTAACTAAACTTCTTAAGTTTCAAGTAAATCTTGTTGTTGATTTTTCATTTCCAGTTGACTCTAGCTGGACCCAGACACATACTGAAATACCGTGAGAAAAGCACTTCCCATGGAATTGCTGGACTGGCTGAAAACAGGAAATACTGGAAATTGAATACGAAAGCATTTCCATGTAGAAGTTCAGGTTCAGTTTTGGGGAACCAAGTAGACCAAATCTGGAGCATGTATTCAAACTTTAGGAGCTTTTCCCCGCATTAATGTTAAGATTGGATCATTTATTTCTAATTAATTAGCAAATTAGGTCCAAGCAAGTGTGCAGTTAAAAAAAGCATACACAATCCCTCTGCCCCAGGTAAAAGTCCTTGGAACACCCATCTGTCAGAGCACTGACTCTCCAACACTGTTTGCTTTGTTCCTGAAAAAAAACAGTCCACACTAAGTAAATGGATTTTTACTGAAAACCTCCTACTAGCTAAAAGAGAAAATAAAATTGATGGATTGGGGAACAAATTGTGTTTAGGACAAAATAAACACTCATTTTAAGGAATAATTTCCACCTCATTTCAGCAAATGTACCTCAAAGGGTGGCTATACAAAGCACTAACTCAAGATACAGAGGGCTACAGAAAAGATGTATCAATTGACAGGCTAGAATAACTGCTACATTATTTGAAGGTACAATACAGAATACAAATACTGTAATTACACAGCACTGTAATTATAGTTAATAATTACCTGAAAGGTTAGGAAGGAACTCATGAAAAATAAAGGAAATTCTTTCTCCATTTAATGGAAGGTTTTGCTAATAGATTTGTCAGTTCTAGATGGCAGAGAATGTATTTCTCTTTTAAAAAATAACATGCCCTTTTTTGTGGATCTATAGAGAAAATTATGGGAGTTATTAAACTCCCTGGTGGAGGGGTAATAATAGATGGATCTCATTCAAAACAAACTGGGCAGACTTGGCTTTTTTATTTTTTTTTGCTTGCTATGAGTTGTTTAGTCTGGGAAGTCTCCTATAAATCTGATCAAAATCCATGGTGCTGTTACAAAACAAAATGAAAAAGAAAAGAGGACAAATAGCTTTACTTTCATTTTTAACAAGTGCCCCAATCCATGTGGAGATTATGCGAGCCATTTCTAGCTGCTAGTTACAGGAGTCTGAGGAGCAGGAGAATTGTAGACAACCACTGATACCACCACTCTTGTATATGATGTGCCTATTCATCTGATATACTTTTTCAAAAGAAAAATGTGATGTAAAAGTTATTCTAATTCCTAACAAATTACAAAGATGTAAACTCCCCAGTAAAACAATCAGTGCAAATCAATAGGAAAAATCTATATTTATAGAATAAGGAACTATGGATGCCGTCATTGTCACCTTCCTAACTGAGACAGTAAATGCAGTTCAGTGTTCAAATGCACAAGAAACTAAAGATACCGTCAGATGCGGTTCAAAGAATTTTTACAAGTCATAGACAAATTCAGGATGGCCCTAATGAAAAAAAGGAAAATAACTGCTTTACCATAAGCTTGCATAGTCTACTGCTATTCACAGTTCCTTCTGTATTTGTATTTCATGTACCTCATACCACATCATCACTTTTATTAGACTGAACTTGCTGAGAGGCAGCAGCTCTTGTTAAGAAATGCCATCACTATCAGTGATAGATGCTACCTCACTAACTACCTGTCTAATAATTATATATCCCTACCTCTTTGGTATCTAAGAACCTCATAACTGTTAATGAATGTATCCTTTCACATCCCCTTGAGTTAAGGAAACACTGTATTTCCCAGTTTACAGAAGAACTGGCGCTCTGAGCATTTCTGAATATGGATCTAGTACCTCAGGTACTCTATTATGAGACCACCCTTCCCTTCTATTGCATTAGCAAAATCTTACATTTTATACACAGGATGTAAATCCACATAATATTAATTAAAATTTAAAAGATATGTATAGTCCATCTGGGATCTTGTAACCAAGCTAAGAGACATTTTCTTTTAATTTAGTCACTTAGATTTCAAGCCATAATTCCTCTTACACCATGTTAGTGTTTCTCTTGTAAGTTTTGATCAGATCAGCCTAACAGCAAATAGAACAGTATTTCCAATTTTTTTAACAGGTCATTTAGTGAAAAACACATTTAGGAATATTCATTAGCTTAGTTGTTTTCTGCAAAGGTGCTTAAGTGAATCTGTGGCATATGATTACCTTTAATTAGGAGTAAATAACATTTGTATTTTCAGAATTTATTTACCATTGAGTATTTCTTTTATGTTTTGCTTTAGCTATTGTAGCTTTATTTCCCAAAATAGTTATAGAAATAAAGCCCAATTATGACTTTTCACACAAAACCACTGGAACAATTTACTCTGCATTCAAAGCAATAGAAGTAAGGACTAAAAATAAAGATTTTCAGAAGCGATATAAAAATCTTCATGGCTTAGTGGATAAACCCATTTCTAGCTAACTGGGCTTTGAAATAAACTTTCTCTGCAAGCAAGTTATGCCTTTACTGCTTACTGCAGTGTCTTGTATGCTCCTTTCTAACAGCTAATACTGACCACTATCAGATACAGAAAATTTGACACAGATCACTGGCCTTGTCTAGAGCATCATTTCCTATGTTTCTAGTTTAAGATGAACTTCTGCCTGTTCACTTGCTTATTGGTTCAGGTTAGACTACACAGGTGAGATTAACCTGTGAAGGTTGAATCGATTCAGCCTTGGGCTTTTTGACTGTCTGTACTTAGTCTTTATGCTTATTGTGGGGGAGGAGGGGAGCAGGTGGCCCCCGAAACAGCCCATATTATGCCCCTCGGCACAAATTGCCAGGGCAGGAACACTCACCGTCCACAGGTGTGTCCGGAAGAAAGGCCCCGAGGCAGTTCCGTCCACTATAAAGGAGATGCCGAAGGCGGCCGGAGAGGAGGAACCGGAAGCGAGCGGCAGCGGTGCGGATGTCAGCGGGAGCACCCGGGCGCAGACAAAGGTAGCCCGGAGGCACAGGAGGACCTTCTGGGGTAAGGGCAAACCCCAATGAGACCCAGGATCTGGGAAGGAACCGCCCCAGTGCAGACACTGACAGTTCTGGGCCAGTGAGCCCGGCTTGGCTCGGCAGGAGCCAGCGAGCCATATTCCTTCTAATGGGGGGGCACTCGCAGCAGGGAAGGTGCCGCCGCTGCGACAGAGAGGGGCCAGTGGACACCGCAAGCCCTGGAGCAAGTTGATTACTTAAACAGAAGCCCGAGGAGGGGTGTTAGCCACACAGCAGACAGGGAAAGACTGGGGAGGCCCGCAAAAAGGTCCAGGCGGCCTCCAGGCTCTGGGGAATCCCTGGCTGTTAGCATTGAGTTGTTTTTGCCTGCTTTGATTTACGGATCCCGGGCATGATATCCTGACAAGGAGGCTGAGCAGACTGTTGCTCAACCCCATGGAGGTACGGGTGAGGGTGTAGGGGCAGAGGAGCCCTCGACAACGTGGGACCCCTAGGACCCGGGAGTCTCATCTGTGGACTGGCACGCACCGGATTATCAACACCGAACCAGGAGGTCATCAAAGTCGTGGTAGGCAGTCCGGAGGCGTCCAGCCTGCAGAGGAGCGGCTCCGGGTAAAGTACCCTGAGGACGGTCCCCAAATCAGGGGGATGGAGACTGCGGCGAGTGGCAGCATCATCGGACACACCCCCAGACACTTACAAATAAAAAAAAACAGATACAGAACCGACAGGCATGCGATTACAAAATCTCATACTACTAAACATTCTTGTTAAGACTATTTATAAGAAAGTGCTCAGTAAAAAGAAAGGTTTGTTCCACAACTCAAATTAGTAAAGGTTGTAGAGAGAAGGAAAACTAGCAAGAAAATCCATTTCAAAAACAGCAAAGGCAGAACAATGGTTTCATTTCTGTGCTAAACCATAAACAGAATTTGCAGGTGCATTAAGTACAAAATGGCTTCGAAAGTAAGATTTTCCTTCAGAATCCCCCCCAACTTAGTGCCTAATAGCTTCAGAATAGAAAGGTTTCCAACTACACATTTGTTTTGCAGCCTTTCTGCACATAGTAAGAATAAATGTTCAGCCACTTGGCCCTACATTACAGAAATGATTACTAAAGGCATTTTTTATTTCTCTATTTAACATAATTTTTATCTACTCTTTGAACAAGATTCTCTGGTAACTCAGCACTTCTTAAATGAGGACTCAGACAGACACTAGGTTAGCTCTTAAGAAAATGAAGCAATCCATTTCAACTCTCTGGGCACAGAGAGAAGTTACATGTTTTGCACAATCGGCTGCCTAAAAGTGCTCTACAGATGTGTGATGACACACATACACAGCTGCAGAGTGCATTTAATGTGACCGATCACATGAAAAAATTACCCTCCTAAAATGAGGTATCAGATGAAGGCTCTCTAGTTTACAGCACCATAGGAAACTTTCCTAGGATTCCCTAGGGTTAATTTGCCATGTATTTGGGGCTGGGCTGATGCAAAAGAGAGGCTGGGGTAGGGAGAAGGGCAGCTTCTCAGCTGAGGAGAGGGGCCACACCTTGGCTAGCTGCTGGCCTGCAGAAAGGCTCAATCTCCCCCTGCTGACCCAACAGGAAATGTCTGTTGGGTCAGGGGGGAAGGGAGGGGGCACTTTACTTGATGTAAAGTGCCATGAGTTAGAATCAGCACCCTTTGTTACTATATAAATATCACCTGATGTACAGTTCCCCATCCCCAATGGATAGGGAAGTATCATGGGAGGGAATAAACCTAGCAGTACGGAGAAGTCCAGCATGCCAAGCTAAAGAATGCTGATACTTACACTATTGCTTCTCCAGACTAACTTATTAATTCTCAAGCTAAGAAATTAGAATAAATTCATTTAATACCAGGTCCTCTTTCCATAGTAATATTAAAGATCGTCAAATGGGGGGGGTGGTAATCTTTCTGTCATTTTTCTTTGTTAGTGTAAGGCACAATACACAAACTCCACTGATTTCTTTAGCTAATGATCCAGTGACAATGGAGAGCAGCCAGGGGTCCATGCTGATTTTATTAAATTTATCAGCCTGTGATATGGCTAAACATAATGCATTGCTGACATGCCAGCTGGATGGGACAGGCCAGTGGACTTCCTAATAATAGAGATTCTCTGCTTATTTTTTATTGCCAGTGTCAAAAGAGAGCCTGGGAAGTAACAGAGGGCGGATGGTGCTCAGAGATGCTTGCTTGCCACGGGTCCATAAGAGCGTCGTTCACCCGTGCTCGCCGTTTCCTTTTAGAAGGCTGTCAGAAGATACTGTGCGGCACTATGGGTTGCATGCTGGGTTAGTTTGCTGGTTGCTGGTTTCACCTTGAAGTCTCTTCCATTAGCTCAGAAATGGCTAAGGCACAGAAATGGATAAGAACTACTTTGGCTAAAGCTCATTCTGTGCAGACAGAGGCAAAGGCTGTGCAGCCTGCCTACTTACCCTAAGGGCCTGACTTCATCATTTGACATCTGTGGCTCTCCAAAATGCACTGGCTTCCCTCTTGCTTTCAGGTACAACTGAGAGTGTGAGACCCAGTCCAGAAAAGGTCCGTGTGTTGCGAGGCTGACTTTTTGCAAGACACCTCTCCCCCACATCCGCTACTCAACTGCCAAATATCAACAGAGGTATTTTCCCCAATGCCACATTCACTATGTGAGTGTTCTTGGAAACGGCAGATTCGACAGCTGTGGAGGGTACTTCAGTGGCAGTACAATTTTACTGAGCTGGAGCGTGATGAAAAGTGCAGCTTTTTGATCAAACAGTCAACAATTTATTGTGTTTTCTGGGGGATAATAGGAAGAGTGGGGGCTCTTTGCATCATATACTTGGGGAAGATGAATTTGAGTCTGTTTACTAGAGGTCATGATCCCAGACACCATGGAAAAAATCATTAAATAGAATAAGGCAATTACAATACAAATGACAAAAATTCCACAAAGCAAACATGAGATTTCAAATGGTAATAAGGAAACTCATACGGTGAACATTTGCTGAAGGGACAGGAAAGGGAAGCAGGGAGAGAAACTAAATCCTGCATGGGGGAGAGCTTTTATTAGGGGAAAAAAAAACCCAAAATACAATCCATTGTTCATTGCACCTTGCACTTCACTCTGTACCTCAATCACACAGGTCAGGATACTAGTACAGTTTCCTTTGATCAAGCCAAAGAGGCTCACATGCTTTAGCACTAGATGGTGGGTTTGGTCACTTGAGATGATCAAGCTAATGGGTGTTATAGAAATACTATGGTGCCCCTATAGAGATTTCAGCAGACACAGAAGATACAATTTTAGAGTATTTTTGTTTGAGCACTGAAAGCAAGAATAATGCATGTTCTGGGCTCTGTCTCATTGTCAGGCCAGGCTTCTCTTGGTCTTCTATCTGGTACCATGTAAACCAGTACAGCCTGTTCCATGGTCGGTTGTCAGTGACTAAACTAGCACCCCCACCTGGGCTAGCCTGGGTGAGAAGGGCATGTGGACACCCATTGGGACTAAAAACAAAACCTGTCAAAGTGTGGATGAGCTCCCTGTGAGACAATGGTCATCTGTACCTGGAGAGGAGATGGGCACCAGCCAGTCACTTTGCCCATAGAATCACCAATGATGCAAAGCAACTCAAATAACCTAATGCAGAGAGGAGGAGGGTCGTTACAGTATCTAAGGTGCCCCAATGATCACAGCGACCTTGGGACCGACTTGACTTGGGCTCCGTCTCTCCATATACCTGCTCCAAACAAATGTATATGAAAGGACCCAATCACTTACAGTATGACAGGACAGACAGGGCACACAGGGCTGATCTCAATTCCCAGATCTTCCAGTGACATTTATAGTTTGCAGAGAAACATTTAATTTGTGTGTTCATTCATAGTATCTGACAAGGTAGATTTCTGCCTACAAAAGTTCCAGCTTCTCTGAACTAGTTAGTCTCTGAGATGCCATCCTGCCCTGCCTTCTGTCTGACTTCAGAAAACCACTGCTAATCACCTCTTATCGTGCGTGTGTTTATCCACCTAAAATGCATGAATTAGACTTCTTCCTGGCACAGAGTGCAAAGGGTTAAATAATTAGAAAATGCTTTCAGCTTCTCAGATGAAAAGGGACATATATATGCAGCTAGCCACATTTCTGTGATAAAAATGTTTTAACTGCAAAGTGAATTTAAATATTGCGTAAAAGTAAGAGTCATTCTGGCAAGGGTTTTAGAGGCGTTTGATTTATGCAGCATTTCCTTTCCTATTCCAAATCTCTGCTCTCTTGCACACAAGCTGCAGTCCCACATTCTCTGCCCTGCAGAGTGTAACAGATGCTGGATACAATCTGCCAGCCAAAAATTGGGAGCATGGGAAGGTTTGTTATATTCATGAGATATCATATCTAGGATGCACAATATAGGAAGGTGTTTTTTGCTGAAAAGGGACTCAGGGGGACAACACAAAATTAACCTTTTCTAGTTCTATTCATAAAGGCACAGCTTCCTCATTTGCCATACTAACTCTTCTTTCTCTTCATTGTGATCCTTGCCTCATTTTTACACAAACTCATGCTCCTCATGACGATGATCCATAACCCAAGCCAGTAACTGTCTCTCTGCATACTGAACTGGTCCCTGCTGTTCAGGATATTAAAAAACAAGCACAAGGCTCAGTCCCTCTTTCTGTTCAGTTTTTAGACTTTGGTTTGGTGTTGGTTGTCCAGGAGCAGTGACTTGAGTTTCTGCACCCTATTCACCCAGCTGTTCTCAAGCGTAATCCCCTTTTCTTTTCTGAAGCCTACATAGACACATTTGTGCCTAGCACAGAGGTATTGGAAGGCTACCCCTTTGGTCTGATGTGCAGGATCAGAGCTTTCAGCACTAGCAGGTGTTCACCAAATAGCAAAGTGACTCTCTTCCACCAAGACAATGATCTCATCTTTGGATTCTCTCCATATAAGAGTTTGCCTTTTTGGATAAAAATTACTCATTTCTTCCAGATCTCATTCCTTAGTGTCAGATGCATTCTGGCAAACATGTCTCTGTCCCTATCTGCTAGGGATAGTAAAGGAAAAGGGTTCCTGCGATTGTCTTTATAGATGCTTCATAGGTTTTTCTAAGACAGTCCTATGAAATGTCATGTTGCTGCCCACTTCCAGTTTTGGCTCCTATTTGCAGCAATTTTAAATTCCAAACCTACACCCTCCGCACCACTCAGTCATAAACACAAAGATTCTGAAAGCCAAATCAAGTTTCCAGACAGTTTCACAGATCCTTTGTTATGTTGAGAAATTACTGACTGTTTGAGTTACACTGGTATTTGTGCAGTACAGGCCAGAGGCTGCTGAAATGCAAACATTTGGAAAACCAAAGCTGCTGGGAGGCTTGGCCATTTCATGCCAGTATTTGGAAGCATCACTAAACAATTCTCTTAACTTAGCTGGAATTGAAAGGAGAGAGCGAATCGGCTCTATGCTAGTGGTGGAGCAAGTTTCTAAGGGATGTTCTAACTTGCACTGGTTTATCACGGAATAACTATAACAGCAATGATACAATGTCCCCAAAATGTCATCTCCCACTTCCCGTACAGGAAGAGGAATACAAGTGGTTGATGCTATTTGAGGAATCCCAGAGAAATCCTCAGCTGCCTATTCAGCACTTCCCTGGCAACACAAAATGGCTAACAAAGGATTTAGTAGGGTTCTCCCCATCTAATTTTTCCTCCATTAACTTGTGTCACTCCAAACACCTAAATCACAGTTAATTGCAACCATAATAGCCCCTGCAATGTTTCGTTTCCTCCTTATTCTCTCTGGTTTTTCTTTTAGTTTGAACATAAAAATCACAAGACTGGACAAAGCCCTGCACCATCTTGCACATCTGTGGCCACCAAAAGTAGCAGGAGACCAGCTGGTTGGTCTTTTCAGTCCCAGAGTGGCCTGCTGACAGGGAGTCATGACTTAGGCAAAGGACAGTTAGCCTTGCCTGACCCAGCAGCACGTAGACCCTATCCTGGTTAAATATGACCCCAGTCTTGGATCCAGTATGGTTGTTGATCAAAGACAGTTTGTTCTTCTAGGGTTATTTTCTCCCAGGTGGTGGCTGTAGGCCACTTGCAAGTGCCACTACAGGTTGCCTGCCTCTAGGAACCTACTAGTGCCTACACCCTCCAGTCTCTCCCCTATCCAGCAGCCTCATCTGACACACTTTGATGTTGAAATTAGATGGGGAGGCTATACAGAGGGCAAGGTACACATTTGGAAGAGACTGCCCCTGTCTGGCCTGAGGCTTCCCACTTGGCCTCATCCCAGTTTTACTCTTGCTGAGCCTTCTAGCACAGTGTTCAGGACCACAAGCTCCTAGCTCAGCTCTCATCTCTCTCTGTGACCTCAGGTTCCAACACCTGCAATACTCAATACATGAGCAGCTAGGGTACCCTGCCACCTCCCACCTCAGTTCAGTGACGTTTGGCCTCCTGTGGCCACAAAACACACCTAGTCACACTCTGTGACCTCAAGCTCCACACAGCGCAATCTCAAGTTTGGGGTGCCCCCCTCGGTCACTCCCTTTCTGTGGCCTTCTCCACCCCAGATCCACAACCCAACCCTCTGAGGGAGAAAGAGAGAAATGAAACCCCCAAAAATGCAAGCACCAGTCCTAATTCAAAGATATGTCTTGCATGGGGTTCACTGCATCCCTTGGTGGTATGCTCCACATAGAAAAAGAAAAAACCCAAACAGAAAGTACCCAGGGTACTTAACTATGCAGGCTCCCAGCTTCCCTTCACTCAGGGCTGTCTCCTGAGTCCTCTCTGTAGCCTGAACTCCAGTCCTCACGTCTCTTCCAGGGCGTTTCATCCCCAACAGCTTCTATGGACAAACTGCCTCTCTGGCCCAAGGCATGACCCATAGGGTCCTCTGGGTCACCTGACTCCTCTACTTCCCCTCCCTGTGTCATCAGGCTCCACCTGCACCTGGATCCGGTGGCCTTCTTGCTTCAGGTTCCCTTGGCTAGGTCCTCCAGCTCTTCTTGCATCTGGACCCAGTGGCCATCTTGCTGCAGGTCCCCCCTTCCTGTGGGTTGGGCCCTGGAGTCACCACTGGGGCACAGGGGGATGGGGGGAGTGGGGTAGAGAGAGAGAATTTAACAATAACAAAAAACAAGCAAAAAGTCCATATACTTTCACAACTGACCTAGCTTTGTGTGCGGGTATTTCATAGTAGCTAGGGTCAGGAAGGACCTGAACAGATCATCTACCCTGACCCCCTGCCACAGGCAGGAATGAATGCTGAGTTCACAAGACCCCAGACAGGTGATCATCCAACCTCCTCTTGAATTTGCCCAAGGTAGTTGGTTCAAGATTTTGGCCACCCTAACTGTAAAAAATTGCCTTCTGATCTCTAACCTAAATCTATTCTCCATTGTTCCTTGTCACCCCAGGTGGTGCTGGGGAGAAAAGGGCTCTACCTATTTGCTGTTGATGTCCCCTGATGAGTTTGTAGGCAGCCACCAGGTCCCCCCTCAGCCTCCTCTTGATGAGGCTAAACAGGTTCAGGTCCTGCAGTCTCTGCTCATAGGGCCTGTCCTGCTGCCCTCTCACCAAGCGGGTGGCCCTCCTCTGAACCCTCTCCAGGCTGACCACATCCTTTTTGAAGTGCGGCGCCCAGTACTGGACGCGGTACTCCAACTGTGGCCTGACCAAAGTCACATAGAGGGGGAGTATCACCCCTCTGGACCAGCTTGCAATGCACCTTTGGATGCATGACAAGGTATGGCTGGCCTTGCTGGCTGCGGTTTGGCATTGGTGGCTCATGTTCATCTT